>NW_025544738.1:502-298913 GCF_011800055.1 Colletotrichum gloeosporioides | reverse complement strand
ATAATACGTATAGTTATATAAGCACCTTATATAATTAGCAGTTTAGCAGGTTATATTTCATATTATCTTTCCCCTCACTTTTCCCTACTAGAGGAAGCAACCTACTAACTATATAAGTAATAACAACTAGAGTCATCATAATATATTAATTCCCTTATTATTATCTATATAATTAAATACTTATAAATACTTAGGATTATTACCTTTTATTATAATATAAGCCTATCTATAACCCTATACTATATAGGCATATATACTACACCTCTAAATATACTTATACCTATACTAATAAGGTTAAATATAGTTAATAGTGAGTATATAGTGAAATTATAATAGAGTTAATATTAAGATATATTTAAGTAATAATAAGTAGTAATTTAGATAATATTTAGTTTATATTCTATATATATATACTAAACCTTATAGTCTATATAGGTAGAAGAGTTCTAGATATATTATCTATTTCTTATAGATATTAGTATATATATTATATATATTTAAAGTAAGGTTTAACTAACTTAGGTAGATAGATATAAGGTACTATATAGATATTATTCTTTTTATAGTAAGGTTAGTGGATAAGTTTATATAATACGGACTATAAGTTTTTCTGACCTTGCCACACCCCCCTAGCTACTTTTTAGACCCTCTGCCCTGCATAAAACCCGTTGACGGATAACCCATGCGGTGTTTTTGTGGTTCCACGCGGTCGAAATCCCATGCCCGTGTTCCAGATTTCCAGTTTGCTGGTGAAGATCCCCTGCTATAAGGAGAAATAGGGGTGAGATGGGTCTTTTTCTTCTTCCCGGGCAGCTGGGAAAGCCTGGAGGCTGGATGACGGAGAAGAGAGGGGCAATCTCGCGAGGGAAGAGACAGGGGTGTTTCTCGAATCGTCCTAGCCTCGGTCGGTACATCTTGGGCTCTTGGCTCCTGGGAAATCATCCTTCTTCTCCCTTATTTCTCCTTTCCCCTTGGCACCAACCGCATTTTCACTTATTCCATTCTGCCGTTCGCCTTGGCATGCGGGAACAGAATCGAACACGGACCCCAGTTGTTTGCTTGTTTGCTCCCTCGGAATGTGGAATGTTTGCTCTTCCCCATTCAGCCGCTCACCCGCTCATGGCTGCGTCGGGAACAGCCTGCACAGCACCAACGGCATGTTGCGATTGGCCCCCGTCCGCCGGATGTGACCGTCCATCACAACCTTTATTTGATGGGCACCTTATCTCCGTTGTCGTACGCAAGTGAGGGGGCGCCATCCGCCTTTACCAGCCCATCGATGGGGCGCGCGAATCGGAGGACCGCGGCAGGCCGAGTCTTGATGCTGTCATACCGTGGACCCTGTGGCTGCTCTTGTCACGCTTTCCAGCCACGTTTCTCTGCCCGCGGTGTTCTTCTCCCGCAATTCCACGCTCCTGTGTGACCCGGCTTCGTGACCACGCGTCTTTCGCGACCGGCGGTCCGGGGGGCTGCGAGCGGGCTTCCTGAGTGATGAACTGCTGCTCCCAATTTAGCCGCTCAGCAGCCAAGACCTCATTACCCCGCGAGGCCATCGCGACCCGAACGGTCTTTCGGTCGATTCTTAACACTATTCGTTCCCGTCCGTTGGCCTGGCATACATAAAGATGGGAGCTTGGACATCTTTCTTGTTGGTCGACAGGTTTTTGGAATGATTGCCTGCAACAGTTTCCCAACCCCTTCTCTTTACCCGACGCTCTCGCATAGCCAGTTGGTTGTATCGTGCCAATTGCATCGAACGAAAAGTCCTTGTTAATCGCTCAACAACCGTTGGTGGCTCAGTGTTTGCTTGCTCTTCTTCTTCTGCCTTGTCTTGTACCTCACACACCGATATTTCTTGTATTCGAACCCTGCAACACGCAGATTCCAGGAACCCAAACATCAGAACGTCGGGGGGTTGGTTCAAGGTTGTGTTGTTTGCGCTTTTCCCTTGCCTTACCACCAACACCCCGCGATGGCTGCGGCCGCAGCAGCTGCGCTACCGGTGGTTGATCTGCGCTCATTCGACTCGGTTGAGGAACTCGCGCAGGAGCTGATGCGCGTGGGCAAGGACCCCGGCTTCTTCTATGTCGTTGGTCACGGATTGGGTGACGGCGTCGCAGCGGACATGTTTGCCCTCGCGGAAACGTTCTTCGGCTCATCTCTGGAAGAGAAGTTGCGCTTCGCTAATGGGAGCGGTGACCTGGTGAGTTTTTGAGGTGTTGGTTGGTGGTCTGGAGTACCTGTGCAGGCGGGATGCGCGGACTGGGATGGATGCAAGCGGGCCATGCTTAAAAGTCACTGACCGGTGTTGTCTCGCTAGGGTTACACGGGAATGAGGGAAGAGACGTAGGTTGCATGATCTATCCCCCTTGTAGACCGCCATGTGCTGAGACGTTGCGTTGGAACAGGCTGTCTGGCGCAGGACCTGGAGATGTCAAGGAGTCGTTCTATCTGTCAGATCCCGGGCGGACGAATCAAATACTCCCCGCGCCATTGGAAGCTAGGCGAGAGAAGATGGCCGCCTTCTTCGCCGGCTGCGACGATTTGGCCAAGACTCTGTTGGAAGCACTGGCCGTCGGGTTGGGTGTGAGTTGGAACCAACTGATGGGAAAGGAATGCGCGCGATGCTGAACAGTTTGCGCAGATGCCCAGAGACTTCCTGTCCAAGGCCCACACCGGTGAAAGTTGTCGCATGCGACTCATCAACTATCCCCCAGTGTCCCAGCTCTCGTTCCCTGAATCCGCGCCGCCAGCCTCGCCGAAGCCTGATGACATCCGCGCGGGGGCGCACTCAGACTACGGCTCGCTTACGCTGCTCTTCCGTCAGGCGTCCGACCAAGGGGGGTTGCAGGTGCAACGGCACGGCGCATGGACGGATGTGCCGTGCCTTCCCGACGCCATTGTGGTTAACATCGGGGATGCGCTCGAGTTCTGGACTGCGGGGAGGTTGCGGTCGACGGTGCATCGGGTGGCGTTTCCGAGGTCTGCAAGCGAGAATGTGGGCAGGCTGAGTATACCTGTTTTCATACAGCCTGACCGCCATGTGCTGTTGGAACCGATCAAGGGAAGAGGACAGCCAGTCACAGATGAGAGCGTTATCGACCCGGAGTTCCTGGATGTTCTGAAGAGAAAGGGATACGAGAGCGCCAAGCCCGTCACGAGCTGGGAGCATCTCGAGAGGAGGATAAGGGCGACATACGGAAAGACATGAATGCAAGAGAATGGTGTGGGAAGGGCACAGCGCGTCACAGCAGTGTGGTTGACTTTCGAAGCGTTGGATTTGCAAAGAGGATACCCAATCCCGTAATATATTTACCCAAGCATTATGTACATATTTGCATGCTCCTCAATATATGCAGCAGCCATTGGCTCATTATACCGCACTGTTCACATGCCAGCTCAAGACTTTCTTGGATCGAATACGAGGTTGAGCGGTCCAACTGTCAATGTTCCAGTATCCTTGTTGTCCGCCAGAAACTTCTCCCCGGTCTGACCTTGCGCATATCGCAGGTTGTACTTGTGCACCACCGCACTGACTACGAAGCGAGTCTCAAGGAGGCCCAGCTGTTTGCCGATACAGACATCATGCCCTTTCTTTGGTTAGCCAGTTGACTCATGAACCAATATTTGCAAATGAGAACAGGTACCTGTAGAGAATGGAACGTATACCGCGGGGTTCTTGACAAGTTCTGGTCGGTCAGTCCAGCGCTCTGGGATGAACTCATCGGGGCTCTCGAAGAAGCGAGCATCTGCGTTAAATGACGGCTAGTATCACTTCACTCGTTTCTCAATAATTCATGGGTACCTACCTCGGTATTGTGTATACGAAGGCACGAACACAATTGTGTCCCCAGGAAGCCAGACATCGTCAACTTGCAGACCCTCAGGTGGCGTCATCCTCTGGACACCGGAGGGCACCGGTGGATGGAGGCGCAAAGACTCATCGATGCAAGCTTGGAGATATCGCAGCTTGGCCAAAGGCGCATGCTCCGGTCTGTCATGCTCACGGAAGTATGCGTCGACTTCCTCTTGTAGCTTCTTGTACTCCCGTGGATGACGTGCCAACTCCATGAAGAGGCAAGACAACACAGCAGCAACCGTATCACTACCATTATGTGTCAGTCATAGTAAATCTAGTCCATGTCAACAAATGCAGTGAGTAACAACATACCTCCCAGCAACGGTGATAAGGATGCAGTCGCCGTAAAGATTCAACATATCCTGGAAAGAATGATCCTTCCTCGACTCGTAGTCTTCAAGAACCCACGTGAAAATGTCCGGGCTCTCAGGCTTGTTCTGAATACGCTGCTGCACCTGCTGCGAAATCCAACCCTTAAACCTCCTCAGTTCGGCGTTCCACAGTGACATCTTGCGGTAAAGCGGCAATGCCCACATGGCGTGCGTGAAACGGCCCACGGCCAGTGTCTCGTTGTGCAGTCCGTCCATGTAAAAGTGCGCAACGCCGTCTTCGAGCATGCGGAAACCATGACCGAGAGAAAACTCGCCCATGACGTCGAAGCTGTAGAAGTTGAACCAGAGAGATGCGTTGAACCGGGTGCCCGCGCTCGCTTCGATGCCGGCGAGGAGTTGGTTGGTGTACTTGAGTACTCGGGGCTCGTAGTCGCGCAAAGCTGAAAAGATCAGTTCATGCTAAGCTGTGGTATCTGAGAAGCACAACCTTTAGAGGTAAAGCCATATTCCCATGCCTTTCGTCGTCGTGAGTGCGCCTCCTTGTCTCTGACCATTTGCATCGAGACCATAGGATGAAGGAGGTTGTACCACGGGCCCTTGTAACAGTCTGTCTCGAGAAATATAGCGTTGATGGCACCGGGCTTATTGATCGAAAGCTCAGTTGGGCCTAGGGAAGCTTGAGCATCACGCCGTTATGTGTGGACAAAGTAGTCTCTTACCAACTCTCACAACGTCTCCGTACCTTTCGTGAAGCTTCCTGACATCTTCATGAAGATGCATTCGATTCCAAATCCTGGCTGTGACATACAGGTTCGAAAATTTCGCAAGGAACGGACCGGTGAACCTGTGTAACCGATGGAAGAAGCCACGATACAACGTCATACTTGTGTAAATACCGAAAATGAGAGTTGCGAAGAGCATGCCAACCGCTTTGGATGGGTCCGCTAGTTCAACTGACTCGATAGGTTGTGCGATCCAGGGAGCAAGCATTGGCACAGCCATAGTCGTTGCAACCATGCCTAGGAAAGTCGACAGGAACGCGAGAATGACCTTCTGAGCGGCCAAGTCCCATTCGCCATGCCGGAAAACAAAGACATGCAAGAAAATGCCAATGGTAAAGGAGAGCCCGAGGGCCTCAGGGGTCCGGAGAACGTCACTCGCCAACATTGTGTCGCATCCGAAAGCGATAACCAATTTCAAAGAGAAACTGGCAAGCGTATCATAGGAAATATTTTCGGTATGGAAGCACCAAGCTGATATATCCCGACTTCATTCGTCTGAAGTTTGCATAATTCTGTCTCATTCAGGCAATCCCAGCTTGTTTCCCCAACTCCGTCGTACTCCCCCATCTCGCATGAAACTCAAGGTTTCGTCACCCGCTGCTTAAAAGCGGATGATCGAACCATGAGTCTTTAGGCTACACGGCGGGAGAATGCTGATATGAACTTTGCTTATCACATGTTCGGTCGTTTGAGCATCTTATAGATGTCGATTTGGGCCATCGTACGTAAGATGGCCGCCGATGACACGAGCTGTGATAGAAGAAATTGCCATATAGCAGAGAATGACTTCCAAGTCGGAGGTCCGGCCGCTCTCAAACATTGACCGGAACTCCGAGCTTAAATAAGTATATCGAGTTTACTGAGATGTACTGCTCTTTCAATGTCCCGTATTGCCATCCGTCGTCGGCATCCATAGTTCGGAAACTGCCACCGTTCCTCGCATCATTCTCTTGACCTTCTCTAAGCTTTGCAACCACTTGATGCTTGACTGATTCCTGTTTCTTTGGAACTGCCCTTCCAACAAGAAGACGCCTTGATGCACACCACTCCAAGGTCGGGTTCCGGCTGTGAAATTGCTTGAGGCCTCTGCCGGCATCTGAAGCTTCCCTTGCTCAATAAACCTACCAACAAGCAGCCACTCAACGATCTTCGGGAAGCATTTGGCTGTATCCAGTGCGCTTACCCAGAATTCTGGCCGCTTGTAATGTATTCTCGCACCATGAAAGACCAGTACCTTCACCACTTCCGCTCGACCTTCATGTGCAGCAGCCATCAATGCTGTTCCTGCAGCTGATCCTTCACACTCCACTTCCAGTCCCATTTTCAACAGGTTTCTAACTTCGTCAACACGGCCATGGTGAGCCGCAAAGCAAAGGAGGCTGAAGCTTTTGCTCTCACTCGTTGTGTCTTGAAACTGACCCAGCCGTCGCAAGAAGGTAGGGCCCAGGCGCCGGTAGAATAGTGGGAGGCATCGACGACTGGATCCTTTGGCCAAAAGCTGGACCTGCCACCAGGATTGCCAGAGTACCATCGTTTGAGGATCGATATCAATGTCTCGGGCAAAGTCCGAATTGAGAAGAAATGTCGCTATCTCGACCTTGACCAGGGCAGACGACCAGACAGGGAGGCCCAGGGCCCCTGGCTGATTGACTTTCATGCCTGTCGCCAGCAGCATGTGGAATGGCTTGATTTCATCCAGGAAAATGAAACTGTTGCCTCCATCATTGACGTTAATTCGCGTCCCTCTGTCTAGCAGGACTTCCATCGCTTGGATGTTGTCTTTAAGGATAGCTGTTTGGAGTGCTGTGCGACCTCGGTAGTCTCTGATGTCGATCGAAGCACCTTGGTCGAGTAAATACCCTACCATCGCGGCATCGTCATGATCCGCCGCCATGTGCAGAGGGGCCATGCCGGATGAATTAGCGGCGTCTGGGTCCGCTCTATGCGCAATAAGCAGCTTCGCCGCGACCACATTCTTTTTGATTGCCGCTCGATGTAAAGGAGTGTTGCCGCTATCGCCTTTGGACTGTCTAGCTACTTCCTTCGCCACATTGCCACCGAGAGAAGACTTAACTCGCTTCAAATGTGAGAGTAAGACCGCTAATGGATCGCTGGACTTTCTTTTAATGGCCTGGTGTGCTGGGGTCGAATTATTCACGAGCCAAATAAGTTCTGCCGGGGGAATAGCTTCTAGATAGGTAAGGAGAGTCTCTTCGGGTCTCCCGCCTTCCATGAACAAATCAAGTGTTGTGAAACCATTAATAGGCCACGCTTGATCATCTGAATTGCTGCCCTCAGATGAGGAGGATGAAGAATCAGACGTTGATGAACTGCCACTGTCATCGTAAATCTTTGAGCCCCTTTGCCAACCCACCGTGTAGTACCGTGTAATATTGCCATGACGACGACAAGTCATTCCCTTGAAGCTTGCTCCTCGACTGATGAGAACTGAAACACAGCGTTCAGAGACGTCATTCTTTCCCAAAGCATAGAGAAGAGGGGTGCAGGTTCGACAAGACCTCATGGTAATGTTAGGCGAGCATCCTCCATCGAGAAGCTTCTCGACATCCTCTTCATCATCTCTGTCAATTGCATACTTCATGGAGCCCGCCAATACTGTGGCTTTCACGTGCCTCTCTTGAGCAGTCATACCTTTGCCAGTGGCTGCTGCACCCAGGATGGAGTCCTGAACCATTCGCATGATGTTCTTACTTCTAAACGCGGTCATGTCTAACGGAGTCTTGCCATTCTTGCTCTTCAGGTGCTTTGCACCCAATTTCAGCAACAATGCTGTGACCGACTCGTTATGATGATGTATGGACATGTGGAGGGCTGTAAAGCCATGATGATCCTGGGCATCAATATTTGCACCCCGGGATACGAGAAGGGTGATCGAATCGTGTTGTCCAAGAAGTGTGGCTATGTGTAGTGCAGTCGTCCCATCCGATGTAGTGATATCAAGATCAATCGCGTACTCCTGATTGAGAAGATAGGCTACCGTCTCTGCCGACCCTATTGTCGCAATATGTAGGGCTTTCGCCTGTGTGTAGTTGTACGGGCTGGTGCCGTAGTCCCTAAGACACACGGTCACTTCGAAATCCCACAGTCGTTGATCACCGGCCATAGTGACCATTTCTTCTAAAAGAAAGGTCCATCCGTAGGCGCAAGCCCATGCGACTGGAGTCCACCCGTAGGCGTCGCTGGTACTTAGACTTACTGCGCCTCCTCGTCTCAAGAGAATCCTTGCGCTGTCAAGGTTTCCAGCCATTATGTGGATGAGCAATGGCGATCTGTTGCCTGGCTGACTTAAGGTGTTTGGATTACATCCTTCGTCCAGTAGCGATCGCAGAATTGTGACTCTTTGCGTATTGCTCGGCTTTCGGTAGCGAGAAAAGCCCCCCGTTTCAAGCAGGTAAACCACGCTTCCAGATAGTCTTGGATTAACATGATTCTATCTATCAGGCCAACAAAATTCGAATGTTGGTGTTCGTGGAGAGAACAGTCTGGGTTTGGCGCTTCCGTGAAGATGCAATAAGCCAACGAGCTCCTCTCCTGTCTCGTAACGGTGGAGATCGTCAATTCGAGCTTTGTCTGTCCTCTGAAGTATCTTTTCAAATATCCTGACGGAGGATTGGCTGTGTCCATGGGTGCAAATGAGCTCAAGCGCATTGAAAGACTTTCCCCTCGAGCCGCTTCTGGCATGGACGTCCACACTGAGCGAAAGAAGACGGCCAACTAGGTAGACAGAGTCGTGAACAACAGCCCAGTGCAGAAGCTGTAGGCCCAACCCCGTTCCCTTCAGATCTGAGTGATCAGTCGTGGCGTCGATCACAGAGCCAAAGATATTTTCCAATATCATGACAACTTTGGTTTTGATTTTCGGGCTTTCGGAGACGTTACAATTAAGGAGGGTTTGCAAGTCCCTGAGCGCAGAAATCCCAGAAACTGTTTCGTGATTAGCCAAGCAACCCGTGTCGACTAAGATATCGACTAAAGCCGACGCCCACTGGACTCCTAACGGCGGAGGCTTAGACAAGACTTCCACCAGATGGTCGATAACCATCGACCATATGCTCCGCTGGTGTGGGTCTAATGATAAAGGTAGCTCTGTGGAAATGAGAAGTCTGAGAACGTCCTCTTTGTAGATAGAAAATGAGCTTGAGGCTAGGTAAGAGCCGACAGGGCTCTTCCACTTTAAAGAATCTTGGTAGGAATAGATAGCCAGAAGCTGCTTCACGGCGTCTACATGCGCATTCGGCTGTAGATCGTGTAGAGGCGTCTCATCGTCTGGAACCGGTAGAACGCCGCGATTATGAAGTTCTTGCAGGGTTTTGGGGGACTCGATGCCTGCGATGATGGCATTTACCGAGGGTCGAGCGCTCTGTAACATGTCTTTACTTGCTTGACAGTGTTTGAGGATGATGCTGGCTTCATGATAATCCGGATGACCCGTAAAGAGGGCGTTGGCCAGTGGCGTCCGCCCATTGATGTTATCAAGCGCATGCAACGCTGTTTCGCGATCTTTCTTTGTGACATGCGTCGACATCAGCACCTGAAGAATTCTTTCGGACTTACGCCCGACGGTTGATAGGTGCCAGATGTTACGACCCTCTCTATCGGTAGTTGTTGCCTTGGACCCATGTTTCAGAAGGCTCACCAGGACATCCTCGAACTCATTCCCCGTACATCTGAGGAGCAGTCTTCCCATTGTGACATTCTCATTTTCGGGCCCAGAGAAACGATCGAGCAGAAAGCTTAAGCAGTTGGCGGCAAGACTTGACACAGCGTGGTCGATCAGGCCATCCAGCGTGTCATCCTGAAGGATCAGTTGACCTCGTGGTGTTTTGCCGGTCTCCTTCAAGCTGCTCAAGCAGTCGCTTTCAATAGCTTTCTTCATCCTCTCGACGAGCATATCATCCGTCGCAGCCTCAAGAGCAGGTAGTGGTACATCGATATCATGCATATCTGTGACGACATGTCGGAATGCTGTCAGATATGCTGAAGCTTCTGCCTCTCCCTGCAAAAACATGTCTCCGAGAATTTCCAAGACGGCAGCCACATCTAATCTTGCTTGCTCTTTTTTGTATTTGGTCCACTCTCGACACAGTAGTCGAAATGTGTGGATGGCGTCGTCGTGCATTTGAGCACCACCTTTGACAATTGCGGCAAAGATTCGATAGTCCCCTGCCCACTCAGATGACTTCAGCCCCAGAGCGCCCATGGAGTTCCACGAATACTGGGCTGGAAGAGACCTTGTGCAATCAGCTCCTGCTTCGATCAACGTCTGCACGAGCTCTATCGAAGGCTTCTCCACTGCAGAGATCCTATTCCATGTTTTGTACGTCTTTCTGGTAGATAGATCGTGGCACGCAATGAGGAACGGACCGCCGAGAGCGCATTGTAATGGCGAGCCTATCCGACTCATTCGGTGTATATCAGACTGATCCGCGACCAGATTATCACAAAGACGGTTCAGCCCTAAAAGGCAGGCCATGTGTAGCGGTGTGAAGTCACCGCGTCGAATAAAATGAGCCAAACGTCTCGTCTGACCTTCCTGCCACTTCCAGTCTGGATGTTCCCTCTGTCTCCAGAGCCAAGATCTTGATTCAAGGGGTTCGATAATTTCCTCTGATCCCGAGGATTCCTCTGATCTCGAGGGTTCCTCTGATCCCGAGGATTCTGATGATGCCGACGATCCCGATGATGCCGACGATTTTGATGTGCCCCAATGGGACCCAGACGGTCCTGTAAACGCTTCTGTGGATTCAGAGCACAAGGAATCACTGCTGCTATACCACCTGTCGCGCCGAGAGTGAGTACCCACACTCCAAGGCTTGTCTTCGAACCGATCGTTGACCCAGCCATTCCAGGAAGCTCCAAGGCGGTAGAAGTGACAAACTTCCAAGGACCATGCTTTGAAGTTCGAGGTTTGCGCGGGGTTGCAAAGTTCCATAGCCTGTTCTCTGAACTCCTCGTCGTCCCAAAGCTCGTCTGCTAGTCGGGGCCATACCAAAGCCGCATATCGATAAAACGGTAGTCGCCTCCGTCTGTTGGACAAGAAGCTGTCTTCAGAGTTCAATCTTTTAGGAAGCCGTGCGAAGTGATTGAGACACAAGAAGCGGAGCGCACATATCCCTAGGAGGCGCCGAGTTCGAGATCTCGACACACGGTATCCCGCCAATTCCGGATTAGTCGGGTCGATTTGTTCCAGAAACTCCTTGACCGTATGGTGTGCTAGCCCGAATTCTTCTCCGTGGGCTGCCTTAGTCAGGAATATGCCACATGAATCCGTGATCTCATTTTCATCGACTTCAGGGTATTGCAACTCGTCGGCATCCAGCCCGGGTATGCCTACCACCGATAACGCCTGGCAAAGCTCATGACTCGTGAGCGGAGGGTCCGAGAACGCGGTCAACTGAAGAGCAGATTGAATCAGAGCTTTGGTCGAAGCCGGCTGCTCGTTGAAGCGCTGGAGGTTCAGCTTGTATATCCCTTCCAGATTTTGCGGAAGTGTCTTCGACATCTCGTGCAAATTTTCCGCCGTGGCGTATCGTGCAATATACTCGATGGAGCAAGATGCAAACCGGAAGCTTGTGTTGGTCAGTTGACACTCTCCCACAGTTGAAGGTTACATCACCTACCTTGGATTGATAATTGGACCGAAGCTCTGAATGACATTGTCTTTCAGTCGCAAGTTGTGGAAAACTGAATTCGCCTCCGTGGCCATCTTCTCAATCTCTGTGGCGGCGAACACTTCCAATTGTTTTCTGTCGGGCTCAAATTCCTTGCAACAAAGCGATTCGCCAAAGCTGCTTTTGAGAGTGGTCTCTATTCTTTGCCGATAACGCGAGACCATGGCTAATCTGACGTTGCCAGATTCGGAAGCTAATGAAGCCATCAATTGCGTGACGTTATCGCCCTCGTCAGAGCACTCATCCACCCCATCAACGACACACAGGATCTGCCGAAACACTTTCGTCGTAGCGAAGAAGACTGCCTTCATCCTTTCTATAGTCGGGATTTCGACTAGTCTTCGAGTTCGCAACTCGGAGTAGTAATTCCCGAGTATAGTCATCGCCGACGGGTGCTGTACGGCAATCTGGGCAAGAAGAGTGCCGAGGAAATAAAAGCATTCGTAGGACCGTGGGTCTGAAAATCGACAGAAGGCAAAGATTACCGCGGTGGCTTGGTCAGAATAGTGTGTATGGATCGCAGTTTCGATGAGTGTGGCGGCAAAAGTCGTCTTCCCGGCTCCGGGGCCGCCTGTGATCCAAAGATGGGAGCTTTTGTCGTTGCAATTGCCGTGGCCTATCCAGCATCGGATGGGTTCAAGTTCCAGCAAATCATACTCTGTCCAGTTGGATCGTTTGCTGACAGTCCGCGTGAGGACTTCAAGATGGTCAACCCTTGCGAAGAACGACGTCACGGTGGAGTTCTCCTTTGAGTGCCTGCAGCGGCCCATCACGTATCTTCTGACGACTTCTCTGCGATTTGGAGAATGTCGACCTTTGCCTTTAGAAAAGCTTTGCAGCAGCTCGTTCATGGAGTTGGAGGAGAGAGCCCTAGTAACAGCCTCCTTGTGTTGACCGATTTCTTGTATCAGGTCAACGGTCCATGCTGTTGTGAAGGGCCATCTCAGCTTTGCTCGTGATTTGAGATCTGCCTCCCGTTTTATGACGTCGTAGGTAAGCTCCCTACGACTCAAGCTCGCCTCGAGTTTGATCAAGGTCTGTCGGCAAGAGAATAGCTGTTGAGGTAGCTTCGGTGAGCGGAGGCCATAAACATCATCAAGGACCTGATTGTGATCTTCGTCAAAGGCGGAAGCTACCAGAGTGAGTCGATGCAGTAATCCAGCCAGATCTTGGATCTCGGTTGCAACGCGGCGTATTTCGTCTCGCCTCTTGATATCCATGAACGGGTCAATCTTATCCTTCGCAAAATCGTATGTGCTTCTGAATGCATTGTCGGCGACGGCCACCAAGCCGCGAAGGCTGTTAACGACTTCAGTGGGCTCCATGGTCGACACAGATTCTGGCTAGCTCCAGATGATGAGCTTTCCTGAGGAAAGGCGCTGCGGCGTAAGTCTCTCTGTTGTACGTTGTTGACTGGAGTCCGGCGAGGGAAATTTTCAACATCGACTTGTTTTTGTGAGGGGCATCGGAGCTTTGATGCCTATTCGGCAAATTGCTCTCGAGCAATCATCGCCCTGCGTGATGTGCTGACTGCATGCGTGTGTGACGTGGTGTACCTTCCCCCGCTCCTCCTGTGATACGCGGCCAATTAACGCGACAATGTCTCATTCGCGTACTTAGCTTTGCAGACCGCCAGCGTGTGAAGTAGTGCAGCATTGACAAACGCCTCTCGATCTCAAAAGCTGATATCGCGAATGGATGTAAAATTACACAATATTGAACAGTTTGGATGCTATGCTTTCGCCATGAACTTTGTCGCTGACGGTAATCAATTGCCTGTCGGTTGTCGCCTTGCTCGATGAGATACGTGGTCATCTTTTAACGGGTAGCAACGTAGACTGCGGTAACACTATCCGACTCGGATAAATATGTCTTAGTTGTTTCGAGGAACCACAAATTCATGTTGATGAACTTCATGTATAGGATACTATTCTCGTCAGTCTCTACTACTACCCATTGCAAGTCTTGATAATATCTCCGTCTATCGATTCTATGGATCCAACACTCATTCAGTCGTAATGAAATATTTGTATTTTACTCGAATGTCCCGGAGATTTTCGTTCTTTGATTGTTCTGGCTCTTGCGTTGTTCTTGTTATGCTCAATTACGTCCCACGCGGGAATTATCGCAGTCTCGCTTTAATTACTTTTGCTTACTTCTCAGTATCGCAGCATGCCCCAATGACTCGTAAACTGCTCTATGTAGAGTCTTGCAGCTTTAGAAGACATCAGACCTGCGAAAGGCACATATGAAGGCGGGTGGTTTCAGCCCCAAGCCCTGGCGAACAGCAGTTCAGTCTAGCCCTGACATCCAACCAAGGACAACCAGATTCAATAGAGGGGAACTGAGACACCATACTACCAAATTGCTTGTGTAATTCCCAGAATAGATGATTCCGAATATGCAGATCCGCGATTCATGGGAGACCCTTCCACGGGATCCAGGGTTCCCACGGCCTCCACGGATGTTTGAGCCGACCCAAATTTCCGGAACCCGCGCGGACAAGGCTCTCCGCGGGGACGCCGCCAATGTCTTATTCCAACATCACCCTCTTCTCTGACTGTCGCCTGGTGACACAAAAGTCTATTTCAGTCTGGTGTGGGCTTCAGATGAACGCCCTGGTCCCTACATACGGTAACCGAGACCGAATATCCGACTAAGTCGCAGGGGCTGTTGAATTCTGAGAATGAAAAGTTGAGCGGCTTAGCTATTTGGCCGACAAAGCACCTCAAACCTGGGTCTTCGGGTTATAGTCTTGTCCGCGAATTCCGTGGCTTTCTCGCAAACTTCAGCTGAGTGCTCAGACCTCAATCAAAGTCCTTCTTTAGACAACCTGGATCTCGGTCGTCCCGGAAAAGCAGTAGTATATATCGCCGTTTAGAGTTTGAAAATGACCTCTTAGTTTTATTGGTAGCTATCGAGGACTTGAAGCAGACCTGCAGGCTACATTCACCGGGCTTGGTCGCATGCTTTTGAATGCCAATGCTGCCACCCTGGAACGTGAAGAGGATGAAGTATAAATAGGGCATACCCGCAACAACTCGTCGATAGGTTACAATCACTCAGACCTATCCTTCCAACACAAGTGCACTCTCTACGACCATCCGTTAGCCAGTACAAGGAATTCTATCAAGATGCAGTTCCTCAAGATCGTCTTCACCTTCGCTGCTGCCCTTGCAGTGCCCGCATCCGTTAGTGTCAAGCCCGATTTCGAATCACGGTCAACAACTAACGCTTTCCTTAGGCCGCAACCTGCATTCAGCTCGGAGCTTGTGCCGAGGGCAACGACATCAGACAGTGCACTTCCGGAAGCTGCCATCAGAAGCTTGGCCAAACTTGCACCATCAGCGGCAACACCGTCAGCTGCCCGAACTAAGCGATGAGCGTTCAGCAAAGACTTCCTCGATAGACAGAACCTTGATTTAAGGCTCAATTGATGTTCATAAAGATTTCTGTCGATGTTTTGCTTGGACCAACGCCACACTGTTCCTCCAATTTCGGAATATGTATGCGAGACCCGGTCGTCTCCTAACATCCCATGCCGTTGACAGCGACTAAAACTCAAAAACTTCCTCCTCGACGTAGAATATGCTCTTCGTAGAACTGACCTTGGACGCTGCTATCCTGACGTCCCGAATAAGCTGGATGGGACCACAAACGTTGACGGCTGCGTCCAGACAAGGGTGCATTCTCCTCACTCCTTCCAACCATCCCAACACGTTTGGACGGCCCTGCCCCAACTCTCCTGGAACGTCATGTTGACTGGCTCGACCAACCATTGCGTATGCGTCCTCTCCATCATCCGCCCGTACAGCTCCTCTGCCCGTGACATAGATCGAAATATTCAAAGTCGCAGGTACACCAGGATCGGCTGCCAGCGCAGCAAGACTTCTCAACTCGTCGCCCAACCACTCGATGCTCTCGACGTCTTTAACGACCCACAGCATGTGAATATGCCATGACTTCCCTTGCAGAGCACAGGCATCGGCGGACGCGGCTCGCTGAATGAGATGCGTTGCAATGCTGATGCCGGGAGTGATGCCAATACCACCGGCGACGAGGACTGTCAGCGGCTGCTCGCCCCAGAAAACGCGGCCGACGCCGTATGGTCCATCCAGACGCATTCGCAGCTTTCCAGTCTTTTTTTGCATACCTTGACACGGGGTCACGTACTCACTGCTCGTCTTTCCATCACCCGGGACGATACCCTGGACTTTCCTCGTGTACCCGCCCAGCCCTCTAATCGCCAGAGACGCGCCCTCATCGCCGGGCGCAGACGCGATGGTGAAGGGGTGCCAGTTCAGGAACGACACGCTCGGGATCTGCACCCAGGTAATTTGCCCCGGATGCCGCGGCTTCATCCCTTCGAACTTGATCTTGAGGACGTCTCCGTAGTGGTGCTGCACAGCGGTCGTGTTGATGGGACGAAAGTTGTAGTAGAAGCGCAGGAAACGGTCGCAACCCCAGAGCAAAAGGCCAGGCAGCAGGAACTCAGGACCCTTGGTGGCGTGGATGAGGGCGCCGACAACGAAGAGGAAGAAGAGGGCGTGAGAGTAGTAAAAGACCTCGAAGAATCGGCGGCGGATAATGGGGACCGAGGTGAGGGAGATAAGGACGAGGGATGCCCATGCCATGGCGCCGACTTGGATGCGCAGGTTGTAGAATGAGTCAGCGAGTTGGTCGGTGGCGATGTAGTGCTGGGTGTTCAGGGCGAAGTGGATGGTTGCGTGGACCATGGTAGCGACGCCGATCCAGCGGTGGTAAACGAGAAGAACCGGGGATGGGATCTGGGCGATGATGGAGAAGAGGTTTGTGCGTGCGGCGAGGAGGAGGGCGAGGCCGCCGTTGGCGATTGTGAGCCACCCGTAGAGTTTGAAGTCGGTAGTGAATTCGTTGTCGTTTACTCCGAACAAGATGTTGAGAGCAAGGAGGGCCGCGAACCTTAGGAAGTTGGCGGCATGGTGGTTCGTGAGGATGGGGATGGGCGATGGCAGAGTCAATAGCTTGTGCAGGGCTACGGCCACGCGTGTGTGGCCCGATGATGATGCTTTGATGAACGGGCGGCCTGGGCATTGATGTCAGTATATGTGTAACATGTCTCTCATACAACTAGAAAGGCTTACCGCGATGTGCCAAGCTGCGAAACCGCGCAGGAAGTCGGACGATGCTCTCGAGGAAAAGCATCCCAATGACACAGAGAAAGTAGGCCCTCGCTGCCAAATACTGATCTTGAATTACGGGTGTTTCCATGTTGAACTGGTAATGATGCTATCGTAAACAATGTCTAGGCCAGGAATCCGGAGAGGTTTGATGAGTTGAAGACAACAAGTATGATGGCTTAAGATGATGTTCCTACATGCTGAGATCGTGGTTATTCTTATGCTTTTGTATCATGTTGGGTCTTCAGCTACAGGCCATTGAAATCTATGAGTTGAACTGGTTTTGACGTGTGGCTGATGATGAGGGATCAGAACTGCCAAAGAATGTTGTTTTGCATGATGATGGATCAAACTTTCCGAATGCAGTTAGTATGTGAGACGCGCGGTTGGGTCTCGAGCAGCGCCCGCAGGCACAGAAAGCTGGACGCAACATGATGTGGCTTGCTGCTAATTAGTGCGCTGGGTTTCTTTGCTACGTTGTACTTCCCATAATTATGATTTGGAAGTTTAGATAATACAGCCTCAGCGTCTGATATCATAATCGTGACATTGAATCTGCCTTACCCAGGGGCCCGAGTTAGAGAACCTTCAGGGACATAGGAAAGACACTGCTTTGCGACCTTAAAGACCAATAACTTCGGAGTCTTACACCAGGCATGACTCTAATGAGCGGGCTCTTTTATCAACCTGGAGCCAATAGCTTTGGTGATGTACATCAGAACGCATGGGGTGGAATCACCAACCTTGAGCACCAAACTTTACTACCAAGTCCATCTCGAAAGGACCCTCTCTCGCCTTATTTATGAGTTTCGCGGATACATAGCCCTGAGAACCTGATCTCTGTCACTTTTCAACATGTAAGCCACGCGCAAGGCAAACATGGACGTGCGTTGTTTGGACTTGAAGGACGCAAGCCACCGCACACTTTAAGCTTAAGCTCGGGTACTTGCTGCTAGCGCATTACACGGTATCATCAGAATTTCCTATTTAGGCAAGAGTCAAAGTTGCAAAGGATCTAACTGGATTACACATCAAAGTTAATGGATGCTTGGATTTGAGGGTCCTCCCACGAATGAGATGGCATTGATTCCAAAGAAGTTCAAGTATATAACCTCCATACATGTCCGCCTCGATAGGTAATTGCAACATCGCATCACTCTCGAATCATAAGGTATTCACAATAAGACAATCTTACAACTCTACGCTTTTTTTCACAATTACTTTTAACCACACACAACTCAGAACAATGTTCAACCAAAGCACCTCGGTCTTCCTCACCGGCCTCACCGGCCTCGCCGTCTTCACTGCCCTCGTCTCCGGCCAGGGCAACGACACCATGACCCAGAAGATTGGGTGGTCCGGCAAGCTCTCCTCTCTCGACGGCGGCCTCGGCGGCACAGTCGCCGTTGTCGACGCTTCAACTCTCATGATCAGCGACTACACCCTCAAGGATGCCTCGGCGCCTGCACTCTACTGGTGGGGTGCCACCGACGATGTCATCAAGAACGGCTTCCGCATCTCCAACGAGCAGGTCACCAAGGCGGCATCCACCAATACGCTCACCATTAAGCTCGATACCGGGAGGACACCGGCTGATTTCTCCACCGTCGGGCTGTGGTGCGAGCGGCTCTCGGCCGACTTTGGGCAGGCTACTTTGAAGGCCTCGTCTGGGTCCGGGTCAGGGTCTTCGTCCTCCGGCGGCAGCGGCTCGAGCTCGACTTCTGCGGCCAGCAACCTGTCTGGATCTATGGGACGCTTGGCGGTTGTCACTGTCGGAGTTGTCTCGTTTGCCGCCTGGATGATTTAGGTGGCACAAGTCATGATTGCCACGACAGCAGTGTCGCCATGTTTTCAGACTGGCTGGGTAGACAATTTGCGACAACACGATCTTTACGATGGATTTCTCAGGGTGAGAGGAAGGGCAGCATGCACATATAGTAGTTGAATGAACGTGGTTTTCTGAATCTCCCAATCGCTCAGCTCCTCCGTTGCGAATTGCCCATCACCAGTCAAATTGGAGAGATTCGTGAAAGCAACCCACTAAGATGCTCGACAGTGGAACCAAAAACTCAGCAATAAACAAAAACGGGAATCTAGCGTCGATGGATCTGAAGCGGGCCACAGTAGCCATGGTTCGCATGGTTCGTGGGATGCTGACCCCGGATGAGGCCGCCGGGATTGTAAGATATGTATTGAATGGGTGGGAATGATTGTTCCTACTGTGTGTGCTCATCATTTCACGTCACGTTTCACTGTGCAGGGATTAGAGTCAAGGCACTGTATACCCCTCATCAGGCAACCAGACTAGCTGTGCCGCACCACCTTCCCACCCTCCCCGCCGCCGCTCAGCTCCTCCCGTCATCCTCCCCCGCCGTTCTCGACTTCTTGCCTTCCCGGCAACTCCTCAAATCTCGGGCTCTCTCCTTCAATCAACCATATTCTGCCTGCCAATCGATTCGCCAGCGGGAGTAAGAACCATTCATCACAGGATCCAGCCTGGCTTACGCGCCGGCTGACCTCTCCCAAATCTCACCATGTCCCAATCCAGGCGCCAGGCTCCTCTCGGTGAGCGACCATACAAGATCCGTAAACACATCCATCAAGGCCCGCCCTTTGCTGCGGTGCCAATACCCGCCTCGCTGCCGCCTTATTGGCCGCCTACGGACGAGCCCTTCGTCAATACGCAGCTGTACGGCGGACCAGCCATCTATGGAGACAATGCCTGGTCCCAGAGCCAGGGACTCGGGCACCTCGACCAAAGCTTTGTCAAAAGTTTGCCTGCAGATAGCCAACAAGGGCTTGACATGTTCCAGCCTGCTTCTGCCCAGGCACCTCCTCCAGCGTTGAGCACCGTGAGCAGCGTCACCTACTCGTCCTCATCGACCTCCCAGCCATCATCGGCAGGCTCCGGGCTGTCTCCATCGCAGACTGAGCTTCCATTTGAGTGGCCGGCTCCAACGTCAGCTTCGCATTCCCGCGTTCCATCGCCTGCTGAACGGGCGGTAGAGCGTGCCCAAAGCCGATTCGTCTGCCTTGGCCCGCATTGCGATGAGGCTTTCGACCGGGAGCAGGAGCTAAAGAGCCACTTCAAAGCGGTCCACACACACATTTGCAACTGGGGAGGCTGCGACCAGCCAGCCTTCTCCTCCAAGGAAGGACTGACCTGGCACGTCAAGCTAGAGCACCTTCTCGTCTGCCCCGCACCAGGATGTACGGAAAGCTCCTTCCAGAGCAAGAGAATCTTGGAGTGCCACATCAGATGTGCACATCCTGACGCCAATGAAGGCAACGGGAAGGCCGTCGAGTCGGTCCCGAAGCCGATGGTACCTGTCATGACTCTCGAAAAGTCCGCCAAACAACCATCCACCAACACAGCTGCAAATCCAAAGGATGCCATGGAGGACAAGGCGACTAGGCAAAGCCTGTCTGTCACGTTGGCGAAGAAGAGATGTCGAGAACAGCTGCGAGCGGCTGTGGAAAAGAAGCATAAAAGGCAAAACGGTACGTAACGCCGACATGCGAGACGCCCATCTGACTCCCGTAGGCCAAGCACCTCGCGCAGCCGATAGTCCCAGTGACTCGTCACGGGCGGTAATCACCCGCCTGATCGAGAGCGCCAGCTTTCCGATGGTTTGGGAGCATGGCGTTCTACCCTTTCTGGTCGAGTTCCTCCCAAAGTGGTGCGGCCCGAACCACGTCGTCAGCGTCACCCGCGGCAAGACTCCCGGCTCCCGTCGCGTCTGTATAATGACTAAGAAGCAACCATCACGAGCACGACGGATTATCATCGCAACCCACGTGAAAGATCTTCTGCCTGAGATATACCGGCCAACAATATCTTTCGAATTCTCCATCGGCGACGTGGAACGCCTAGTCTGGGCCAGAGGGTTGAGCAAGGACATGCCAGACGACATCTGCATGGCCCGGAACCCGCATTACTTCAAGGACCCATGTATGGGCGACAGCATCGGCATCGCAGGGACCGACGACTTCGAGGAGAGTACCTCAACTCTGGGACCATGTCTAGTCATCGGCGGTGGAAACTACTGGCTGGCCAACTTCCATCCCTTCGTCGACGCGTACCAACACCTAAGCGAAGTCAGCGTGCAACATCCTTCACCAAGCGACCGATCCCGCTGCGTCGAGGAACGCCACGATACCATGGACGAATCCAAAGATTTCACCATTGGCAAACTCACCGCAACATCAGGCATCGACCTCAAGACAACCCGCATCTCCCATGACCCTTTTTGGGAAGACTGCGGAAAAGAACAGCCTTTGATCGTGACGGACTGGATCCTGATCGCTGCAAAGACCAAGCAAGCCAATATTCTTCGCCGGTTCCCCTCAGAGACAATGCCCCTCCTGAAAGAAATACCCATCAAGAACACTTCGGCCATTGTGCCAGGCGGGTCAGTTGTATCCACGGGCCGAACATCCGGGCAACAGCGTGGACAAGTCTGCGAGGTACCCGCTTACGTCAGGGGAGAGGACAACGGTACAGGCAAGGCTACACGCGAATGGTTCATCGAAGACCCGGACGATGACGAGGAAGCATGGATTCGAGGTGGCATCGGCGTTGAAGGCGACAGCGGTGCCGCGGTAGTCGATGCAGACACCAATGCCCTCGTGGGCCAACTCTGGGGACGGAACAAGTACTTCGGGGCCGGCCCCCGCGTGACCTACTTCACCCCTGTCGGCGACCTCTTCGACGACATCCAAGAACGGTGCGACCAGCAAGGGCGGCCCCAACTGCCGCAGTACCGGGACGAGTCGGACTGCTACCCCGTCTACCCGAGCTGCCGACAGTGCTACGATCTGCGCACCTACCTCGACAGCCGGCGCAGCTCGCGAGAATCCCTCCGCTCCATGATCGGCCGCCTCGAGAGCGACCATGGCGAGCTCCCCTCGCTCGGCGGCACCTCGGAGCTCGCGACGCCACAGGACCACGTCCTCTGGTCTCGGCACACCGGCGTCGAGGAAGTCGGGTCATCCTTCTCCAGCAGCATATCCCCCGCCGCAGTCCACAACTTCGGCTTCACCCCGCAGCCAGGGACGCCCAGCATCGTAGACGTCAAGAGCCCGTACGCCCTAACGCTCAGCGCAGAGGATCTATACGACGACGAGGCCTTCACGTCAACGGCCACAGGCAAACGGTCAGCTGCAATGATGCAGCGCGGCTCGGTCCCGGGTGCCAAGAGGCAAAGATTACATTAGCCGTAGTTCTGTACATTAGCTGTAGTTCTGTTGCCAATAGCCCTTTATCCGGGCAGTCCTCCTCGTCCCATCTTTCTCGCGCGCTGGTCGCGGCGGTTATGATTCGCTCTGGAGCCCTTGCTGGCTTCCTTCCTCCTCCGCGCCGCCTCCGTGTCCTTGTCTCCCGTCGGACCTGCCACATTTCCGCCGCGCCCGCCGCCTCTGCCTCGACCCCGACCACCACCGCGACCGCGCCCACCTCTTCCACCCCTTGACGAGCCGCCGGCTCCATCCTGCTCCGACTCCTCGGCGCCGGATCCCGAAGGACTAGCCCTCCACGCCGTGGACCGCAACTCCGTCTGCGCGCCCGTAAACGCCGCGGCACCGCTATACTTGGCCTCCAACCTCCTCTTCTGCGCCGGGTTCCTCGACAGCATGACCGCCCAGCCCTCAATCGCCTCGTCCGTCATACCCGTCTCCTCCCGCAACTTCGCCCTCGGCTGCCCCCTCCGCGTCGCAGCCTGGCGGTCAAACACAGTCGGATCAGCCTGGAACGCCTTGAACAGCGTCTCCTCGCTGGCGTCGTTCTGCCCGTCGGCCTCCTCGTTGGCGCCGGCGTCGACGGTGCCGCCGACATCGTCTGCGTCGTAGGTGTCGTCGCGCTCGTCGTCGTCCGAGTCGAAGGCCGCGAGCGCCGAGAGGATGGCGGCCTTGTTGGGCGCGGTGGAGCGGTCTTTGAGCACGTCGTCGGCTGTCTTTTCTGGGTTTCGCTTGCCGAAGTGGAGTTTGGAGACGTCGAGGTCTAGTCTGTCTAGTTCGTCGTCGTCGAAGACGTTGTGGCGTTGGGGGAGTTGTGGTGGTGTGGGTCTGGGCGCGATGTCGTGGCTGAAGCGCCGCTCTATCTTGGGTGATCTGTCTTTTGTTAGCAAGATTGTTCTTTGGTGGGGTGGGATGAATGAGACGTACAGCTGCTCGCCGCGGTTCAGGTCCTTAAGATGTGGCGGCAAATCATCCTCCAACAGATGCGACGTGACAACCTCCGTGTCATCACCAAACTCATCAAAGAGCTTCGACACAAACGCGGAACCCAAATCGGGGAACAGGTCCTGAATGAGAGCAATCTGGCTTTGCCTGTGAATATGCAACTCAGCCTGCGCATCCCCCGCGTCGGCAGTCCCCTTGCCCTTGTCGACCTTCCTCTTCACGAGCCTCTTGGGCCTCATGAAACCACCGCCGGGCTTCTTGAACCCTTCCAGCGCTGAGATCCTCGTCTTCAGCGCCGTAGAAGCCGCGCCCTTTTCCTCTGCCCGCTTGAGGAGCTGTTTCAGCACCGGTGTGACTGTGACCAACTCCGCCACCAGTGAATCGTTCACGTTGAGCGGTCCGGCCTTGTGCGTCTCCGCCGCGGATTTTAGGGAGAAGAGGACGTCGGCGAGCATGCCGAACCGCGGCGTCTCGCCCTCCGTGAGCCCGATGAGACATACGTACATCGTCGTGATGAGTACCTTTCTCAACGGCGGATTTGTGATCTTGAATGCCGACACCAGGCCGTCTGAGAAATCTGACCCGGCGAGGAAGAATGCCGCCGCGTCAGGGGATGCATGCAGCAGGTGGTTCAGCCCGGCCAGCCTGCTCTCGAGCGACTTCAAGTCGGCCTTCATCCCTGCTTCCAGGGACTGCGTGAGCGACTTCTTAAGCCCCGCAAGCGACGTCTCAAAAGCCGCGGCGTGCGCCTTCCACGCCTTCGTCAGAACGGCTGGCGCATTCTTCCGGAAGAGCTTGCTGAAGCTGGCGAGAAAGGTTGGTGTCGTGAGCGGGATCGACGGGGGTGACGAGAGGGTGAGAAGGCGGGCTGTGAGGGTGAACGCCGCCCTGAGGAGCACCTTTGCTGGCGGGGATAAGCCTATTGTCGCAGCCGGGCTGGCCTCTGCGATCTCTGTGATGAACGTCGAGAGGAAGGCTGGGAGGGAGTCGTCTTTCGAGACTGCTTTTGAGAGTTGGGCGTCGGTCTGGGCGAGGTAAGCCTGGGAGAGCGTCGTCCAGGCATCGATGAGGGCGTTCCAGTCCTGCGGGGTGAGATGAGAGCGCCATGTGGATGAGGGGAACGGGGCGAAGGGTGGGAGGGTCGCCATTTTGGATCGGGTTCCTCTCTGGTGGTGGAGAGTGTTGATAAGGGGAGGGAGGATGAAGGAGGTGCTCTGCGAGAGAGCGGTCGTCGTGTATCTTATTGCATGCGGCTTAGCTGAGCTGTCATGTCGTTCGCCGGATGATTCATGGTCGGTGCAAGACCCCACGGTGCCAGCTTCCCGGCTGGAGCTTGATGCGGAAGTGGGTCTTCGCAGTACGTACACATCCCACCTCGCGCTACTCCCAGACGGGCCTAGTGTCTTTTCGGTAAAGCCCTACAACCTTCCCCCACGAAAAAGTTCGCGATCGCAATTTTCGCAGCCTCTCCTCCAAGCTTCTCTTCGAGCCCAACCAGCCTTCATCACTTTGCCGCAACCACCGTTCGAGTCGTGAAGGACCATTCTCGCCCAATTCTCTTCAATCAACCACCCCCAGAACCAACCGTTCAATCCCGCAAAAATGTCTTACAACAAGGACAAGGACTTCGGCGAGGCGCCCAAGACGCACAAGATCCGCATCACCCTCTCCTCCCGCAAGGTCCAGTCCCTCGAGAAGGTCTCTGCCGAGCTCATCGAGCGCGCCAAGTCCAAGGACCTCCGCGTCTCCGGCCCCGTCCGCCTGCCCACCAAGACCCTCAAGATCACCACCCGCAAGACCCCTTGCGGTGAGGGTTCCAAGACCTGGGACTGCTTCGAGATGCGCATCCACAAGCGCCTCATTGAGTACGTGTTTTTCCCTGCGCGCGCGCGCGTGTCCCATTTTCGGAGTGAAGAATCCTTTTGCTGACCAGAATTCTAGCCTCAACGCCCCTACCGAGATCGTCAAGCAGATCATCGTCAACATCGAGGCTGGTGTCGAGGTCGAGGTCACCATCGCCGCCTAAGTTTTCCTCCCAAAAAGGGAATACGCCGCGGATCGGGACCGAGAAGGGACTTGTTGTAAGAGGGACGAACGGTATGGGCTTTGGCTTGGGAATGCTGCGCCGCTGTGCTTGATGATGCCGAAAGGCTCTCGCGCGAGACGGCTGCGGCGGGCCGAGTTTGGAGGTCTAGATACCACCCAAATAAAACAATGACCCCAATTTGAGTATTGCTGTGATATTGCATGGTGATGCCGTCGGACCATGATCGAATCGGCGTGATCCGCATCCCTCGTATGCCTGGACACGCTTGTAGATGGGCGCAGTGCTGCCGGTATTGAAACGCCCGGCCAGATACCTCTATCCACTAACTTTTTATGATTATCCTATGGTATTGATATAACGCCCTGCAATGCTGGTTCCTTTGCTTAGAAAGTACAAGGCGGCATGCGTTCCTTTTCCGCCTCTTGGCGTCCTGCCGGCCAAGTTAAATATCCCAAAGGCAAAACTCCCTCTTTGGTGGCAACTCAGGCATGAGACCCCCTTCAAACTGGCCCTTCTGAGTGAAAGCGTGCCACTGCAACTTCGACTTCTCATCATATGCCTCGTCAGGAAGCTCCGTGTCCTTGTTGTAATTCGGTGGCCCGTCGGGGAACCAGACACGCTTCCACCCTCCGTCTAATGCGCGCACACCGGGAAGATTATTCTGGTATAGGACAGGCTTGCCCTTAAACATTGATAGCCTCCCGTCCATTCCCTTCGAGCTGTAGCTTGAGACGGGAGGATGCTGCTTGGAGCTGCCCGGCGGGTATGGCCCGCTCCCAGATGCGGCTTGTTGCTGAGCAGCTGGGGCTGCAGGTTGTGTACCGAACGGGCTTGCTTGCGCTGCTCCTCCGAGTCCCGTTGGCTGACCAAAGGCAGGCTTGGCTTGGCCAAAGGGATTGGCGGCTGCTTGTGGTTGAGAAGGCTGGCCGAAAGCACTTGTTGTTTGTGTCGGCTGTGCGTCCATGCCGCCACTTGCTGGCGCATCTTGTTTCGCGCCAAATGGGTTGGCGGCCGCCGGGGTCTGTGATGGCTGTCCGAACGGATTGGCAGCCGCAGGTTGAGATGTTTGGGCCGGTTGACCAAAGGGACTGGCGGACGCTCCAGGCTGAGACGGCTGGCCAAACGCGCTTTGCGTTGGCTGCGATGGAGCCCCAAAAGGACTGGCATTTTGCGTTGCATTCTGCGCGGGCTGTCCGAAAGGACTACTCGCGTTGTTGGTGTTCGCCGCCGCCTGTCCAAACGGACTGGCATTGGTGGTACTCCCACTGGCACTGCCAAACGCACCGCCGCCTCCAAAAGGATTCGCCTTCTGCCCCAGTGCACTCGCCTGGCCAAAGGCGCTTCCCCCACCTCCAAGTGCGGACGGTTGTCCGAACGCGCTACCAGAAGCTCCAGGCTGTGAAGGCTGGCCAAATGCGCTGCCGGAAGCTCCAGGCTGTGAAGGCTGGCCAAATGCGCTACCAGATGCGGCAGGCTGTGAAGGTTGACCGAACGCGCTGGTAGTTGTTCCGCTAGGCTGGGCAGGCTGTCCGAAGGCACCACCGCTTCCAAACGGATTTGGCTTCTGGCCAAGCGCTGATGCTTGACCAAACGCTGACGTCCCTCCTCCAAGAGCACTAGGCTGTCCAAAGGCCGATGACGGCTGCGACGGCTGGCCAAATGCTGGGGTTGAGCTCTGCGCGCCGCTGCCAAAGGCTGATGTTGGCTGAGAGGGTTGACCGAATGCCGGTGTTGACGATGCTTGGCCGAAAGCTGATGTCGGTTGCGAAGGCTGACCAAAGGCAGGTGCGGCGGCTCCCCCACCAAAGGGGTTCGGCTTCTGCCCAAGGGCGGATGCTTGACCAAAGGCACTACCTGTCGTCGAAGCTCCGCTGCCAAAAGCTGATGACTGTTGATTACCAGAAGAGAACGGATTCGCGGCCGCTCCGGAAGATGCCCCAGACCCGAAGGGGTTCGCCTGGCCGAGCGAACCGGTTGCCCTCTTGCCAACCGCAAACTCTCCTGTCGTCCCGCCTGGTAGCGTCCCTTGTTTGCAGATATCGACTCGATTCGGATGCTTCTGCTCGGCAGAGATGAGGAATTGGATCGCGCCGTCCAGATTTCCGACCGCGGTCTTCATCTGCTGCTGTGCTTGCTGGTACAGCTCTTGCGCTTGGTTGAGCTGCCTGTTGTCAGCCGCCCGCTGGCGAGAAACGAATCGTGATCCCTACCGCTTGTTGTGGGTTGCCCGAGGCCGTCGCCATGATATGGTGAAGCCTCATCTCCTCAAAGCTCTGCTCGCGGATGGGTCCGCCGAAAAGCTGTTCCGGGGCGTCCCTTCCCGGTCCATACGCTGACAGAATCCATTGTGGTTGTTCAGAGGTCAGGTCCTTCTCGATCGTTTCCTTCGATAGCATGTACGGTAGGGCTGCGCGTCTGTGAGCACGTAGTGTCGCCCTTGGGTAAGAATGATGCACGAACTGTCGTTTCCGCCGCGATTGAAACCCCCTCCGGAGTTCCCGCCAAAAGCTGCAAACCGGTTGTTCGACTGGCCTCGGGGATGTTCGAATCGGCAATTATCTGGGTTTGCCAGTGTCAGCGTGCTAGTTTTGCGCGTGTTCGGCCCATGACTGGGTTTGTTTTGGCTGGCCGATCGATGCGACCGGGGATGCGCGACGTACTTCCATACCTGCAGTTCCCCTGCTCGTAGAACTTGCAGACCACCATCTTGAGTATCGCGATCGAATCTGCTGCGCTTTTTGGTGCGTTTTAGCAGCGGCTATGTCATTTCGCTGGGATTGAGGCACGTCTAGGTGTAATTGGATCAATAATGATGGGGGAAAATGCTGTCAAAGGTCACCCGGCCGCGCAGATTGGGCGTCGAAAGAATTGTTTTCAGCCTTTCGCAGCCTTGTTCGCATCTGGCTCTAGCGCGTGTGAGCGGGCCAATGACAGAGCTCCGACGCGCTTGCATAAGCATTAGAAGGGCATAGTCGACTAAGATAGTGCATGTTATGCATTTATACACCACTCCATCATGTCCAGCTCACCCGCTCCAACCGGCCCCGCCTCACGCGGGTCGGAGATCGGCCTGCGGGAGACACTGCGGACCAGCAGCATTCCTTCTTTATCCGCGACGCAAACAAGCACATTGATTTCATTTTCTTTAGATACAACAACTGGTATTTTCTTCTTAGTATCGTGGAAGCTACAATATTCCAGAAACAATATCAGGGATATTTTGAGGTGGCGTTTGTATTGTCTCTTTTAAATATGGTCTTAAATCAGCCTGAGAAACTCATCAGGCTTTGAGTTTGGGTCAAACATAGATCTATGAGAATGAAATGACTAAATGACTACATCAAGTTCATATCCAAACGTTAACCCAATCACTGATTACTAGATAGACTGGAGATGAGGGTGAGAACCAGGCTGTTGTAGACGTTAGGCGTTGGACTAACCACATTAGTAACCCAAAACACACCTCAATTGCAGCTACTTACTGCGTGTTGGAACACAGGATCCTCCAAAAAAAAAAAAAAAAAAAAAAAAAAAAAAAAAAAAAAAAAAAAAAAAAAAAAAAAAAANGGAAAAAAGGACCCCCAAAAAAAAAAAAAAAAAAAAAAAAAGAAAAAAAAGAAAAAAAGTCTTGGTTGACCAATGACGAGACTTATCAGCGTCACCCATATTATCTCTCTCTGAAGAATCGCCGGTGGCTTCGCAGCCTGGTTCCGTTGCTGGGTGCTCAGTCGAATAACTACTTTCTACAACGCCGAAGCCCCTTCAAACTATGTTCTCGGCCTCTTAAGTTTTGTTTTACTGACATGTGCAAGCTGGACGCGATGTATGTCTACTTGCCAGCTTCCCCGTCCGTAGCATCACCTGCCGTCGATGCTCGAGATTCTCTCTCTGTTAATTCTCGATCTCAATTATTGAATAATGAGACCTCCACGCATGACAACTTTTCACTGAAACAATACGACCTCCAAAAATATCCTGCTGCAAAGAGCGCCACACACGCTATCAGGAGAAAACCATTGCCAACCTCTTCGACTCCACCTTACTCATCAATGCTTGACCAGGCAGACTCAAGTCGCGACGCCTCAATACTGAACAACCATGGCTTTAACACGTCGTCCTCGCTATCGTCTATAGTCACTGCCCGCCCGGATAGCAAAACTGTACCGAGTTTCACGAGGTATGGATGATCAACCTCGAATTTCACTTGTGCCCACACATTCTTGCACCAATGCCTTCCACTTAATTACAACAAATTTCTATCGCGTATCCACATCAGTTCACATTCGTTGATAGATTCAGCAGATTTACGCAAACCTTCGCCAGCTATTCCGAGTAAAGCAAGATCGTAAATTCAACATAAATGAAAGAAAAGCAAAATCAACCTAGAAACACCCGAAACAATCAAACGAGCAGCCACAACACCCCACTCTAAATAGAAAAACCCAGGAACCAAATTATTTATCCACCACTATCAAATGACTACCAGTTACCCCCCCAAACTCCACCAAAACCAATGCCCATAGACAACCCCCAACCACATTTTGGTCATATCATCAGCAAGTCATGCTGACTATCATCTGCGAAACTTCTTTCCCACTGCTCGCCCACGAGGTCCCTTGAAGCCTTTACCACCAAGAAGTGGCTTGCGGTGTCCAGCTTGGGCCATGGCCGGGCGGTGTCCGCCGCCATGCTTCTGCTTCATGTGCTTCCTGTGGTTGCGAATGACCGCGGAGATAGTTGCGAAGAAAACGAAAACTGCGTTCAGACCAACTGCAGTCCATGTAAGCGTGTGCAGGATGGTGCTGTCAGAAAAGACGATTGGCCCAGTTTCCAACCCCAAAGTTGAGGCCAGGTTTTCTTCGTTCCCGAGCAACGCTAACGCGCTCGTAGTGGTTGAAGCTGCGGCGCCGACTGCCATGAGACCGAATCCCATAAAAAGTCCGGCCAAAGCCATGAGAAACATGCTTATGGTCCGTCGTTTTGCTGTGTGATAAAAGAAGAGCGGAATGATGGCAAAGATACCGGAAAGAATCAATAACACGAAGGCGGCGATCATCCAATTACCGACGAAAACCTTCTCTTTGAGAATTCGGGCTGCGAGGAGAAGCGTTTCGAGGGCGCCGCGATTAAGTGTGGCATCATTCTCGAGGTTCAGTTCATCGATGAAGTGCTCCACGAGTACAGTGCCGTCTGCGCTACTGCCGTCATCATTGTCGCCATTATTGTCCGGAAAATAGTATATGCTCTTGCATTCGCTGATCGAGTTGGTCTCAGACCCTGTCTGAACCTGAGATCCGGAGTAGACACATATTCCTGATGATAACAGGATACGTCAATATATGCCGTTATCAAATATGGACTTTTCGCAGTACTTACCGAAGTATCCCAGGGTGATGTTCATCGTCTGTCCATCGCTATTGCTCAATCCGACAACGTAGTTGTCTTTCATACCAGTTGAGGATGAACCCCAAATAGCAAGCCCTACAGCTAGATTAGTCAAAAGAGAAAGAGAAAACAGCACGTGTACCGCTTACCATAGACGACCATGGCACACACCCACACAAAATAGGTGGTGCCACCCAGAACTGCTGATAGCTTCGCCATGTCGGCTAAATTGTTTATAGTAGAAAGGAAATGGAAAGCTGAAGATAACGGTGAGATAATGTTGAAGCGACAAGCTTGAGTCGGGAAAAGATCCTGACTATTAGACTTTGTTGGCTTTCGAACTTGGCGTTGGCCTCAAGCTTCAATGTTGTCGTGAGGCATTTGACTGATTATGTATTTGCGATTGCGTCTGTTCTCGGGGCTACAAGACCTGCAAGTGCCAGGCCACCAATGAGGAGATGAAGTCCATCAGCCGCATTGAGGTCTCGCCACTGTGATCTATGTTTATCCCTTCCGCCTCAAAGTCCCAGCCAGGCTGAGGCTGAGAGCGTCGGCAAGCCCCCTCCAGGCTCCCACTGACCTAGCTTCAGACCAAATGGTCTTGGCGATTGGGACAGGCCCATTGCCACAGCCTTATGCGTCCTTAAGTCATGGTCATAATTATTCGGGGGCCAGAAGTTGACCGCCTCTCCCCGCATACCCCAGAATTATGACAAGTGACGATGGCAAAGGATAAAGCGGGCCAGTTCATTGGCCCAGAACAGCAAGAACAGAGCAGGCAGAAAGCAGATGCCGGCTGCAGTCAGCGCCAAGGTAAATGGAACAAATTTGGAAATAATGTTGATGTATGTACGGTGGTCGGGGAAGGCGTCATGTCCCGTCTGCAATGCAGTCAGCACAACCGTAGCGGCGCCGAAGACAAATAGGTAGGGTGCCCCAAAACGCGCGAAAAAAGTGGCGTAGTTGTGATGAACCTTCTGATAGGACTTCAGCCGAATTACTCTATGCCACAGGTTGAGTCGCGTGAGCCGGATCTCCCCATAATGATACCGTGAAGAGACATCCCTATCCCGCAGGGTGGTAAACCCTCGAATGAAGAGACACCATATGTCCCAGTCGACAAAGTCAGGTAGAAGCTTCTCCGTTCTTGCAATCTCGAAGTCTGATTCGTGAACAATGAGTGAGGAGTATGTCCGAAGGAAGCCGAGCGCGTCAAGGATCAGCCGATGACCATCTTTATCCAGAGCCTCATCGATAGCCGCCGTCCAAACACCGTAACTGAAGAGAAACTTCGGGACTGGCTTGATGAATATTCGGTCGTAGTACCAGACCAGATGCAAATCTGGACGCTCGGTGATGCAGATGCGCCGGCTGTTGAAGATTTGCTGGTGTAGCGGGTTGATGTTGTGCCGGTTTGATACCAGGAATAGCATCCAGTATAGCCGTCTCAGCCTTTCCGTGGATAATTCTCGAAGGAGAAAGTTTTTTACTTCCGGGTCGTTGTCCATTGGGATTGCAGGGTAGCCCGGTATAGAGCTCTGTAGCTGAACCAGCTGACTCTGCTCATCGAAGGGGATGGTGACAGCCTCCTCGATGATGGATCCCATCTTGACCAGATTTGGCGTTTCTGCTGATAATTTGAACTGAAAACATTGAGCAAATCTGCGGCTCTCATGCAGAAGAATGCAGCTCAATAGTGTTTTAACCTGTCTCGAACGGGGCTGACTTAAAAATGGTAAGCTCATGCCTAAATGAATGAAGACGTGACATGCGGTTCAACCCTGCGAAGCTGAAAAGCCTTATCGGGCCGCCCGAAAATTCTGACAACTTGATGCAGGCATACCTGACAATACTCCCTCGACATGATGCATCGTACGGTGAAAAGTCTTGCGACGTGAACACCGAACCTCTTAACAGGCAAGCGACAGGACGCCATCAAATTGCGAAAAAGCCACTCAGCAGCCACGGGCCGCCGCTTGCAACCACAAGAGATGCCACCGGTCACCAATATCATGGGGGTCGGAGAAGGCTGGCCAGTGGGGAGTGAAGTGCTTAGTGACGACCTGACCTCTGTAGGAAAATGCAAGTTTGGCATGTAAGGGTGTGAAAGCGCATGAGCGAGGCGGACGAGGTGGTATTGCATGAACATGCATATGTGTGGGGTGGGGGCTCTCATAACTTTGGGGTACTCGAACTAGATGTACCTTTGGTTTTCTCATGAGGCACCAGAACTGCACCGATGAAGCTTCAGCGAGCGCCAAGACAGTCAGCTCTGGGCGAAGTTTTGCTCCAGCCCCGAACTTGTGGAAGTGTAAGCCGCCGCTTCATCAGCCTGATCGTGAAAGGGAATGTGCTGAATGATGTCGAAGCCATAATGCCCTTAATAATATGCAGGCAAGCCAAGGGAGTGCCCGCAAGAAGCCTGCGTTCCAATCACTTGAATAATTCATGTTCTAATATTTTTCTTCATCGGTATCGTTCACGAATCATTACGAGTATCCAGTATTGCGGTTGGAATCGTGTGTTTTCCAAGACTTCAAATCAACATGGAGAAGCCTTCAGCAGACCAGCCCCGAGAAGCAAAGCCAAAGGCGTCAAGTGGAATTGAAAGTCTCATCAGGATACCTGAAATCAAGCGACAGGACCTTGGACTCAAGGTTCTGTATGAGAATCAAGATGTAGACGAGATTGAGGTTGAGTGAGTCTTATCTCCCGAAATATGAATGAAGACCTAAGCTTTTGAGGATGGTCACTAACTTACATGCCACCAGCATCGTGGCTGTCCACGGTATCATGGCCGACCCGAACACGACCTGGACCCACAAGAAAACCAACACCAATTGGCTTTCTGACCCATCAATGCTCCCAGAATCATTGAAAGGCCACAGAGCAAGAATTATGAGTTTTGGATATGATTCAAGATGGTTTGGAAAAGACTCTACGAGGCAATCTCTGCACAACCTTGCAGAGGACTTCTTGTATCAGTTAAATCAGACTAGAGAGGTATGCCTGATGTTCGCAACTTGGACGATAATCATCGTGCGGATAACTGATGTCAAACACGTTAGGCATGTACTCAGCGTCCAATGGTCTTGATTGCCCATTGTTTTGGCGGACTCATCGTTCAGAGCGTACGTAATGACCGAGAAATTCTGCTCACTGACTGTAGCAACTTACTAACAGCTTTACAGGCTTACAATAAGTCGTGCATGCAACCTGGAGACTTCCCGGGAGTTTGGCTGTCAATGAGAGGAATGGTGTTTCTCGGGACGCCCCACTCTGGTGTCAACGAAGGCTCCTCCATGTCCAGACAAGGCGAGATTTATGCGGCTATCGCTGCTAGCAAGATGGAAATACAAGACAATGTGTTGCAGTCCATTATTCGGGATAACGATATCCTCGAGAGCACCCGCGCCGAATTCACAAGGAAGGTTAGCACGTCTAAGCCGCCACCAAAGATCTTCTGTTTCTTTGAGCTCCGGCCAACCAATTTGGGTGCCATTGTTGGAGCGCAACTACCAAAGGTAAGCAGTCGAGCAAGAATAGTACCCTCTATCCTGAAAAAGTTTTACTAATGCTGCCGTTGCAGGAGTTTCTAGTTGGCGAGTCGTCGGCAACACTGAGTGGGCATGAGAGACAGGGACTCGCTGTAGATCATTTCTACATCAACAAGTTTGAAGACAAGTTCGACAACCACTATCGCAACGTGGCTTACCAACTCCTGAAAATGGTGAAAGAAGCCAAAATGCATTCACAAGATGCAATGACTGGTACGGGAAACTCTCCATTGAAACAGAGAATTCCGTCTAATCGTTAATCAAAGCCTCAGGGAGTACCCCACCGCCTCCTTCAGATGGTCGAACGTCTGTGTTGCCTGGCCTCATTGGAAAGCGTCAGAATTTCGCTCCACGTCAGAACATTTTGGATCGACTTGAGGAAAGACTATCCAAAAGAGGCATGGCTGCCTTGTGCGGAGACTCAGGAAGCGGGTAAGTTGACTACCTTATTGACGACAAAATGCTCGAAATGATTCAATTGACGTGATGATGTGTCCAGGAAAACCCATGTTGCAGTGGAGTATGCCAACCGATATTTGCATCAGGTTGGTAACAACTGCAATGTCTTCTGGGTCAACGCTGCCAGCCCAGAGGAATTTGAAGCATCATTTAAGAGAATTGGAGCTAAGCTCCGTGTGTCACCCTTGGGGCTCAGCCATGAAGCGTATCTTTCTGCAGTCAAGGAACACTTGAAGCACGAAGAACAGTGGTTGGTGGTTCTGGATGGTCTCAACGATGACGAATCCCTGCATTCCACCAACTCAAATCCAGGCCAAGAGCCGAAGCCACTACTCTCTTTCCTGCCGAAACCTTCGGATAATCACAGGCTGCTAATAACCACTACGCAAAGAACTTTGGCCATTCGACAGATGAATTCGAAGGACAAGAACGTTCTATCAGTCGGTGACCTGGCCCGGGACGACGCTTCGCGCCTTCTTCTTGGAAGGGTCGCCAGCAGCTCTACCAATGGAAAGCGTATCGAAGAGATCATCAACATCGTCGGTGATTCTGCCGGTGCACTGGAGCTTGTGAGACTGTGCAGCATTGTCACTCAGACACCCGTTTCTTCCCAGCTTCTCGACCTCTTGCGTAAGAATTGCAAGGGGAGCGAGAATGGGGAAAGCCCAAAACCGGCCTGGAACCTGCTTTGGAATTCTCTCAAATCAAAGAACAGTGAGCTGGCATATTGGTTTCACTTCGTCGGGCTTCTGGATCTCCAGATGATACCCAGCATCTTCTTCTCTAACAACGAGAGGAAGACCTTGCTTGAAGAGCTCACCAGACTGGGCTTGGTGGAGCATTCCGATGGACGAAGTTTCTACCGAGTAGCAGCATTCTTTCGCCAATGTCTTGAGTCTACGATCACCGAGAAACACCGGCAGGATGCAGAGGCTGCATTGCTGCAGTCCGCGAACACAAAATTCGTCGACGATGACCGAAGCCTTCTCCTTCCGGTCGCCTTAGCCGCTTTGAAGTTGAAAGCCACTCGTCTGGACGCCAAGAGAGAACAAGAAATTTTACGCGAAAAGGTGGAAAGCTACCGACAACAGCGCCAAACCAGCTTGAGCCCGGGCATTGGGTATCTGCCTGATGATCCTAGAAGGTTGCCCATAGGCTCTGGCTGGGATCAACTACGGCTAAGAACCCTCGAAGGCTCATTAAACCAGCACTCAGGCCTTCCTAACCCTCATCAGCGTTCTATCTCTGAAGATAGTAGTAGGTGGCCGTCGTGGCAGCGTCTGCAGCGGAGATTGATGGATCCAGAATGGGAGAAGAAGCGTGAAACACTCAGGAAGGACAGTAGCGTCGCTGCTCAAATCCTGTCTCAAGGTCGCCCACCGAAAGGCTCTGAAGATGCAACAAGTATCTACAGACGTGTGATTGACGGCTACTCCGCTGAACCTGAAGAATACATCAAGTTGGCAAGCTTGCAATACAACTTGGCCATCGCACAAGGCTCAGAGGGGATGGTAGATGATGCAGCTACTACTTTTCGCCAGGCACTCCAGACCATCCTTTCTGGGGATGACCCCAAAAGTCGGAACATCGAGGCAACAAAGTTGTACTACCGGATTTACACCGACCTTGCGAGCATGTACGTCTCCGACGGGCGCTTCTCTGAAGCTGAGGAGACATTCATGCACTTTCTTCCAAGTCAGGCCAAAGACCTGGGACAAGATAGTCAACAGACTCTGAAGACGCGACATGAGTTTGCTCGCCTACTTCAAGAACGTGGCCAAGGCGAACTTGGCGGCCAGGAACTTGAGAGAATTCTCAAAGCCAATGAGCGTGTGCTCGGCAGCAATCACCGGGACACCCTTACGGTACGATGCAGCTTTGCGACGCACCTTGCGAAGACTGGAAGACAGGATGAAGCTGTCAAAATGTTGTTGTCTGTGTGGAGGGAGCAGGAAAAGGCGTTGGGAAGTTCACACCGTGAGACAGCTGCTACTCGGCAGCTGCTGGACGAGCTTCACCAGTCACAGCCTGTCGTCGCCTGATGACACTGGGTGTTTTATGTTTTATGTTTGATTCCTTCTGGTGTTTTTGCTGCATGATCGTTTCCTTTATGCCCGTGTTCTGTCGCTATCGTCATTGGTAATAGAATACTTCAACTTTGTCTTCCTCATGCATTACAATCATGACCATTGTCCGATCTGGGAAAGATGTACCAAATTATGGAATGTACCGCAAGTTTAAGTTCTATTCAATCAAAGTCTGCGAGACCGCCTGAAATTTCTATAGCTGCGAATAAAGCTTTCCATACACTCCATTAACTGGGAAATAACATGATCAAGGATACTAGTGGTAATCTCAACAAGAATATTAGGAAAAATATGAGAATGACGCAGATGAGAAGAACGTTAAAAACAACACTGCTAGTAAAGACTACAACCGTCAGAACAGCAATAACGATGGTAGCAACGACAGGAACAACAGGAACAACAGGAACAACAGGAACAACAGGAACAACAGGAACAACATGGACCACAGTGTCGACAGGGACTTTAGCAACAATGCGACGAAAGCGACGACAGCGATGATAGCAAGACAGGATACAGATGGGCTTATGGGAAAAGCAGCCGCTCTAGCACAGGGATCTTGATTCCTCTCGTATAGTGAGACATAGTAAGGGAGGTTTAAGAGAGGTATGAATGCAGTTATATCCTATTCTCTACAACGCTACTGCAATGCAATTTGCTCCCTATGTCCAGGCTATCTCCATGTATTTTATGTATCATCTTTGGCCCCTTCTCTGCCGATTGTAACCGCCAGATGTTGGGTTATCATGAGTTGTAGGCTGCTGATTTTGTCGGCGTGCATTGCGTGCTTCGGCTTGCTGCGCGGCCGCAGCCGCCTGAAGCATACTAGTCTGTTGCTGTCGCTCGAGTCTCAGCTGGTGCTGCTTGCCCTCAATTTCTGTTCTATGTGCCGCCTCTTCTTGTTCACGTCGCAATTTGTCCGCATGGTCTCGATTACGAATGCGTCTCCGCTCTTGGTCCACTCTCCGACGAGCATCCTCATCCAAAACAGCCTTTGGCATGCCAACGGCCCCAGCCGGCTGAAGTGCCTCGAGCTGATGTGGTTCAAATAGGGCAAAGAAACGATCTTGGCAGGATTTCTCTATGAGAAGACGCATCAGGTGCGGGATATGGCTAGGATCGCCCCGATAAAGCTTGTGTTTGAAGTACATGGTGGCTGAGTAGGCGTATTTGATCGAAGATTTAGTGTCCACATGAGTGAAAAGATTATTATCGTGGTTGATGTATCGCCACATCTGGATATCGAGCAACGCCTTCGTGATGTGATACGGTCGTGTATTTTCGAGCGCCAGGAACAGAGCATTCATGCTTTTGTGGGGGGCGAACGGATCCGCCTTACCCTTTTCAAGAGTGCGGATGGTATCTTCTAGCTCAAGTGAGATATTGCTGCAGTTGCTGCGATAGCAAAGTTCTTGAAGCGCCGTGCGTCCTTCATGAAGGCTGCTGGGGAAGTTCGGTTCATGCTTTGCCTTAATGAGGACTTTGATGACCTCGCTGTGCATGTTTCTTGCTGCCTCATGAAGACTGCCGTCATTGGGTGCAGCCTTCGCTTTGAGAAGAGCTTGAGCTGCAGTCGTATTGCCTCTGCCGGATGCGAAGAAGAGTGCAGTACGTCCAGTATTGTCGCGATCACCTGGCTTGGCCCCGGCTTGAAGTAGCTTGACAAGAAGTTCGGCGAGACCGAGCTGGGCCGCAACTATCAATGGCGTAACCCCCGAGTTGGACCGAAAATTGACAACGTCCCCTCGAATTTGTAAGCCTTCATCCATCATCAAGTTAGGGCTAGACGTGACTTACGATGTGCTTCAACTAGAGCCACTAGCATTGATGGCGTAATGCCAAGTTTGTCGTTCTGGAAGAGTGCCCATACAGGAAGGGGTACCCATTCCTCACCACCGCCCAACTTCATACCAATTGAAGCGTTCGCTTTACAACCCAGTTGTATGAGACGCTTCAGGAGCCCCTCGGCCTTTGAGTGGGTCGATATGCATGCCTGTAAGGGGCAGCGGCCGTCAGGGAGCAAAGCCTCGACGTCAAATCTCGTTCGACTCCGTTGGCAGGCCGCAATCAAGATGCCAAGAAGACACAAAGCTGTTGTCTCGTCCATCTTGGACGTTATGAGCGTTTGAAATGTGTTGGTCAGAGCCAGTCGTCCGGCGTTGATCAAGCTCAGCTTCTTCAAAAGGGATATATGGCCACGGCTCGCCGCAATCTGCAAAGCTTTGCCGCCTTGGTCGTTCACATCAGCACCCCGGCCAACTCGAAGCAGTGTTTCAATAAGATGCTCCCGATCATGGCCTTCAACATGTGCGCTGACAGCATTGATCAAGGCTTGATTCACACTGGCGCCTTCGCACCCCCATTGAAGCAATGAGTGAATGAGCCAGAGGTTCGTGGGCAGCTGCCAATCTGAAGAGGCTGCAATAACGAGTCTTAGTACTTGCTCGAGGGATGCGGGGTTCGTTGCCGTTGCCAAGAGTTGGACAGCATCGCGATTGTAGAGGCAGGCAGCTCGTGCCGTTGCGCCATCGACCTTGGGACCCGATGCACCATGGTCCAGGAGGAACTGAATGATGTAAAGGCCCTTTGGAGACGCCCATGCATCCCCGTCCTTTGTGAGAGCGCTAAGCCCACCGCTAAAGATCGCGGGAGAAGTGATGAACTCGGACAGATACTTCAGGACATCCAGGGCGAGATTCCTTGAAGCCGCAGCTACAGCAGCGCCTTGTAGGTACTCGCTCTTTGCAATGTTGGCGCCTTCGACAAGCAGCCTCAAGGTTGAAAGTCGAGCGGCCGCCACATCCATCTTCATTGTTGCGTCGATTGACAAGGCGAGGGTATCCAACGAAGGGTCATGCTGTAAGAGTAAGCGTAGTATATTGGCTCGATTCGGGCTGAGTGACTGCAGCACAGCGCTGCCCTTTTGGGCATTGACATCTGCGCGACCTTTCTTGAGGAGTAGCTGGATGATTCGGAGTCGATCATCTTCATTGGCAGGCGGTATCGACCTACTCAACACGCGACAGACAGCGTCAGAAACGGCATCTCCTCTGATATCCGTTGAAAGAAGCATCTCAATCAGACGATGGGCCATCTTCACGTCATGTAAATCAGTGGCCTGTTTGAGGACCGAAGCCAAAGTCTTCGGGGACAACCTTCTCGATGTGTTATCAGAGAGAAGCTTCTGTATTGTATCGATGCGACCGGAGTTGACAGCCGACATCAGGGCAGTTTCGATGCTTGTTGCGGAGGCTGAGTCGACAGAGGGCCCGTTGACAACAACTAAGGTTTGCGTCGTGGTCGCGTTACTCGATGTGTTGGAGTCGTTTGCAGCAGCGTTGATGCATGCTTGTTGTATTCGGTGCTGGTTATGATCGCGAGCACACTTTGCTGCCTCTTTCAGAAGGGTGGAATGCTGCTTGGTTTGGGTACGAGAAATGATTGCAAAAGCAATATCCTCTTTGCCTCTGCGTATCGCTTCGAGCAGAGCTGCCCCTCCCTGGAAGGAGATGTCCGCCCCCTTATCCATGAGAAGAGTTGCCTTCCTTACACTCCCTGCCTTTCCAGCGCGCACAAGGCCTTTGTTCTTGCATTCGCGACAGGCTCCCTTGAAATCTCGTAAGAGAAGGAGAACCATATCAATCGGTGCCGAATCAACGCATTTGAGAAAGAGTTCGCAATGGGGACTAGCATCAGCACCTTTCGCGAGCAGGATACTGGTCTTGACGGGGTCGGTGATACGAAGAGCGACAGGCACCGCTTCGTTAATTGCTTGTTCATCCGCATCCTGAGCAAGGACGATGAGGATGTCGCTTGAGCAGTTCTTGGTAGCTAGCGAGAGGACATCACTGCGCTCCTCGATCTGGTCCCTTCCGGAAAACACTTTGAAAAGGTTCGTACTCTTTGGTTTGGCTATGGACACGTCGGCTCCATAATCTAGCAGCGCCTGAGCTAGTCCTGGTGTTGCATTTGGAATGAGGCCCTGGGCCAGTTTGGACAGTATTGGATTTGCTTCTTTGTAGCCGTAGTTGCCCGATCGTCGGTTTCCGTCTTCTTCGCGTTGATCAATCATCAGCTGCTCCACTCTATCATAGTCCTCTTCGGTCGGGTCTTGAGGTTGATGATTTAGACTGGAGAAAGCTCCGACGACTGAAGGACTGAGGGACAATGTCCATCTCATTGGAGCTACCGCCGCATCTGGGGGCTCTGACTGAGTCATGGTTGAGATTGCCATGGGTGGAGTGAATGATGGTATGTTGCAATGTTCGTTGCTTATCAGGCAGCGTGGTGAAAAAACAAATCTTGGTAAATATTCTGTTATGCGATGTGGGTTTCCAAAACCAGCGGATCATATCAGAGGAGCTGTAGATCTATTATTCTCATCGAAAATTTCGAGAAGTTCAAATTCACCGTCTGATTGACTGGGGATGCTGCGAGACCCTGAACCAAGCCTCATTGTTCTCTCTTTCACAGCCTGATCTTCTTTCTTGACATAGCGAACTGAAGCATGTAAGCTCAGCCCATTGCAGCCCACCACTCTCTGCTTACTACTGCATTGTGCAGTTTCATGTGGGGGCTAGATATGTCATCCTCACTCCATGGTGTGGGGGGTACCTCGTCCTTAAGTATCTCATGTAGTCACTTCGGCCATGCAGCCTGATCCAGGACCCCGCCAAGACAATATTTCGACGCCTGCATGACACCTGCAGTCCTGAAGGTTGTCTAAGCCAACAGGCTCAACCGCGCCGGGACGAGTTTGATGTGATGGCTTCATGGATTTCTAATTTCAGTACGCGCTGCAGACGCGCTGGACATGTCTCATCCGATTCATGTTCATCGCTGTCAAATGACGATTAGTCTGACACTGATGAGCCTCATTCGAGGCTAAGAAGAATGCTGTACAGCCTGGGTCTTACACGGCTATGTCCCAAGCGGGCGTCTGAGTGGTCGGCGCCTTAGAGAGAAGATTCTCGCCGACGGCATCTCAACTTCGAGGCCTCTTTTATACATGTGGGCTTCTTTTCATCAGGGATGGAATGGCGAGATTGATTCTGACGAAAATTTCGTTCCTATTCATTTCACACCCGAAGCTACACGAATTTTAAGACGCTTACACTGGTCTTGACCCGGGAGGACAATTCTTTCCAGCGTGAGCCTATCTTGTCTCTTGCGAACAATATACTCTCTTGTCACGAATCTTCTGCAACCCCTTATCACGATACCAAACATCCATAAGCTCCGTGCTTTGAAGAACATACTCGCAAAAATGAGTTCTCATCCATCAAACCAATCCTTTTCTTCCTTCACGGGTCCCGGAAATCAGACACAACCACTCCATCCTCCTACTCTGAGGCCTGGATTTCCCAGACCTAGCCCTGATGGCGATGTCAACGGCACCTATGGCCGTCCATCGCAGGTGGAAGTCACGATAGGCTCAGCTGAGCATGTCTTCAACTGCCTTCGTGGAGGTCGGGGTCTGGCATGCCCTCACTTCCCAAAGTATACCGCTGGGACTCTCACCGTTCATCGGGATTACCCAAGCCGACTTGGATTCTTTCATGCTTCCAATCCCAAGGGGTTCATCAGCTACCTGGAAACAGCGAAGTTCTGCCCGAACTGCCTCGATCAAGTAGTTCCCAATGGATACAACTACTGGACGATGATCCCAAACGGCGACGGCCGAGCCATTGAGGGCCGCTGGCTAGAGACAGCCATGTCATCGCAGATGTATCCACGGCTGTACCAAGCTGGAACCGAGCGCTTCGACCAAACAACTCTTCGGCCGCAGTCTGTTCCTGGCAATCTCATTACTCAACCAAAGGAACTCCCTATTCCCCAGATCGCCGAGGCCCATGATGCGTGGCGGTGGATGCAATCTCAAATGAAGCCTTTCTACATCGACGCACTTCACCTCACGAACGGTTGGACTCCATTTGCCGAACTATCAGCTCAAGAGGACTCCAGAATTGCGAGGAGAAGCGGACAATCTTTCGTCATGAGCCGATCCTCTGGGGCCATCAAGGACTTTGCACAGCGGCATGTCACCCAAGACCATTCCCCCCTCCCCAACATGAGTCGCTCTTCGGCACCGCAGCCTTCGTCCGATGTCCCAATCGCGAAGGGAGACAATAAACAGTCTGTTCCGACCTCTATTCCGACTTCCATTAGGACCAACCCAAATATCACTGCTACCGCAGCTTCTCCAATCACACGGAAGGCGGTGCCAGGCACTTCCACTCATCCGGATCTATACCACGCATCCTCTGTTCCTGACATGCAACAGCGAGCCGGTGTCGCAACTTCTACGGCAACCCATTTTGCAGCTGGAGTCGCAAACAGTGAGACCACACTGATGACGAACACGGCCACTTCTGCTGATTCAAGATTGCGATCAACATCCGCGAATGGAATGCGCGCGGTACCACAGCCAGGGTTTGACACGGCAACCAACGTGAAGCAGAAGCCGCAGGTTTTGAGTGGCAGCAATCGTCCTGGCCATGGGAGCCTGCAGGATGTGCGACATGTTTCGGCAGGATTACCGCGCCCTCAAAGCAGTCGTCCATCTAGCTCTATGTTGAACCAACCCGTCCCATCCCCTATGCACATATCGACTGGAGATATCAAGCCACCACGAATGGCGGCCCCGAGCTTCAATACAATCACTGCCACCGGGAATCAGCATCCTAATATAGGACCCCAAAACTTGAGACCAACCGAAGGCTCAATCAATCCACCGCTCAGGAAGGCCAATAAGCCTACTGATGGGAAAATACAGCATATGGCTCATGAGACGAAGACCCAGGGCAACAATAGCCAAGCGAGTGTCTTTAAGTCAAGATTGCAAGGTTCTGGACCAGGTAGCAAGACCAGGCCTTCAGGATCAACCACGTACCGCACCAGTAGTTGGTATCGTCACGATCCAATCGACTTTGATGAGTTGGATTCTGGTCCGACAACAACAGTGCCACAGCAGCTACCAGCGCCAATGTCTAGCAACTCAGCGCCACTTCCAAGAGTTATTGAACCAGGTATTGGTACAAAGATCGTGCCAGCTACCTTGGATACCGCCCGAGTCACGGAGATTTTCCGACTCTTTGAACCCAATGCGCAAACGCGATCTACGCAGCCAAGCGTGACGCAAGGGACCGCAAACAAGGTCGCGAGTGGGATCCCGCCGCGACATCCAGACAGACCCAAGAAGCTCGTACCAACAACTCAGAGCGCTTCGAAGGAGATGGCAGGAAAGACGCCAACGCCCCAACTCAAGCAGACTCAAGCCGCCCAGAAAGGGTTTCAGGCGGCGCCTCCCACCATGACAGCTCAGCACGTGCGGGAGGGCCAACCTCCCAAGTCTGTTGCGCGCCACCCTGACGCGGCAACTCCTGCTCTCAGAAACACTCCGGCGGCACAAAAGGATCGCTCGAGGTCCGCTATTGATACCGGCAGGGCTAAAGCATCCGCCGACGACAAGCGAGCCACGGGTCTGAGTCAAACAGGGCCGAAACCCCCACACAATAAAGTCAGCGGCATTAAACCAACTAAAGCAACCCCGAAGAGGGAGTCTGGTCGGGCAGCGTCGAGTGAGCGCAAAGGGTCCAGAGTTTCAGGGAAGGAGAAGAAGACCTCTAGATTGGAAGGCCCAAAGCCTCAAAAGCCTCCACGCAAAGGGAACAAATCCAACGGTTTCGCTTCGACTCCTGGCAAGCACGGAGAAAACAGCAGCCACATCACCAACAATAGCTCCGTGACAAACTCAACGACTAATACCACCATTCATATCATCGGTGGAGACTCCGAAGATTCCGAATCGGAGCCGGATACCACAGGCGATGACACATCTGGAGACGAGACCGATGGAACTGGCGACTTCCCTGAGGCTATTGGTGTTGATACGTCAGTGCCATCTTCACCAGTTGGTTCAACCGGGCAACATCCTCCGGGACAATCAGATTTGGGCAGTTCCTCCAACAACAATGAAGAGCCTGGTCAACAGCCTGAGGTGACGTCTCATCCATCATCTCCGGCATCTCAAATTGGTGGTCAAACACCAATCTTCTCTGGTCAGCAAGCCCAGGTTCAGATTCATGGTCACGGGGTTCAGCCAGGGACCGGCATAGACACATTGCCAACAGCCACCAATCTCCCCACTCCACTCATTTCCCAGCAGTTTTCAAGTGAAGGCTTTGGCCAGGGCTTCCGACCTGATGCCGCAGATAGCGCAATAACCTCATCCAATGGTATGCAGTCTGCCGCGGGGGCTGTCATGGTCGGAGGACAAGGCTCAGCGCCCACCTACTCGACGCAAAATCCACTACCGAGATACACCCAGCAGCCTGTGTCTCATTCAGAATACGAGGAAGGTGAACAGATGGGAAATGCGCCCCACGACAATCAGCATTGGAATCCCGCGCCATCGGGGCCACCGGCCTTTTCAACCGGCAATGGCAGTCATCAGTTTTCCAATCATCCCAGCCAGAATTCTGAAACTTCATATCCTGGTATGGACAGCGACAACCAGGTGCAGCCAGGCTGGAGGGCAAACGCGGCTGGCGATGTGTCTGTCGGTAGTTCATATACAACTCCAGTTGGGACAAAGCCCCAAGCAAGTCAGGGACTGCCCCCGGTTGCCGCAGCTTATGCGGCATCCGAACAAAAGCCCTCAGTGCCAGCCTCCGCCGCTGCCGGAGGATGGCCTCCAAAGAAAGCAGGATTTGATGCCGATTCTTACGCTGTTCCCAGTGCTGAGATGGATCTCAAAGAGCAGACTGAAGATGCAGGGCACATGTCAGCCGCTCAACCGGGGTCGCACTCAGACCAAGTCGAATCATCATCGTGGCCGGTGGAAACTGGACAGGGCCTGAATCAGAGCTACTCTTCTCCGACTACGGCGCAAGCTCCTGACCCTTCGTACGACCCATGGGCAGCACAAACAGGGGCTTCACAGCAGTCGAGGACAGACCCATGGGGAGGAGTACAGACTGCAGGCATGGCCAAGCCAAATTCAGCCTGGGAAAATTCAGCCTGGAATTCCCAAGCTGAGCCCATGTCTCCTGGCCCATCAGCAAAGCCTAACACCTCAGATATCCAAGCGTGGCAGCCACAGAGAAGTCCTTCAACAGGGGAGGGTCACTATTCCTCTCCTAGTGAAGATCAAAATGCAAGTTGGGCAGATTGGACCAATCGTAATAATGCTCCAGCCGCCGGAAGGTCCCAAGCATCTCAGGTTCCTACATGGCAGGCTCCGGCGCCCTATGCAGAACAAAGCTCGCACATGGGTCCTTATGGCTCTCGACAAGGACCCGATGAGCATCAGCCTTTTGCACTTGGAGGCCAGCCATCCCCGAACTACGACAGCAGAACCAACAGATTGACAGCAGCTGCCTTGGGTTTGGCTGCGGGAGCGGCTATCGGTTATGGAGTCGCTTCCTTGGCTCGCAGCTCATCCACATCGTCTGCATCACCAAAAACTTCCGACCAGGGAGATAACGAACAGGAGCCATATAGCAACCAGATTTGGAACAATTCATATGGACAAAATGGCACTCTCTACAACGATGAAAATGATGCTGCTCAAGAGACGAGCAGTATTAAAAGTGTAAGTTCGTCGGCGCCATCAGATCAGGAAAATACAGGCTGGTTAGCACAAGAGCAACAATCGGTGAACAGCAATTGGGATCAAAATGGCGACAGCAGCCACTACGCCGACTTGTTCCATCACGGAGACGTTTACAAGAACGATTATCAGCATTCCGACGACCGGTCCATGACTCCGGATCAATCTTCGCCAACATACCACAACGACGAACACTTTTCTCAGCAATCGAGCGAGTTTGAACAACCACACGCACACCAAGAGGTCTCGGAGAATGCTGAAGAGTATAGTTGGCCCGGTGAGGATAATACGTATCAGCAGTCGCACCAAGATCAGTACGAAAGTGAGAATGAGGGTACGTATGATTCGGAGCCCTCGGTCTACGATCCCCAGCCCGATCAAGGCTATGAGCCACAGGATCAGTACTTTCAACATCATGAATATGCGCCGGAGGCCTGTGAAGATTCGGATGGATTTAGGGACGACCAAAGTAATCCACAGACCGATGATCAGAGTGATAACCAAAGCGAGTCTGAGGACGGGTATGAGTATCCTTCGGGCAACGGTAGCGATGATGGGGAGAATGATGGTAATGGAGCTTACTCCGATGATGACTCGGACTAATTGAGAATAACCTCGCACGACAGCATGGACTTGTTGCATATTCTAGGTTTCTTTATAAGTCATTTGTTCTGGTTAGTTAAGGTAAACAGAAGAATCTCATGTGTAGTAATCATAGTCCATGTGGGAACCCGTGTCGCCTGATTGCCGATTCAGTAACAGAAACATGCTGCTCCATTTGCAACCATCTTACCAGCAATGTTAACCACCTGGTAGGTTTTCCGAGATCGGAACTCTGAGTCTGTTAGCGCAAGGGCTTCAGAAGAAATATGAGATACGCTGCATTTTGGGCGTAAGAATTGGTCATCCACGGCGGTCACTTCTTTTGTATATCAAACACGTCGCAGTTGTATTCTAAAGCACGTCGCCATCTGCACCTGAAATGGAGCTGGTATACTTAATCATGAGTGCATCCTGGGGCAAACACGGTCAGAAATATGTTCTGCAGCATTCTGATCTCGCTCGCCTCCTTCTTCTTTTGATGAAATCAAGGATTCGCAGTATCTCAGCATCCACCCATCAAACAGACCGGCCACGAGGCGTCAGGTACACCATTAGCTCAGGCTTCTCCCAAACAACCCACGCCTGTTGTCCCTGTGTCCAACTCTTGCTCTCGTCAGCCAGCCGCATTTCGAAGTTCCAGATGACTCTGGCCAGAATAGTTCTCATCTCAATATACGCAAGACTGGTTTCGAACACTTGTCAGCCGAAAGTCGCAAGAACTGAAACAGGCAACAACAGGGGTTCAACATACTTCATTCCAATGCAATTTCTGGGCCCGAAAGAAAAGGGCTTACGACCCTCTCTCTGATCGTTTTCGAACCGGGGATCGCCCAGCCAGCGCTCTGGAATAAAGGATTTGGGCTCAGTGAAGTTACGCGAGCTGTGGTACATTGCCCAATGGGGGATGCTGATAACGGTCTAGGGAGGTTAGTCATTGGACAGCAAATGCTTCTATCTGCCGGCACAGAATTGAGCAAGGATGAAAACTTACACCCTCGGGCACAAAATACCCACAAAACTCGTCGCCGCCTTTGCGTACCACGCGTGGTGATGTGTGAGGAAGCGGTGGGTTTAGCCGGAGAGTCTCATCCAGGACGGCGAGAAGATACGGGAGCTTCTGAACGGAGTGAACGTCAATGTCTTCCTCTCTTGGGAAAGCTGAAAGAACTTCATGGGTAAGCCGTTCCATGACTTTTGGATGAGACGTGACGAAGAACGTAACAGCAGACAGCGCCGTCGCCGACGTCTCGGACCCGCCCAGCATGAGAAGGAAGCTGTTGCTGTCTATCTCGCGCCTCTCAATCGTCTTTTGGGAGGAAATTCTCGTCAGCATATGCTATTTGACGTTGGCTTCGGCACGAAGAGACTTGCCTTTTCACCCTTCTGTCGGAGCATAGACTCCAAAAAGTCCGGGCGGGAACCACCTTCAGCGATCCGCTTCTCGACATTGGCTGCAGCCAGAGCAAAGTTCTCTTCTTCACCGCGGGACAGTTCCACTGGAATCAGTGTCTTCAACAGAGAGGAGAAGGGGGGAAAGCGCATAGCGAGACCGCGGAACATCTGATGCTTGACGGTGCGACCCAAGGCAGCGATCCAAGGATGATCTTGCTGCTTCGCAAGGCACCCGAGAGGCTCGCCCCAGGACAGGTCGCTGATGATGTCGAACGTGACAAGATTATACCACGTCACCATGTCGACGGGAGACGTACCATTTTTGCAGTGCTCGTGAAGCCGCCGGATGAACAAGTCGACGTGAACGGATATCAGTGGCTGCTGGTCGAGAATAGCCTGCATCGAGAACCCATGGGATAGGACACGGCGCATTCTGCTGTGATCCTCGAGGCTGGCTCCGAACAGGTTATGCTCATTACCCAAAGTCGCGAGCGGTTCCTTCACGTTTTCGGGCTTCGATCCTTTGCGGTGGCCGTTGCTATCCTTCCACGCGTCGGGGTGGATGAAAGAGAGCTCGTTGTCGGCAATCCTCACGATGGGGCCGTATTCGTCATGAAGCCGGAGAATGTCTTCGTGGGGCCGGCCGCCAATCTGGGATATGGCATAGCGGACTCGGCTCACTGTCCATGCCTTGGGACCAGGGAACCGACGCAGGGGGTGAAGGAGGATGTTGTACAGGGCCTTTCCGCAGACGTATGCCGTACACTGGCATCACGCGACGAATTTCAGCGTCAAAGTTCTGTACGAACTCAAGAAGAGAGAAAGAGATCATACCAACAAGGTGATAAAGATAAGGGCGGCTGGCGGCCAGCCCGCTTGGTACGGCGATGCGTCTGGAAGCTGTGAAGACATCGCTGTGTGCTGCTATTCCGTGGTTTCGATTATATTTCCTTGGGGGGAAACCCTATGAGAAATGTGTGGTTTGTCTTTTGTACGGTATGATGTAAGGAACATAACGCATCATAACGCATCATTTTTTGCTCCTTTTTATAAGCGCTCTCGGACATTGGAAATATGATGTCCGTCTCTGTAACTCGCGATGATGTCTTTACGGAAACCTCTAATCTCCGAGAGTACGTGTAACGACGAAAAGATTCCGACTGCCAATGAACGAAGACCTTTATTCATTCTCCCCTCTTTCAAGGATGCAAGACATCAGGTCGTGACGACTTGGAGTTAACACTACTTGAATGCCTGCCTCACCTACCGGGTGTGAGGCTCGAAAGTGGGGCACGTAGCAGTCTGCGGGCCGTGTTTGTGGGTCGGACTCCAGCGCAGCTCAACAGGTTAAAGACAACATCCCCACGACTTTTGCTCCCACCCGTTCCCTCTCTCTCTCTATTTCTTTCGTCAAAGCCTTAGATGGCCTAAGAGGCTGCAAAGTCTCAAAACTGATATGCGATATTTCTCAGCTCTACTCTTTGGCCAACCATAGTTGATTTTCTTCCTCTCTTGCTAGCCAGGTTAGATTTACATGTGGGGACCTTGTTGTCACCAATAACTCGACGGTGGTCTTGCCGTTTACTGCCGCCAGCCCGTCACAATCATGTCGGGACTTGGAGAAGAAAAACGAGAGATTTCAGCACAGCAGCATCTGCTCTTGGGCCACTATAATAGCGTGTTGATTTCACTCCCAGTAAGGCTGGCCTGATCGATTCCAGGGCAAAGTATCCTACATCTTCTCATTTCCTCAATGTTGAGCTTCGCGGTAGGTTTGGCAACCGTCATCAGTGGATTCTTGCGATGATCGTTGACACTTATAATAACAGCATAGCTAAGCACCCAAAGATGCCTTGAAGCGTGTACGTCTCCTCATTCGACTACGGAGGTACCTAGCTTCGCCAGCTGTAATAGAATCGAATAAAAACTTGAGGGAAACACTGAGTTGCTTCAATAATGTTGAGACAATCCGTCGTTCTAGACTTCCTCAGACCGTGCAGCTAAAGTACGGTACCACAGCCCGGAATGCCCAAATTTTCTTCTAGAGATCGAAGCCAGAGTGCTACTTTGCCAACCCAATATTGAAGTCTGTGTCCTGTCCATGACGAGCATTGCCGCCGCGGGTCCGACGGGCCCAGGCCAAAATCGGCGCACTCTGCACAGCCCGCCCACGGAGCACTCTCATATTAATTGTGATGCTCCCACATTGGGAGCTTCAATCGCAATACAAGAGGCCTATCACAGCACCCGAGGCGCATACACCTGCCATAAATGGCCTGGGTGAGTTCGACCGGCTAGTCTATACTAGCCAGCAAAACTCCACAGACCCGCGGGCCCCAGCACAGGCATGACACACGACTTCTATCGTAGAAAATGCATCTCGTCCAAAAGAGCTGTGAACGAACACCTCAAAAGACCTAATACAGGGGCGCCTAAGTACTTTCTGCTGAAGACTCAACCCCTACTTCACTTACTATGAGCACTCTCGAGTTATAAGTCCCTCTTGACACATGTAGCTGGGGGTCGTTGACAGCAGAAATGTAAACAAATTCGTCAATTTCTTCCTCAGTGCTTAAGACTGTGTACAAAATTGCAAGTTTATGCCAAAGAAGCAGCTACCATGGGCGCCAGCTGCTGGTCAACATAGTCCTGGTTTCTCCAGTCAGACCAGTCAGCCTTCAACAATCCCCAGCTCTCGTCAAAGTTCTGCGTGCCCTGGCGGGTGTAGTAGCTTCCAACCAACACCCAGATAAACCAACTGGCCTTGTACTCAGGCAGGTACTCCGACAAGCAGGTGGAGTACACATTCTGGTACGTGTTATCGTTCATGTTGAACCCAAACTCCGTCAGCGCGACAGGGAACACATTGACCGTCTCGGGGTCGCTGGCGTTCGCCGCCTGGAAGCCCTTGTGGTACAGGTTATACTTGAGGGAGTCGCAGCTGCCGATGGAGCCTTCGTAGTTGTGGATCTCGAGCACCAGCTTGTTGGCGTAGCCCTCGAAGTCGGCGAGGTTGAAGGTCTCGGTGCCGGGCTCGAGCGCGGTGCCCTCGAAGACGGGCGCGACGGTCGTGTCGTAATTGAGGCCGGACAGGTAGATGAGCACGTCGGGGTTGGCGCCGTTGATGGCGTTGGTGCCCTGCTGGATGTACTTGTACCAGTCTTGCCAGTGGTAGGAGGCGGAGACGAGGTCGGGGTTGTTGGTGGCTTGGCGGAGCTCGTTGCGGAGGGACATGGCGACGAAAGCGGGCCAGGATTTGCCCTATGAAAGGTCAGCTATCTGTCGAGATTGAGGAAGATGGTGTTGGTGACTTACGTGGTTCGCCATGTAGGTCAGGCCGCGGACCCAGTTCGTCGCATTGAACTCGGTGTCACCCCACCAGGTGTTTCCGTCGTCGCCGGAGCAGCACCACTTGCCCTTGGACATGTGGTTGTCGAGGAGGATATAGACTTGCTGCTTCTCGCACTCGGCAGCGATGGCGTCGTAGACCTTTTGCCAGTTAGCTTGGCTGCTGACAATGATGGTATGATAGACTCACCTCGAGACGGGTGGTTGCCTCCGTGAAGGAAGGGTTGTTGGCCAAAACCTGAGCCAGAACGGCAGTGCCGTTTGTCTCACCGAGACCGTTGACGAAGGCGGTCTTCAGGTCGATATCCTTGCCATCGTTGGCGTAGATCTGGTCGACAAGCTCAATGGCGTACGTCAGGCGAATGGCGTTCATGCCAATGCTCTTGACCTTCGAAACGACGCCCTCGACAGAGAGGAATTGCAGACCCTCGGGGACCATGACCTCGCCATGGCCGGGCCAATTGGTACCGGCGAACACGATGCGGTTGCCAGAGGCATCGACGGCCTCGCCTCCGTTAGCCACAAGAGGGCCATTGGGCCAGCTCTGCCTGGTGTTGTGGGGAAGAGCGGCGCAGAGGCCGGCGAAGCCGACAAGGGTGCTCAAGAACTTCATTGTGAGGAGCCTAGGACTGAAGAGCGACGCGTCCGGGAGGTTGTCGCGACAGACAGGAGCTATGGTATCATTCCGCGACCCTCTCCGGCTCTTATATCACTTCGCATCGCATACGACCACCAGCCAGCCATCCATCTTCCCCTCACGGACCGAGAACGGGACCTGCGTCTTCCCCCAAGACCCAAGACATCAACACTGACATCACGAGCATTGGCAAAACTTCCCCCTCTCCAGACTATTCCCTGAAATGGAACGCGCCAATGTTCATGACTAGCACTCAACCATGGCCGCAGCGGGGCATCTCTCGGGCGACCCTCAGGCGATTGGGCTCGGGGGTTGCTTTCGCCCGAGAACACGAGGACAGCCGAGGCCGCGCAACTCCCAGACTCAATCTCCCTCCGGATAACCACCCGAAATCAGACGACGGCACTCCAGGGACGACAAGGGTGCGCCAGCTTTTGGATCGACCGCCGTTCGTCCCGCCCCCGCATTGCTTGTTGAATTTGCCGACCAAGGAACCCAGCGCTATTCCCCCACACCGTCAGCGAATCCCCGCAGAAGCGGCCAAAGCTCCCCAAATCGGCTCCGGTGCGCGATCACAAGATGCGGTGGTGAGGTTGCAGCGGTGTGGAACCCGGGCGGCAGTAGTTCGTAGTTCACCGGCTCCGTGATCCCCGCGTTTGTGACGCACGAATCAGAGAGAAGAGAGCTTGAGCTTGAACAAAACGCACACAAGGTTCGGACGGCATGACGGGTGAGAAGGGGGGCTGTACCTGACAGGGAGTTCCCCGTTTGCCGATCAAGAGCCGGATGTGGCAGTTGGAGAAGAGCTTACAGAAGCTTCTGAATGGTGCGCAAGTTCGGACGGACAAGAGCTCACGAGGACCATCTCCACTTGCCCCTCATTATGGAGTATGGTTCAATCTTCTTCGTTCATTCATTCATTTTTCATCTTCTGTTGCGCTGACATGTGTTAACCAAGAAATAGTAAAACTCATCGTTCGTCGATGACGAAAGGCTTCATGCACCTCATTTCCGCGACTCCCAATGCTCAATTGAAACCCACAACAAAGTCCGGCCATGTCCGCTAGCCCAAGGCCGTGATGGAAACATCCAGGGTCTTCCAAGAACACCAACCAAGACATCATGAGCTTAGCACCTGATCCTAAGCCCTCGCCCGGAATTCCACCAACGGACCGTCCTTCATACTCGTAAACGTGTCGAACAGCTGGAACTCCGAAACCCTCCTCCTCCCCTCCTCCAGATCAGCCCGTCCTTCGGCCGGGTCAACGATGCCAACCGCCTTGCGCATGTCGTACAGGAACAACGTGCGAGCGATAGTCGTGGACATCTCAGCGTAGGCGAGGCCCTTGCCGATACATCCTCTCGCGCCGATCGAAAACGGACAGAACGCGCTCTGCGCCCTCGCGGCGTCCTCCTCTGTCGTCTGCCGTCCGCTGACCGGGTTCGTCGCGCCGACCATCCAGCGCTCCGGGATGTACGAGTAGGCCGAGGGGTAGTAGTCCTCGTTGTGGTGGATGGTGTAGTGCGGTGTTCCGACGACAGTGCCGGCGGGGATGTGGGCTCCGTCGATGGTCATGCCGCCGGTGAGGACCTCGCGGGGAAGGAGGCCGCCGACGGAGGGGGAGAGGCGCATGGCCTCATCGATGCAGGCGCGAAGGTAGGTGCAGGAGTTGAGGGTGGCGCCCTGGCGGATCTCCTCGGCGTCGGTGAATTTGCTGCGGACCTCATCGGTGGCTTTCTTGAGGGCGTCGGCGTTGCGGACGAGGTAGAAGATTGTGGCGGCCATGGCGGTTGATGTGGTGTCAGAACCGGCGATGATGCTGCTTGCGTCAGTATGCATTCTGATTAAAACAACTATTACAGGAACTCACAGCAGGTTCGACTCGCCCCAAAGCTCAGGAGTTGAGAAACCTTGACCCGTCTCGGGGTCACGCGCCTTGAGGAGGTAGTAGAAGAAGTCTCTGCGGTCGGTATCCTCGCCCAGCTTCGTTCTCTCCGTCAACTGTCCCTTGCTGTACGCCATGTACCTCGCGCGACCGGCCGCAATAGTCGGGAACAGGAACTTGTCAAGTTTAAGCTTGTCGACGATCGGCATCGTGCCGCAGATAAGATGCCTCTTAGTCGCAGCGGCAACCAAATCCAATGCGAACCTGTTATCCGGAGCCTCGAGCATGTGGAACGCCTTGCCGAACGACAGATCACCAAGGATATCCATGGCGAGGTAGTTACACCAGTCGGCCATGTTCTTGGTGGAAGACCAGCCCTTAGCATCGGGAGAGCCGCCGCGGCCGATCTCGGTGGTGAAGGAGCGCACGTTGCCGAGGATGTAACGCTCCATCTCCTTCATGGCGCTGTCAGAGAAGGCGTGGGCGAGGACGCGGCGCTTGCGGGCGTGGACCTCCTTGTCGCGGGTGTTGTGCGTGTTCGCTGCGGGATGTACGAAGGCGTTGTAGAATTCGGCCTTGCGGACGTTCGAGCGGAATCCGTAGATCTCCTTGAGGGATGTCGCGGAGTTGAAGGAGACGGAGTTGGGTCCGAAGCGCACGATTTTGCCTACATCGACAATCAGCCAGTGTTCTATGATGCCTCGGTGGCCTTGAGAAGGCCTGGGTGCACTGAGCCAGAGTCAGTACGCACCATATTTGCTATGAAGCTTGTGAAAGTCGAGATGGCGGTCACCCTTCCATGCGTGATAAAGCTGGTAGCCATCTGTGACCTTTGCGATAAAGGGGCCTGGGTATTTTGCCAGGGGGTGGAAGAATATGCGGTAGGCGATGATGCCGGCGACCTTTCCCTCTGTCAGCTCCAGTCACATCTTGATGCAGCATCTCTTTTCGGTGATTCTCACGTAGAGCACGCCTCCTACGGCGGCAACGCCTAGCCAGAGCCAGATATGATTTGTCTCCGGCGCCATGGTCACTTGTGTATGATGATATCCGATGTCAATCCTCAAACCTCACCTCCCGGCAGACGCTGAAAGACAGAAGAGAAAGATCACGAGGCCAACGCAAAAGTACCCGAAGATAATACCCGCGGGCCACGAGCTCTTAAAACCAAAACTTCCAGTCCCGTCTTTCCCGTCCGTGCCGGTAATCTGACATCGTCCCTACGCCATGCCGCAAAAAAGTATCTGAACCCTACCTTCGGCTTTCAGCGGTTCTCAAAGCCGAAGGTCTGCCCCAAGCCATGGCTGACCCTGAATCCTTCGTCTTATCACAGCGCGCCCGCCAACCTTCCTGTTTCGGGACTGTCGGGGCACGTAAGCGGCTAGTCACGGGGGAAAGAGACGTCAAAGAACCGCGGGGGACCGCAGATAGCCTGGCTTACCCCAAGATTCACATCGAAGATGCGGTGGGCTGGGTGGCTTTCCCTCACCCCCGCCCCCGCATTCGTTTCGCACTTGGGCATGTGAGCCAACGAGAGACGGTCTGATTACACACATCCCCTGCTGAAAATGGGGAATTTTTAGTAAGGACAATCGGGAGTCTGGGGTTGGGGATGTTTGCTGTGGAATTTGGGGAATTATTCAAAGCCGTGTCGGCTTTCGGCTTTGATGGGGTTTCGAATGCGGAGAGATGTCAGGAATTCCGCCATGGGGCCGCGCTCTGTGCTCGTTTGGCGACGGCCCAAGCTTGTGGGAGCTGAGATGGTGAGCTGTCAGACTTGGTTATGACGCAATTGAGACATTTGCACCTTCAGAATTGCAGTTGTCGATTGTGACAGGACCCGTACGGCAGTCTGTTGGCGTGGGGCCAACAGACAGGAGACTATTAGAAACTACCTTACTTCCCTGTGCTAAAATGTACGTTTCCTGTGTACACGATATAATTATCATTCTCGTTTTCGTCGTCGTCGTCGTCGTCGTCGTCGTCGTTATAACTGCCGTCGTGCGCCATCGCCAGCGCCATCGCCATTTCCAATCGCCTCTGTCTTCGTCACTATGGATTACTACTCACGCAGTGTTCACAAGGCCGCATCCTTTTGTAGTCAATATATTCCTAGCGGAGAATACGGCTAAGCGGCTTGCGGCTTATGAGCATGAATCTTTTGGTGAGATAGGTCATCAGCCCCAAGATCGGACTTCCACCGGCTATCTGGCTTCAAAGTTCCGCGTGCCAATGGTAATGCATGGATTTGATGTCGAGGGTTGCATCGCATAATGTAGTTGTCCCTATCGTAGTCGGTTTTGCGGTTTTCAAAGCCGTGAGGACTGGGTCATTCCCGATGTTGCGATTGAGACCGCAAAGACGACTGTGACATGGTGCCGCCCTTCTGCTTCGGTCACGACTCACGTAACGAATTTGACGAGCGAAAAACACATATACATTCAACGCCGTTTCTATTTGATGCATTCGTTACAGCAATGATGGTCTCTGCCCTCTTCCGTTCTAGGTCTACTCCTTGCCATCTCCCGTCGATATTTCTGCTCTTCAAGGGCTTTTGCAGCTTGGATCCTTTTCTGTTCTTCCTGGCGGTCTTATTTAATTACATCTAGATCGCGAATCATATCAGTAATTTCAGTGCAATCCCTTGTAGTGAGCCAATCACGCACCATTACTCTTGCTAGGTCGGACAAGAGGCAGACAGGACAGGTGTGTCCGTAGTCCGTCAAGAAAGCTTTGCGACTCAAGTAGAATTCGGAGCGTGCCTCATCCTCTAATAACCCGGCATTTATTGATTCGCATGTCGCTTTGACGAGATCATTGCAAGTCGACTTGGAATGTTTGTGTCAATCCTGCATCGTTGACGCCATGCACTTCGGCTTGGTCATCCGCCGGAATTGGCATCAGGTCGTTCATCAGAAACCCGATACAAGTAAGGTATTCACGAGCATCTAGATACAGGCTGGGCATTGCTTTGATGATGGGAATCCTCGACTACCACAGCCGCATCGATGGTGCACGCAATCGAATTTTCCAAAGACCTTAATTCGTTTTTGATATCTGACTGCTGGCATCTTAAATTGTTTGCTTTGCACACCACGCTGGGGTCAAATATTGTGGTTTCAAAATCCGATGTTGTCACCTTTGTGGAGACTTACCATCGTCGGCATAGCTTCCAGCTGCATTCTAATATTACATCGTCTCGAGTGGCGCCGGACATAGACCGGAGCAGAGCCCACACATCTATAAATGAGATTATCTTGGAACTACAAAACAAATATAGAGGCGGATTCCAAGATTATTTAGCAATGGCGCAGAACGTTCGGTACCACGTAAAGAATAATGGATGCACTTGAGCAACGAGCAGCGTAGGCAAGAGAGATACCAATATGCAACTGGCGAACTCCTGGAACAGACACAACTAGCAAGGACGCTTGCAGGTAGAATGTTACCCGATCGATTGGTTTTGGAAGGCGGTCGACTTTCTTGGGGGACAAGGGCGTGGCGCCGAAAAAGTCTCCGCTTGTCGCCGGCGTCACGCCCACGCACACATGCGGCGGCGTCAAAAGCTGACTTGACAGTTTGCCGCCGATACCCCCGCAACGTGGTTGAGTTTTGACTTTGGATAGTATTGACCATCCCATGGTGTGATTATGGCCGCTATCTTCAGACTTGCTCGCTCACTGAGCTGAGCCTATGATTTCTTTCGTCAAGTTCCTTGCATGCCGTCAAGCACCTTCCATTGCAGAATTCAATCTTTTGTGTCAACATCTTACCAATATGGAAAACCACTGGAAGGCAATTTCATCACAATTCGTTTTTGTGCGATTATCATTGAACAACACCTTGAGCCAACGCTTGCCATCAGATGATGTTCGCGATGAACAAATGGTACGGCTGATGGACGACCACGACCATGTCCCGGCGGCAAATCAAAGGAATTCTCCATCGTCGCGCTTGTTCGCGTTCTCTCTGCCCTTATTAGCAACGGTTATTGTCTTACTTCTTGCTTTCACTGGGATTGTCGAACACGCCGTTTGCAGGACGATCCTGGGTGACACACATCACAAGAGGGGCCCAAAGGTCATGATAAAGCCCTGCGGCAGCACGCCTCAAGAAGCGAGGGAAAAAGGCTGCCACTTTGACGTCATCTCTTTTTGCTGGCTCCCAAGTCAATGTTACGATGCAGAACTTTCGCGCGAGTTCGACGAAGCCAATCACCTGCAATGGTTCCTCGACCCCAACCGCACCGAGCCCCTGACCCACGACCAGATTATGACGGGCGAGTATACAGGGCTCTATGTCAACTGGGAGTACCACGTGCGACACTGCACGGCAATGTGGAAGAAGATGCACCGCGCCATCATACTCGGAAACGGACAAGGGGCCAAGGCGATTGACGGATACATAGGAGTGTACGAGCACACGAAGCACTGCGAGCACATGTTGTTGGCGGGGAGGAACATTGCACCCGATATCATAAACACTCGGATTGCCGTGAAGTACCCCGACTGTGGCGTTTAAGAAGTAGCCAAACTTGTCCTTTCGGGGTTCACCGGAGACACGGCTGAGCAGACATTCTAATCGGTATAACCCTGGCCTGAACGGCTAATGTACAAATACAATTTCATCTTTCATGCGATCTGAGCAGTCACCTAGGAAGTAATGTTTATAGTGAAGGCCAAAGTGGTAGAAGATTGGAATCGCTCGCGCAGAGCGCAGAGCGGCTGGAAAAACATGATTGATCTGTATGTCATATGGACAAGACCACTTGAGGGAAACGAATCGTAGAAAAGAGCAAACAATCTGACTAATGCGTATCTGACTGCACATCGAATGACGTGGTGGTCAGTTCGAGTGTATCCTGTAAAGCTCAGCAAACTGACCATCTCCCGCAATCAGTGAAGATGGCTCTCCAGTTTCCAAGACTTCGCCGTCACCAAGAAGCACCACTGCGTCGTACCGCGAGACGTGCTTGAGCCTGTGCATAACAGCCAGAACAGTGCAGTCACGGAACTCGTTGTCAACAATATCCTGCATAACTGCCTCAGTCTCGCTATCAACACTGGGTAACGATAATGTCAGCGTGACCTTTATACTGAGGACAAACTTTTCACGAATGCTTACCTGCTCATGGCCTCGTCTAGAATTAAAACTTTGCACTGCCGAAGCATAGACCTAGCCATGCAGAGGAGCTGCTTCTGACCGGCCGACCAAGCTTTATCGTCCATCTCTACGTCCAGGCCGCCTTGCTCTTGAACATGTCTAGAAAGGCTAACTCTGTCGAGAGCTTTGGTGATCTTTGCGTCGTTGTCGTCGTCGGAAACGGCGCTCAGCGGATCAATGTTGAATCGGATTGTTCCCGGCATGAGAAAAGGATCTTGGGAAACAACATTGATGCAAGAACGAAGCTCCGATGGCACGAGAGTTGATATGTCGACACCATCAACCTCAATCTTGCCTTCTCTGATGTCTGTCATCTGTAGTAGGCTGAGTACAAGCGACGTCTTGCCGCTGCCTGAGCGACCACAGATTGCAACGTGGTGACCGGCCTTCATCGAAAGCGATACTCCCTTGAGTATGGGTTCGGCGTCAGGACTGGCGTAAAATTAGTTCCGAGACAGAAAAAGATGGGGGAAACACTTGAATACTCACCCATAAGACGCCACAACGTTGGAGAAATTGACAGCCCCGCTACGGGGCCAGTCCCTAGATAGCTGTCCCTTGCCAGCACTGTGTTCCGTTTCGGTCTCTGCTACGAACCGTCTCACTCTTGCAACAGCCCCCACGCTAGACTCAAGTTTAGTCCAACTCTGGATCAGGCGTGCTAATACCTCACTGAATCCAATAACCATAACAAGGCTAACACCAACGCTACCAGCACTAAATTTATCATACCAAGTAACAACTACGCCCACGAGGACGATAGCAAGCACAGCCACAACTAGGTTAAGCACAACCGTAAGCCACGCTTGAATACAGCTTTGAACATAGCTTGGTTTCTGGGACAAGTCAATACGGTGATAGTTACGTTCCTGGTACTGGGTTTGCCACCCAAAAGCGCGAATAGTCACACTTCCAGCCACGGATTCAGAGAAGCAGGTGTAGAGGGGCGCCTTGGCTTCGATCCCCAGAAGACGGATCTGGCGAGACGTCTGAAGGTAGAAGCGTTGCAGAAAATAGACGACGGTCGCGATGAAAGGGATGGCAATGCCGAGAAATTGGGAGAAGACGGCGAGAATAACGAGCTTAGCCAAGACGGATATGGCCGCTGCGAAAAACTGTGAGCAACATCGTATATTCGTGTGGATGTCATACTCACTGGAAGTGTAATTCACAAGGTTGGAAGGCAGGTCCATGTCCAGAAGCTGCATGTCTTCACTGAACCTGCAAACGACCACAAATTAGCACCTCATTGCAACGAAAAATTACTCAATGTGACTTACCTATTGAGAATCTCGCCATTGTCGGTTGTGGTCAGAAAACGGAAGGATGCACTGTCCCGCGAGAGGTATACGATTAGTCCTATCCCATATATAATATGATGCGGTACAAATGAACTCACGCCATGGTAGTCTTGAGAAGGTCTGAGTGCAGCTTGAGAGCCGTATTGGTGATGATGTCGAGGAATGCAAACCAGGCAGCTAAAGAAGCTCCCACAGTGCCTAGGACGCCAAACACGGCGTACACGCCCAAGTAATACCCCACACTTGTGTTGGCCTTGGCAGAATTGGCTTCAGACCACCACTTGACCCAAACGGCTAGTTGTCGCATGAAATTGTCAGCGGCAGTTGACAATTTCCCCCAATATTGCAATGCAAAGTTTTCGACTTACTAGAGAACTCTGAGAAGAAGATCCACATGACGACTGAAACTGAGTATAGGGTCACTGCCCTCCAGCCGGCATTCTTCAAATAGTATGTGTAAACTGCCTTCTCCCCATTCTTGCGTCGGATATCGGTATGAGGCCTTTGTTCTTGGTGGTTGTCGTTCTCGTTGGTTGGTGTGGCTATCTGCTCAATGGGACTCACAGAATCATCAGACTCTTGTACCTTCACACCATCAGACGACAACTTCAACCCTAGCCTGCTCGTATAGCCTTGACCTCGCACGAGGGCTGCGGGGTTGCCGAGTTCTTGTATCCTGCCATCATTGAGGCAGATGATGAAGTCGGCGAGGGCCATTAGTTCATCTGCAATCTCATCAGCAAGCCCATTTAAATGTCACAAGGTTAAGCCAAAACTCACGGCTATGCGTTGCGATGACGATCGCTGCGCGTTGCCTACGCAAAAGACCATCAGTGCCAAGCAGACAGGTCGAGACATGCTTAGCCGTATGGGCATCCATGCCACTGAAAACATCGTCAAGGACAACGATCTTCTGCCTCGAGTAGACAGCCCGAGCCAGAGCCTTAACGGGGACAAAGATGGGATGTTAGCGTAAATATAACGTTCAAGAAACATTTTCGGCCACTTACGATGCGTTGCTTTTGGCCGCCGCTTAGATTGACACCGTTGCTGCCAACGAGTGTGTAGTCTCCCTTCTGCAATGCTTGTAAATCGGTTTCGAGACCGCAGGCTGAGATAACAGCATCGTACCACTTCGGGTCGTAAAGTGAAACGCCGAGTACATTTTGCCGAACCGTTTCGTTCTCAAGCCACGGGCTCTGTGAGCAATATGCTACGCCACCTTTATCAGGAGGGTTTCCGACGGCTGGACCGGCAGTAGGAGGAGACATGGGTACCAACTCGCCCAGTATTGCGCAAAGGAAGGATGACTTGCCGCTTCCCACGGGACCGATAACAACAGTCACCGCGTTTCGAGGGATGTCAACGGTAAGGTCGTGAAGCACAGCCTGATCCTTCTTCCATCCAAAGCTTTCCTCTTTGAAGGAAATTGCATGGAGCTGTTGTGAGTCCGCAAACTTGCTGTCGCCCTTGTTTGTCAATGGAACAAGATTTATATCGGTTGAAGACGGCGAGGTGAAGGTGCTACTTTGACTATCGAGAGTTGCAGGTCGGGGGCCGTAGTTGCAGAAGTCTTGGATGCGGTCGAAGCATCCAAACGACTGGACAATCATTGGCAGTAGCTGTATGAACATGACAACGGGCGTGGTCAAGAGCCCAATCAATGCGATGGAGGCAAAGGCCTGGGCGGGTAAAAGAGTTTCGTTCTTCCAGAAGACTGAGATGATGACGTAGATGGCAAAGGTAACAATAGGAGCAAGATTAATAGGGGTGAGCGCTGGGGTTGCCCGTCAGGAACTACACATTACATCGCCGCCGAAGACAAGAGACTTACAGAGCAACAAAGTGGCCACAAGCAGCTTGCGGAATGACTTTGAGGTATTGATTTCGTTAGTCCGCAGTCTCTGAATCGTTGTCGACATAATATCTGTAAGCCCGAGCATCTTCACAGCCTTCATCTCACCAAGCACTATCGTTGTGACACGAAGACGTTCCTGGATCTTCTCGATCCACTCCATCTGGGCCGTTCTGCTGGCTACAGAGATCTTCGACATTATCGCGATGAAAACTAGGACACAGTCTGGTCAGCAAACTCTATACAGTATTTGCCGCGCATCACATACCCAATACAAGGACTATCGGGGCCAGGCAGGCGAGGGATAGTTGCAGTCCTAGAAGCCAGCTGGCAACAGCAATATCAAGTAGCGAACCCCACGTCGTATGAAACATTGACATGGCGCCAAAGATACGTTCAACATCTGTCCCCATTAGGGCTACCGCCGTGATATCTCCAGTATCGACGTCTCTTGTGTAGACAGCTTGTTGGTAGACAAGCGCGATTAACCCTCCCCGAAGCCTAGTCGTAAAGCGAAGGTTATGGTACTGGTAAACCGAGTTGCTAATCGCGATGCCCAGGTACACCAAAGCCCAGGCCCCAATAAGGCCTCTGCCGTAGCTAACGTCTTGGTTGCCGTTACTCACAAAAGTTACGGTCGATTTGATGAGGAATGGTTGCGCGAATGTAAAGACTGTCAGGCAGAGCCGGGGAATAACAGGAGCCAGGAAGGGCAAAAGATACGCCCTGAAGCAAGCTTTAATGAGACTATGGCGACTTTGGTGGTCGTCTGATAAAGCCATAAGGTTAGCAAGGGGGCTGCGGGCTTCGTTAGGAACACACCGACGTAAAAGACGTACATTTGTCCCATGCAACGGCCAAACTTTGGTGGAGAACGCGACTCTCCATATTCGAATCGAGACCTGGTAAGTCGCTGAGGGATATGATTTTGGAATACCCCAAGTAAAAAGTTGTCGCCAACCACGCAAAGCAAGTCCTCGACCAGAATCCGCTGCTCTGCTCGGGAGTTGCATGTTTGCCGTCGGGAGGGGTACCGGGCGCGGCAAGTCTCTTCTTCGCCTCGATGGATTCTAGCACGAGCACCGCCAGTGTGAAAACCAACACGACTGTGGCGATGGCTGGCAAAGGGCCGCGTACAGAGATAAGCCACAGTGTACGGATACGAGCAATGCCAAGTATGATGGATGCCGAGAGATAGATGCTGAGCAGGGTCGAGGGTCGAGGCGATCTTTGATGGTTTAGGACTGAAAGAAGCAAGACGGCAAGCGTGGCAACGGGAGTCAAGACATCAGCGGCAATGGACGCAGGAGTTTGGTATGCTGAGGTCTGGCAGCGCAAAGCCAGGAAAGCCCACTGAAAGGCAAGAAGTGTAACCGTAGCCACCTTGCAATGGGAGTTAGTCAGACATGTCGACGGCGAGACAAATTGACGGCGGTTTTCAATTGTGCGGCTGGACATACCAACTTGCTGGCCAAGAGCCTGGATTGAGTTTGGAAAGTGACTGGCTGTCGAAGCAGCTGGACAACTCTCGGTGGGACAAGCAGAAGAAAGAATGCAGATGGCAAGCATGAAAAAATGATGTCTTCAAACTGTAGAGTGAAGTCAAAGGAACGGCAACCTGTATGGACTCGCGGCCCGTACGCCCAGTCGCTGAAGTTCGGACAGTCCATATTGATGATTCCCAAGATCAATATGTGCACATCAAGACTTCTTTCCCAGAGACTTAAGCGCGGTAGACACTAGGTACACAATGAAAGGAAGTTCATGACGAAAAGTTCGGAGATATGTCGAAATGTTGTTGGAACAGAGACGTTGGACCGTGACGCGTGTCTAGTGTGCCTGCCTGCTTCAGACCCTGGGGATCACTATCAGCGTTGTACAGGGGCAACGTCAACGTCGCGTTGGGCGTGCCGCCTGGTGTGCGACATGCTGATACATGGGTCAGACCCTGCAGCTTCTAACCTACTTCGGTAGGTAGGTCTGTCTTGGGTCGGGCTGCACCTGCGCGGGCCGGCCAGGCCAGTCTTAAATATTTGGTGGTCTGTCGATAAGGGAGGGTACATCAATAGATGCCAGAAATTCATGTTTGCGTTCTAATAGTTTTGACTAGGGCTGTGGTATCAGTGATGTGTGCTGTTTTGTCATACTAGGGAAACCCTCATGGGGAAGAAACCTAGATGCTCATGTGTCTCGATGTTTGCTTTTTATTCAGAGCAGCCAAGCACACGTACAGCTTGATAATCCTGCCGATCAACCTCCCGACTTTCCATTGTCTTGCCTCGCCATCTTCCCTGCATGTCTGCCCTCATGGCCTGGACGATTATTCTCGTACGTCCATTGGAGAAAGCCTTTCCAACTATTTCTCTCTGTCCAGCTGACCACCGCGTCAAAGCTTTTACAGGTATGTGTCTCGAGAATGCCGTAGTCCTCGTAGTCTTCCGTGACACCGAGCATGAGATCAGCGTTGCACATTAGCGACTGCCGCAGTCGATTGAAGCAATGGAGGGAGTGCATGTCCGATGAGCTCGTGTCGTTGGCAAGAAATCGCTCTCGTAGACGTGTCTGCAGAGTGAATGGTAGTCAGACCAGAACCAAAACTTTGCATGTTTTTTGCGGACGGCTAGGCAGGCTTACCAAACAGTGCAGGTTATGGAAAACGTCCACCTGATAAACCATCTCCCCCGTCACCCCCGGAGTGGGTGCGGAGGGGCGGAAGCCGTGAGCTACGGCCCACTCGTCGCTAATCGATACGATGCCGTATTCTGCGTTGGTGAGCTTCGCTGGCTTCGCTCCTAGTGGAAGGGTTGACTTGTCATACGCAAGTAGATTTCATCCCATGGATCTTGCTGGGAAATCAACCCGGGGTCATACGTCTCATCATTAACGTACACCCAAGTTTCGCTGAAATCGTGGAGGTTGAAATCTATGTGCGAGGAAACTCAGCTTCAGCCAAAAGAATACCCCGTACAGAGTGTGTTGGGGAGTGTAGGCGGCCCACAGTCATCTAGGGGGTGCAAGCCTGCGCTCTTGACGACGTCCAGGAGGCGAGGTACCGCCAAATACAGGCAGAGGTTTGCAAACTCCACCGCCAACAGCCAGAGCAATATTTGCCGAAGGTGTCCGTGTTTCCGATTCCCGACACAATTGCTTCTTGGCTGGGCGCTGCAGTCGTCGCCGGCCACCAGCGGAATCTGTTCAGTCTCGTCTTTGCTGTCCATATGTGTTGAGTTCATGGTGGTGTTTCGCGAGAGGGCCCGAAAACCATCCACCACGACGTAGCTATTCAACGGGAACGAGGCATTTTGTCTGTCCTCATTCAATAATCATCTACGCAAAACCGGACACGAATGGTACTATTCTTCTGGTTTGTCGACCGCAAGCAATATGACGGCGGCAAATCTGGCGTGTCGCTGTTATGTGGGCTGGGTTCCACACAGCTACTCTTCTCAATCCCTGCTCCCTATGCTCTGGCTCCCGCTCCCGCTCCAGTCGCAGCGCTCCGGATAAGGACCGAGAAGGAAGGTGAGTGTGGTCACCCCGGCCCCCGACAGCTTCCCGCCTACACGTACGAGTAGCGCCAACACCACAAAAGGCTATCCGTACATGTACCGCGGAACGCTCCGGTCTTATCCTGAGACCCTAGTTGCATTAATCAGAGGATGGGATGTCTGTCAACTAGGTCCCGTTATCCGTTCCGCCCAGCCACTGTAAATCACATTCATAGCGTGGCACAACCCGCCACAAGTAGGATATGGCTGGACTCAAAAGGCAGAAGACCTGGCCCACAGCTGGATATACAATGCGCGGTTAGGGAGGTCGTGAGGGGCGTCGTGTTGGAGATTTCCATATATGTATGTACCTTGCTGTATATTGTGCCTCGGCTAGACCATTTGGCTATCTGAGAGGGGTTTACGCGAGTGCTGCACCACTGTGGCGCGGCGGCGACTGATGCAGGCTTCAATCAACAGCGACCGACGCCGTCGTCGACGAACAATGTGGTCCGATTGGCTGGGAGCTGAGCAAACAACCAACACAACACTGCATTCATGATGGCCGGGTTGTTCGCCCATCAAAGACAAAGATTGCGAGATGCAGGCGGCACAGCCTTTGCATGCAACAGTATGCCAACAAATCTGAGATACGGGCATGACGGACGGGAAGGCCCTATCCGCAATGACTGTGAATGGGATATGTGACCGATAGCCAATGGGAATAGGAACGGTTCTCGCACATTTGCTCCCCACGGGGAACAGACCTGTAATATTTATGATTTATCCCACGACTGGATTCGACTTTCTCACGGGTGCCTCTTGTCTGTCCTTCATTCTTGCAATACGCCCACTAACTCGGCTTGGCATACGACTGATCATCGTCTTCTCTGGTCAACGAGACTGTCAACCAAAGCCACAACTCCTCTTGTGGGGCATGAAACTCAGATACCTGTTAGCAAACAGCGCCATCATTGGATGCCCGGCCGTCCCTATCCTAGAGTTGGTTTCCACGCGCGCCCGCCAACCCCGTCCAGTTCATCAAACGTTTCGAACTACCTTACTGGACTGTTCTGCATCAAGAGTAAGGACTACCAAAACAGCCCACCAGTATGTTGGGATTCCGGGAACTCTGCTTCCCAAGAGACGTGTGGCTAAGACCTGCATAGTGCCTGCTGGTACACGAAGCACCCAGGGGTGCTGGACTTGTCGGCTAAGAAGGAAAAAGTGTGACGAGACACGTCTGGTGTGTCAGACATGCACAAACCTTAGCATAGCATGCTACGGGTATGGACCTCGGCCTCCCTGGATGGATCGAGGACCACTCGAGAAAGAGAAAGCACAGAGCATCAAGCTTGAAATAGCCCGCAGCGGCTTCAAGAGAAAGAGACCCCGCCTGTGCAGCACAGCTCTTGCAACCGGCGTCGAGGGGGGCTCCGATGCCGCGTCCGATAACTTCGACAGACCCGTCACCCAGCCTGGTACCGCACTTTGTTTGTCCAAATCCATTCCGAAAAGAACCCCGACCACCCTGGATGATGTTTTCGACGATGATTTCAGTCTTTCCAGCACACCAATGCAGCAGACGGCGAATAACACGATGGCCCAACAGATGAGCATGGTTGTAGGTGAAATTTCCACATCAGAGATTTTATCGACCGACGAGAGTGAGCTCGACCAGTGTTCTCTTCCGGTCGATCCTCTGCTGCGTATAGCCTACGAATGGGAGAGTTCAGAATCTACACTCGACTACGAGGCATGCATGGAGATTGGGACCTTCCTTCCCATGCAAACTTCTGAGTCTTTACCACAGGCTCTCCACAGGCTCAGCGACTCTGTGCCATCTGACACCCCATCCTGTTACTTTGGCACATCATCAAGAACAGATGACAGCAGTTCAGGTACAGCACCTGGAGATATTCTGCTAAGCGATGCCATCTCTTTATCAAACTATCTTGAGGAAACACTTTCAGCACAATTTCCCTTTCATCGGGTTTCCAACATTGGCTGCCGACAGTGGCTGGAAATCCTGCTGTTCAGTTCAAAGCATGTGCTCAAGGCTACGATACTGCTCAGTGGAGCAGCTAACAGCGTAAGCGAGAACCCATATCTAGGGCAGGAGAAGAATATCGGAAACCACATGTTCCAAGCCATGAACATACTCAGGTCCCTTCCATCCGCAACCTCATCTTTGTCTCTGCTCGATGAGAAATTGAAAGCATATCACATCATCTCAGCATGCACCTGTGTGATGCAGACAGTATTTCTTGAGGTTTGAAGGCCCATTATCTTCACCTGACAAGCACATATACTCATGCAGGATTAGGTTTATCTCGGTGAAACTGCACACTGGATGGACTGCCTGGAGCAGGCAACACCATACATGCAGGCACTCATTAACCTTGTCTGTTCAGAAAACGGAAGCGACAATACATCCAAAAAGACGCAAAATCCATTTTTTCATTTTCAAATGGATGCAGCGAAGGTCTTGCTCAGTCAGATGGTCTGGTTTGACATCGTCGGCCTCGTCTCCACCGGCTATGGGCCATCACTTGGTACAAATCACGCTTTTCTCCTGGAGACCAATGTTTTTGATCTCAAAGAAACCTCAGGATGTGAAAATTGGGTTGCGAAGTCTCTTTATGAAATCCACGCTCTTCGAACATGGAAAGCGGAGGAGGTCGGTGCCCAACGGTTGAGTATCATTGAACTTGCCGAACGAGGAGGGGCGATCTTGGATATCATGAAACAACGCATTGCTGCAATCGAAGTGGACCTAATGCCCCATACAGAGACACAGAAAAGTTTGAACGATGGTGACGAATCAGCTGGGGTTGAGCCTCTAGAGCAAGATCTCAAAAAGCTCACCATGGCCTATGCTACAGCTGCAGTCATCTATTTGCACGTTATCATCTCTGGACCAACGCCTCTTCTGGAAGAAATACGACAAGAGACTCCGCGCCTTGTTAAGTATTTGAAGATACTTGCACGTAGGGGTTTGCTCTGTCATGTATCGTGGCCTCTCTGTGTGGCGAGTTGCTTCATGGAAGATCACGACTTTGATTTCTTTAAGGAGTTTGTTTCGATAAATCGACATTCAAGGTCCGAGCGCTTTGAAACTTGCGAGAGGGCCATCATGATTGCACAAGAATGCCGCAAACAACGGCAAGATGGCAGACGCTGTGACTGGATCAACGTCACACAAGAGCAAGGCTGGAAGTTCTTGCTTGTATAAGACAGTTGATGCAAGACTCCTCCATGAAAGCAATAAGAACAGGTGTCAACGCTAGTGATAAAGTATGTTTGTGACCATTCAAAGCGGTCAGACTGCAAAAACGAAAGATTCATGTTGTGGTTGTGATGCAAGTTCTGTTTATTAGTGAGTCACGAAGTCAATCAAAAGGCAAAGCGAGTTCCTTCCCAAACCAGCTATTCATCAAGTTTCCTCAATTTGGACTATTTCTTTTTGACTCACGCGAGCCAAAAGGCTTGCTGACTTTTCTCCGTCAAAAACAAAAGACGTCCAACATGGAATACACAACAGTAAACAACGCTGATAGGTCTCGTGTACTTTCAAGTGCTTCCTAGAGTATCAAAGTTCAAAATGCACCACTGACCGTATCTTATGTCAGTTGATCTCACATGTAATTGAAACGGTCGATCGGAATTATTGTCATTATCAAGCATACTTGGATGCATAAGCCCAGATCTCATCCCAGTTCTTGCATTCGTGGGGATAGTCCAATCCATCTACCACAGCACGTCCAGTATTTTCGGAAACAAATTCGAGAGATGTGTCACCAGAACACTGGACAGCCTGCCTCAGATAGTCGAAGCAGTGAGCGATGTGCCAAAGACCATGGATGGCCTGGTCATAAGTTGGTGAAGTGACATTCTTCGGCCACTGTTGCAGCATTTTCTTCGCATCCACCTTATCGTAGATTACGTCCCACATGAACTTGCGCAATGCACCCTGTAGAGATCAGCCATTTCGAAACATCGTCGAGCGTTGATGTAGGCAGACCTACTAGGCAATGAAGTTGATGGAACACAGAAAGTCCTGCAATTTTGTCGGGGAAGTCAAAGCCGGAGTCGGCCTCCAAATTTATAAACCCACGACCGTTGGCTGAACGCGAGATAATCAGCGTTGATGTAGCGCAATTGTTTCTCTCACAGTCATCGTGGACTTACGGCCTGGCAAGCCTTCCCAGGCCGCGTTACTCTCTTCTGATGGTAAAGAGAGAAATAGAGGGTCGAGCTTGAATGTTCGAACATGTTGTGAAACTGTAGAACGTCAGCAATGATACATTTTGAAAGTTGGGCGGTGATTCCGAAACACACATTGGGGAACTGGAGATGGGAGCAGGCGCTTAGTTCTTTGGTGGGACCATATCCCGGAATACAGAGCGGCCAGAGATAGAAATAATAATAGGTTGATAGCCAGAGAGACGAGGAGCTTCTTTCGCGAATAGCTCGTTTTCGCTAGCATGGACGATTCAAGGTGTATCTCAGCCTCGGAGTCATTGCTATCACCTTGCTTCAAAGACTCGTATGCGGTATCATTGGCCTTGCGTTTCGACCAGGGAAGATAAGACGCCATACTTGAAAGTTTAAAGTGTGGAGATTCCACCAAAGAGTGTTTATAAGGCCTTGCGAGTAGACTTTAGCAAGCAACCCAACAAGGCTTTTCATATACTTTTTCTTTTGAAAAGTCCAGGGTACTTTTGAAGTTTGCAGTGTCATTGATGTTTTTAATCTTATCGGGGAGAGTCACTGCACACTTTCATGCAGTTGCTGGTCGCGCGTCACGCTTATCAACTGCCGCCGACTTGGCGCCACGAACAACACAGCATCCAATGGCGCTTTGCTTAGGTAGCTGCGGGACGCGGCGCCAAGCCGGCGGCAGTCCATCGCGACGCCTGCTAACAGATATCGAATGAATGTGTTCGGTGTTCTTTTGTTGCGAGACTAGGGGTTTAAAGGAAAACTCCTTTGGCGGTATTTCTATTGCTATTGTAATAACGCAATGTCTTTTCGCACGTAGAATTGCATCGTCTGGAACTTTTGGACTCGGTCTGACGTCTTGTTAAACCGCGCAGCCCTATTCGGTCTGATTTCACACGGTCCGCTGTGCTTGTGCCCTCATTGCGATACCTTCATTTCATCCAACCACGAGATATGGAGAACAAGGCACTGGATTTGGCGTGGACTGTCTGGACATTCGTCAGGACTCGAGTTGGGTCGATACCAAGCGACTCAAGCACGCTTTACAGAAATGTCTCCTCCACTGAAGCCGACCTCGCTTCCCAAGAGACCCTGTTTGAGTACAAGGAGGGTTCAAACGACAGAACTTCAATCAGGTCCGGGCTATACAAGGGATGTATTTGGTCCACTAAGGCCGCGTTCCTTGTCTCCTATATATTGCTGGCGTATCTTGTCTTCGTCACCAAGGGACCTAATCTATGTGTCCTTGGAAACGAAGGTAGGTGACACTATCCTGATAGCACTTCGTAGATTACAAGACTGAAATCGAGTGTTACCTACTCAAGCAATTTTCGATGATTCGCCAGTCATCTATGAGACTGTTCGGTTCCAGCGTGCCGGCTTCCATGACCGCCGTCATAACACGAACACTCTATACGAAGGACCCCCAAACAAACAGAACGAGGCCGCATGGGATCGTCTATTGAGTGGTAAGTAGTTTCGGATCAACAAGGACTGAAAATTCAAGAATCCTAATTTTCGATAACTCAGTTGGTGTTGTCGCCATCTCAGAGGAAGAAAGCTCCAGGATCACGAACGGCACTGCTTCAGCGGTTGGGGATTCCAAAAAGCACATTGTGGAACTTGAAATGTTTCACCAATTTCACTGCCTTGTGGGTATACACCAATATTTTGATCATTACCAAAAACGATAATTGCTGATGTTATATACAGAAGTGGCTCCGTGATCAGTTCTGGCATCTCAACGCAGCTGTCACGGCATCCCACAAACTCGACGATTTTCCTCAGCGAGTAAATCACACAGGTACCGCCATTTTCTTTCAATGATTTGAAATAGAAGACCAGCTAATATAACGACAATAGACCACTGCATTGACTACCTCAGGCAGGTCATCATGTGCCATGGCGATATAACACCCATCACGTTTGAGTGGATTCCTGATATTGACGGATACATCGCTCACCACAGCACCGAGCATATGTGCCGCAACTTCGATGCCATATTCGACTGGGCTGCAGTTAGAAACACGACTGGCCTAGAAACAGACGGGAAGCATCAGAACAAGGAATTGAAGCATGCAGAAGATTTTGATTGATGGGCAAATTCGGATCTCTGCTCCAGAACGTAGTCGTGTACATCATTGATTTTTCCTCCAGCCTTCGAAGTTTCCATTTCAGTTAAAAGCTATTGTAGCGAGGAAAGTGTTCGGAGACCGAACTCCTTGAATAAATGGCTTTCTTTGTGAGGTGTCTGTTCTTCTTGTGTTGAACAACCTACAACTGGGACTGGGCGTTGCGAGCAGGTCAGGACAGCCAACTGTGGCACGAAGCAAGAGCTTCGATGATAATGCCCTTGCATCATTTTCTGTTGTTCTGCACTATGGATTATGACGGCCAGCCCCAACTGATTGGACCGTAACACTGGAATTGAGGCTTGAGCCCTCAGAGTCCCAGCTTAAGTTTGAATCGCTTTCTATCCAAATCACACATGGCTTTTCGCCCCCGCCTCTCATGCAGTTCTACCATGAAAATGCAATGATCTTGACATGCAGATGGCTGATGTCCTCCATCGATGCCGCGTTGGTCTCGGCGTCACGCCCAAAGAAAGTCATGAAAGATCTTAGTGGCCAGTGAGTTCATTCTATTTGGAGGAAGGTTTCAGGCGTGACGCCGATAACAGAATGCACGGGGCGATTTCTGCAGTTCCAGGATGGACGGTATTGGAACAGTCTCCCTGGCGGCACGCCCGCTCTTTCCGCCGATCGGCGGCATTTCAAACAGTTGATTCGATTGCTTGTGGTCAGTTGAACAATCTGGGTTCTTAGACCAAAGTGTTGATCAAAAACCGGGTATATTAGAAGTGACGGGATAACGGGTTGGATAATTTTGCACACAGGATCGTCTCTAGCACAACAACAAACTGCAAACCCCGAGGTTCTCCAAAACCAGTGTCGTCAAACAATATGCAATTCTTCAAGCTTCTTGCTCTCTTCGCTGCGGCGACTGCCGCCGCCCCTGCACCGGCCCCTGAACCTCAGGCATGTATCGCCGAAATCGAGGAGAACGTCGCTGAGTCGGCCGCTGTCTACAAAAGATGTGCCTATAACTGGATTAGACGGGATGGCGTCTCTACACGTCAGGCCTGTCTTACAGAGCTCGAAGAATCTGCCGCCGAGGTCTCCGAGAAGTACAAGCGATGCGCTTACAACTGGATCAAGCGCGACGAACTCGCCGTTCGGGCACCTTTTCCTCAGGCCTGTCTTACTCAGGTCGACGAAGCCAGCACAGAGGCTGATGCCGTCTACAAGAGATGCGCCTACAACTGGATCAAACGCGATGGACACAACCTTTCTGCCCGTCAGGCTTGTCTCACTGAGGCCGATGAGGCTGTTGCCGACGGTTCTGAGAAATACAAGCGCTGTGCCTACAACTGGATCAAGTGAACCGCCCCTGGTAGGAATTTCTGCCCGAGTATACAATAGTTGGAGAGAAATCCCTTTGCTAACCTTGCACTTTACAAGGTAACTGATTCCATAGACAAAGGAACGAGCAGGGGCTTCACGCTATGCAAGATAGATTCAACCCATTCCGGATGTATCGAGGGACTGCAGCAACCGATGGACTCAGGTTGTCTAAAGAAGAAGATGAAAAAGAGGGAAGAATCTGGCAAAATATTACACTCTTTCAATGATGATTTTTGTTGTCCGGTCGTCCATATTCTTCGCAAACGAGACTGCTTTGAAATTTACAACACTCTTCCGCATGATGTGTCCCTTGTTCCATCCGAAATCTTGGCAGAGTAACAGTGGGGTGCCAGCCCGGATAGCTAACTGACACTTCCCCCAAAAGGTCTTTACATGCTTCAACATGACTTCCTAGCAGATTCGAATTCCAAGCCTTGGGTCAAAAGATGTGCCGAGCCGGCCAGACCAGGCTAGACCTTCGGCAGCGGCCATAATATGGGAGAGGAGGGCAGAAGCCCTTGCTGGGGGTGTTCTAGGGTTAGGAACAGCTTCTTGTCACACTGATGAGATCGAATCTCCAGCTGGGTTGTAACGTCGTCATGGTTACAATCGTGTCAGTGTGGAAGAGTGTGATTACTCTCCGGGAATTGTTGAGATGTTGGGCAAGGTACATGTGTGAATGAGAACAACCACTTTCTATGTCCATATGAGCATGTAACTCTCGTCGCGGCCTGTGGAAAAAGGGACTATTGCATTTTCCTTCGCCTACGTCTACGCAATGGTTCTTTACATTTACCCAGGGACTTGGTGGCTTGCCTGTGCTCTTCACCGAGAGGGACTGGAAAGAACATACGTCGAGACGCCGGATTTGGCAGGTGTGGCAGGGCGACCACCCGTTGAGTAAGAGTCTTTCCATGTTCAAGTTCCCAATATCTATTGCTGTACTGACACCGAATTTCCAGACTACGAGATGAGGTTGCAGATGCACCAGGATCACAAGTCCAGTAGCTTGGAGAGTCTTCGGCCTCCACATCTCGGATGTCGACGTGTCATTGAAGACATAATAGCATGTTGGCCCTCATATCTTCGCTCGCGAGGTTAGAAAAACAGATGAAAGGACAACTCGCCCACAGTCCCAATAGTAACAATCCCAATAGTGAGAACAGCACTGTGCCACGGGAAGCTGCAAATGAGACTGCTTAGGCTAGCCGTGTGTCAGCGGCTATATTTCTGTGTCATTCTATGTGGAGTTATGTCCCGATTAGGCAAAATAGGAAGCTCTGTCTGAGGAAAAACAAAGGTTTTCCTGCAGCCATATAAAGTATCAATGCATTGCCTCAAAATATTACCAGACTTGTGAGTATGCTTGGGCAATGCAGATCACCCGCAGGCATCTCCACCTTAAAAAGACAGCTCCTGGGAACGCAGTAGCTGTTAGCGACTTGCCTCCGGCGATCCTGACTCCCCGGGATGACGTCTTCGACGATAACTAGTTGAATACGCGTTTTGATGGATATGTCGTCGCATTCAAGGCAGCCAAAGCCGCCACGGCTCTGCAGGCTGAATTCTTCTAATTTCCTTTGAGCAGGGCATTGAATAAGGCCAGTGGGTTGGTTGCATTTGCCTCCTACCATGGCTTGCAAACAAAGCAGAGTCCAGCTCAATACTCCATACAATGCATGCCCATTCCGTAGCTCATGTGATGAAACGCGCGTACAGACCTTGCTTGTGTCGACAGCCGAGCCCCCAATGCTTCAAACAGCCGACCCAGGGCCCCGGAAAGGCCTTCTCTTTGTCTGAAGTGACTGTCCGTATGTATACTAAGCAATACACGGTCTTCCACACAGCCAGGCGTTCTCTCAGATAGGTTGCAGTGAGGACACCTAGCCCAGCCTGACAACTTCGCAAGTGTGCTTGCTTCTCGTAAAGGGCGTTGTCATCTCATTAGGCAACGTTGCCTGCAGTCATGATGAACTGGGCAGCATACAAACTTCGGCAACGTATATGTGTGGTCGAGGTGTCCATGATTTTCTTGGGCTGCTGTGTTTCTTTCGCGCATGCCGACGAACAACTCAAGTAGTACCACCACAATGCGATCTTTCCTTCCTTTTGGTGTAGGCATCTTGGCCGCCACGGTCTCCGCCCAGTTCCAGAACATACCCAAAAGACCGTGCCTACGGCTACAACGTTGAACGGAACATACTATAGAAGTAAGTGGGGAATTACATTGGAAGTTTACTCGAGCTTTGTTACATTTTGGATAAGGCGTGGCTGCCATGAGACACAACTGACAGACGTGAATAGTTCATCATTCGATCTGGCATTAGGACTTCTTTGAGGTTTATTCGACGTGAATGCTACCGAATTGAGCCGCTCTGGGACGGATAATTTCCGCAGTGAAGCCATGCCATATTGGATTGATCTCTTCGGCACGAACGAGTATCCGAAGCAAATTGGTTACCAACTCGTATATACGGAAAGATGAAACCTCAGAATTGAACCATTGCATTGTTCCTCTTACTCCATTATTTTATGGAGTTCGGATTCTAAATGTAGCTCTGGCATTCTTTTCCTCGTGAGAACCCTTTGAAATGACCTTCCAAACCCCGTACCTTCTTGACTCAAAACATGAAAAGAAATCACCATCAGTTGGCAAGTTGCCAACATGCCGCGAGCAATTATTGTGGCGATAACTCATGACTTAGATCGAAGCACAAAAAGAAAGCGATTGACCTATCACAGACGTGCCCACCGTTGAGTCGTATTGCCAAGATCGCCAAGTCTTGGCACATGAGAACGTTCCTGGATCAGGCAGGTCGCGATACGACGCTGATGAAGCCAGCCTCTCTGATCTTTTTAAGCTTCCTTATTGAGCCTCTCGTCCCGGGATAGCGGCGCTGCCCAGATGCTCGTGGCAATGAACTGAGTCAATCGATCCTGTCAACCTTGAACCTGGGACTCCAGACTCCCGCCGGGTTTAATTTTGACTTCCCGCGTCATTGGTTCGTGGATCCAGTTTACCGTTGAAAGCCGCACCACCGCGAAAGTGCCAGCATCATCAGCTTCCTTATCTATTGCCTTGGCGCGATCACGCGAGATGGTGCTGCATGCATGTGCGACCCAGTTGAGGGGCAACGCTCCTCGCACCACATGCTTTGCGCAATTCGAAAATGGGCGCTTCTTCGTTTTCCTGTGCCGTCATTGAAGATGTCGGATTGGCCAGAATTCTCTGTCAACCGCAAAGGTGAGGTGCGTGCCTAAAGCACCCTGGTAGAAGGCAAGTCGACGACAAATACAAAACCAGAGCCGTCCCGCCCCTCTTGCCCTCCGCCAGGTTTTCCTCACCGACCATTCACCAACCGCCCAACATGAGAACGGCCGCCCTCACTCTCGCACTGCCGGCCCTGGCCAGCGCTGCCAAGTGCAAGCCCTACGTCGACTCCGAGTCCCTCCAGGAGCTGATCACCATCGAGGACCTCCTTGCCGGCTCCCAGAAGCTCCAGGACATCGCCGATGCCCACGAGGGCAACCGCGCCTTTGGTGGTGGTGGCCATAATGCCACCGTCGACTGGCTCGTCGAGGAGCTCGAGAAGCTCGACTACTTCGACGTCTACAAGCAGCCCTTCACTGAGGCTTTCGCGGGGTCCAAGGCAACTCTGACCGTGGCAGGCGCCGCCGTCGATGCGCGACCTATGACCTTCACGCCTGCTGGAGACGTCACCGGCGCCTCTCTAGTCAACGTCCCGAACCTTGGCTGCGAGGAGGCCGACTACCCCGCCGAGGTCTCTGGGGCCGTCGCCCTTATCTCGAGAGGAACCTGCAACTTTGCCGTCAAGGCCACCCTGGCCAAGACCGCTGGTGCTGTTGCTGCCATCGTCTACAACAACGCCGAGGGCGCTCTGTCGGGAACTTTGGGCGAGCAGTCGGATGCCTATGCTCCGGCTGTCGGCATCACCCAGGCCGAGGGCCTCGCTTTCGTTGAGAAGCTCACGGCTGGCGAAGAGATCACCCTTGACCTCAACGTCATTTCCATTATTGAGGACCGTGTCAACTACAACGTCATTGCTGAGACGCGTGGCGGAGATCACGACAACGTCCTCATGATCGGCGGCCACTCCGACTCTGTTTTCGCCGGACCTGGTATCAAGTAAGTTGTCGCTCCCTGTGTTGTCTCCATCACCCTTGATTGTTCGTGGTCGTCCTCGTCGTCTTGGTCGTCGTCTTGGTCGTCGTCTTGGTCGTCGTCTTGGTCGTCGTCTTGGTCGTCGTCTTGGTCGTCGTCTTGGTCGTCGTCGTCGTCGTTCATGGTCGTACCTACATCTCCCATCAATGTTGTCAGCATTCCTGTCGATCACATTTATTGCTTGCCATCTTCACTGTCCACTACTGCCCTCTTCCCGAAACCCGATTCACGATTCATTGCTAACCATTCTTTCTCCAGTGACGACGGCTCCGGTACCGTTGGTGTCCTCACCGTTGCCAAGGCCCTGACCAACTTCGAAGTCAAGAACGCTGTCCGCCTCGGCTTCTGGGGCGCCGAAGAGTACGGCAAGCTCGGCTCCTACTTCTACGTCAAGCAGCTCAACGGCTCCGAGGAGGAGGTTTCCAAGATCCGCGCCTACCTCAACTTCGACATGATTGCCTCCCCGAACCCCAAGCTCGCCATCTACGACGGAGACGGAAGCGCCTTCAACTTCTCCGGCCCTGCTGGTTCTGATGTCATTGAGAAGGACTACGAAGAGTTCTTTGAGAGCAAGGGCCTGGGACACGTGCCCACTGAGTTCAACGGTCGCTCGGATTATGCCGCGTTTATCGAGAATGGCATCCCCAGTGGTGAGTTTACCCAAACTAAAAGTCCGAGGTTGGTGGATCTATACTAATGATGCATCGTAGGTGGTCTGTTCACTGGCGCTGAGGGACTTAAGACTGAGGAGGAGGCCAAGCTCTTCGGTGGCGAAGTTGGTGTCGCCTACGATGTCAACTACCACCTGATTGGCGATGACATCACGAACCTAGACAACGATGCCTACTTGGTCAACACTCAGGCCATTGCACACAGCGTTGCCAAGTACGCGATGAGCTGGGAGACCATTCCCCCCGTCAGCCAAAAGAAGCGCAGATACGCCGCCGACGTTGCTCGCCACCTCAAGCGCGCTGCGGAGCTGACCGGTCACTCTCACGACGGGCCTTGCGGTGGTGGCTCACACTTCTAAGCAAGTGGAAGGACGAGTAATATGAGTAGCTGAGCATTATGACTAGGGCAGCATAATTCAAGAAGAATCCATAATGAGTTCATGAGAGACTTTCCATCCTAAGACTTCGTGCCATCAATTCGCCAGAGTACTACTCGCAGCATGGATTTGTAATCGCTTGTTCTTGTTGGCTCCTCTGATCTTCTAATGATTTCAGGCGGGAAGGACACATGGTTAGATTTATAGTATACTCGCGGCCCCCTGCGTGAGAAGATAATTTTACTCTGTTCTCCTCAACCTTGGAGGATCCATGCTACTTAAGAGATACCGACTAAAATGGACTTCACTGCCATATATTCGGTGATTCCAATCGTACCACCTTCTCGCCCATAGCTGCTTTCTTTGAGACCCCCAAAGGCACTTTCGCAGGCACTCAGGCTGCCAACGTTGATGCCGACCATGCCAGTATCCAGCGATTCTGCGACACGCCAAGTGCGAGCAATACCATCAGTTATAGCAAAGCTTCCGAGACCAACATTCGAGCTTTTTGCCATTGTAATTGCTTTTCTTTCGTCTTCAAATTGACATAGCCCTAGGACGGGGGCGAACACTTCCTCACGAGTCGTGATCGTTTCCTGCTTCATGTTGGTTATCAGCGTAGGCTGTGTAGAATTCCCCCCCAGCTCAAGGTAGCGAAGAACCTCTTAGAATGACATCGCCGCCGAGACGTTTTGCATCTGTCACATAGTTGACACTTGACAATACCTTATGTTCAGAAGTAACATGACCCAGACCTTTTATGTGTGACAAGACCTTCTGTAGCCCGGCTTGATGCGTCAATGGCCCAACGTTGACACCTGCTTGAATCCCAGGGCCAACCTTGATGCATTGCATCCTTTCTTTCACCTTCAAAGAGAACTTGTCATAGATGCCCTTCTGAACAAATACCCGGTTGGCCGTCACACAGGTTTGCCCGGAATTGCGAAATTTCGCGAGCATCAGAATCTCAACCGCCCGATCAAGGTCTGCGTCATCGGATACGATGAACGGGCTATTACTGTCAAGTTCGAGAGAGAGCTTTGTTCGTTTGAGCGTTTGACGGCACTGCTGAGCAAGTAGCTTCCAGACGCGGGTGCTCCCGTTGAAGCTGATCTTCTGGACCTGTTGGCTTTTGCAGAATGCCTCCCTGGTGCAAGCAGGGCAGCGACGTCTAGGGGCAGCTGGATAGTCAAGATGCGTGGTCCGGTGTTGGCTGCGGGGACGACTTGGCCGTATGTCCTCTCCGCCTCGCCGGCAAACCACTCGAGGAATGAGGCCCCATATGTCATCTCCGCTCTAGCCTGGGCGAGAGTCTTGCCGTTTTCCAGCGTTAAGATCAAGGCTTAGTCATCGATGTGGTCAAGGCATAGCTGATTCCCCCGTCGCAATGACCGTGCTCTCTCTCGCGCTGAAATCTGGGTGAAAGATGCGAAACATTCGTACGCTGCTTGAATGGCTTTACGGGTATCTTCAGCCCCCATCTCGGGCAGGGTTGCCAGAGTCTCCAACGTTGTCGAGGTGATGACGTCGAATGTCTTCCCATCGATCCCCGAGATCTGTTGTCCACTCACAAAGCCGTTGTTCTGCAGAAGATCCCTGCGGGACAGGTCAGACACGCTTTTGAACTCCATATTGGCGTGTCCTCTTAGAGTTACACTGTCAAACCGCAAGTGTTCTTGCGGAAGCAATGAGACCGCCTCGGTGGGGACACGCTAACCAGCGAATCGAGCGCGAAAGTTCAAGTGGGAGCTGTAAACCACATGATTACTCTAGACGTTCAAGAATGTGAAGAGTTCATCATGAGATAAGGGACTATCTCGAGCGATGATGGGTTTTCCCGAAGGTCGTATGACATCTCAAGGAAGTTTTGAACGATGTGGACCGTTGAGATTCATTACTAAGATATTTTCATTACCAAAGGCCTCTCCGCGTCATGTTAACAAGCCCAATATCCGAGGGGTAGAAAAGAGTGAAGAGGCAGCGGGAGGCCGGCTCGTCGGAAAACGTCATCGCAAGAGAAGGAAAACGCAAATTTCCGCGTAGTGCTGAGCGGACCGCATCATGAGATACGTTCTAATTATTCGACAGACATTCGTCACATGAATATTTAATGCTAGTGAAGGAGCTAGATGAATACGTTGGCCATTGAAGGACTAGGTACAGTGTGATGCTACTCGCCGACCGCTCACAGCATCTACTACCAATACCTCAGCAGTACGGGACTAAATAGCAGACGTAGGTCATACTGACTTGCATCGCATGTTGGGTCAGTATCGCCCACGGTGACAGAGGCCTCGAGACAAATTCAAGGACAAAGCTCTAAATAAACCATAACTACCTTATCAACGTTGCTACAATGCACAATGCTATTTGTAAGAAAGGTTGGATTTGGTCATCTTTGAGTCGATGAGAGTACACCTTATGTGCCAATTTTCTTTTTCCCCCCTCGACTACGCGGCTAATGATTCGCTGTAAAAGAGCCTTTAATCACAGGGCTCTACACTAGAATATCGGGTTTTCAACTACAAATTTGCAGTGTCGTTGACGCCTGGGAGCTTGCTTGGATATCCGCGATAGAATTAGGTGACGATTTGCTCTCCGTCAAGGTCAAGGTTGGCAGGCAATAAAAGTCGAGCTCCTACGCCACCATGTCGTTCCGGTGCGACCGGATCACCCGCCGCCCGAAGATCCCGCGATCCGGGCGACCGGGGGGGCCAGGTCTAGAACAAACACGTCACGATTCAGACCCCTGGTGCGCGTACGACTTACCAGTAACGACCTCTTTTGCTACACTTTTGCTTCCCTTTGCTACGGATACTTGGCACGACCTCAGTAGCGAGACTTGGCAACATGAGCACCTAATGAAGGATCAGCGCTCTGTGAAACAGCTGGCTTACCTGAGGTCCAATGATGCCCTGGCCCCTGTCGACGGGTAATGAGCTGTCATTAGAGCCGGTGGGCCCGGGACCAGCCGCCCCTGCAGACTGCCAACTGAAAGGAATCAGAGGACTCCAAACGGGCAGGCATTGGTGCGCCCTCCAGCCCTGCAGTCGATCAGGGGGAGCGCCACGCTTCCTTATCAGTTGCCCACGGCACAACAAGCTTTCCTCTTCCTGCATGGCTAATCCTTTCTTTCTCCCATCCGAAGTGCCGGCGCATTACGGCAGGCAGTCAAGACTGACCTCTAACGACCGAATTACTCGAGAAGCTGTCCGCGCTTTTGTTTGCTCGCGTGACTTGCGCACAACATCACTACCGCTGTGGTGAGCATCGGCAGCGATGGCATGGCAGCCATGGGAGAAGTTCAAGGCCGACCACCCCGCCACGGCGGACCGCATGATTGAATCATGGGCCGCCGTCCGGCCGTATCTGCCTCCGGTCAACTTCATCACAGTTCACTACGCCTACTTCATACTAGTCGGACTCATCTTTGCCGGCATCTTTCACGGAATCTCGAACCCGGCCAACAGCGTTAGCTTCATCGATAGCCTTTTCCTCGTCATCTCCGCCTTTACGACATCCGGACTCAACACGGTCGATATCAGCAAACTCAGTACCGCCCAGCAGGCTATCATCGCCTTGATGATGATTCTTGGCAGCCCCGTCTTCGTCTCCATCTTCACCATCTGGCTCCGCGCCCGCGTCTTTGAGAAGCGTTTCGAGGATATTGTCGAGGCCGAACGAAACAGGAGGATCAAGAAGACCGGCACCATAGTGGGCATGGCTGGAGCCATGATTGGTCTTCCTGTCATGTCATCCTTCAAGGGGACCAAGCGGAAGCAAAAGAAGGGCAGACACGAGCGGCAGGCCGAGGCAGACGCCTTCCAGCTCACGGGGTACAAATCCCGTGAGAAGGGCCACGACCGGAGCCAAAGCCAGCCCACCAATCAAGACTCTGCACCACACGGCATGCTGGAGCCCATCGAGGAGGGCCAGAGGCTCAACCTCTCCACCAGCTCTACCGAACCGCTCTCACCCAAGTCGAATGCCACCCCCAGGCGGAGGCCTTTCAGCCGCGACTCAGGCCGAGTGTCGATTTCAGAAGGCTTCGATTTCAAGACGTTCATCCACGAGAACAAGACGTCAATCGGCAGAAACGGCCAGTTCTTCGACCTCACGGAGGAACAGCGCGAGTACTTGGGTGGCGTCGAATACCGGGCCCTTAAGATTCTCTTTACCATTGTCTGTGTCTACTTCGTCCTCTGGCAGCTGCTTGGGGCCATCACGCTAGGTGCCTGGTCATACACGCACAGCCAGAGTATCACAGCCGTCAACTCTCAAAACTCCTGGTGGGCTGGCATTTTTCTCGCCATCTCTTCGTTCAACAACGCTGGAATGACGCTCCTCGACGCAGGCATAGCAGCCTTTGACAACGATGCCTTCGTCTTGACCATTGTTACCATCCTTTCTCTGGCTGGAAATGCTGCGTTCCCTGCGTTCCTCAGAGCAACCGTCTATTTCTGCAGGTTCGTTTTGAAGATGTGTGTTGATGAAGACGAGCACGTTGTCTGGAAGGAAGCTTTCGACTTCATCCTCAAGTACCCTCGTCGTCTGTACATGATGATGTTTCCTGCCAAGGCTAATTTCGTTTTTGTCACCATGTTCTCCACCATCGCGGTCATGGACTGGGTCTTGTTGTTGGTTCTCAGCATCGGCAACTCTCCTATCGAGGCATACCCGGTTGGGAAGCGAGTTGGACTGGCCCTCTTTCAGGCACTGGGTAAGTCGCTAAAGGCTCTGTTCTGGTCTAGATACTAACCCTGTTTTAAGCTATTCCCTCCTCAGGTTTTGGGGTTGTTGGGGTGTCGAGCCTCTACTTCGACGTTCTGGTCCTATGGGTCATAGTAATGTACATTTCCGCATATCCGGAGATTATCGTCATGCGAAACTCAAATGTAAGTGTGGTTCCGAGTCTAGCTGAGGCATGTGCTTTTCACTAATATGGTTCAAGGTGTACGAAGAACGGTCGCTAGGAATCTACACCACGGAGCCTGAAAAACCTGAGGATCCAGACGCAACTGCGAACGAGTCAACAGATGAGCTCCTGCCAACCTTTGCTGAACCGGCGTTTGGCCATGCTCTTGGCCCAGAGCAAACAGCAGTTTCCGCATCGGGCGTGTCATTGTCACAAGCAAAGTCTCACTTTTCCACCAAGCCTGTCAAGAGGATAGCCGCCATTGGCCGCCGTGGCACATCATTCGTGGGCAAGCAAATCCAGAGCAGGATGAACAACTTCCAGGGCGTGGGTGTGACGGCGAAGCCGCGGCTCAAGCGTTCTGCTGCCATAAATTTCGACAACCCGAACACGGCCTCCGCCTCCACACCCGAGGGCCACGTGAGCCTCGTATCGCAGCACCTCCGAGGGCAGCTGTCGCACGACATCTGGGCCATCGCCTTCTCGCTGTTCCTCGTCACACTGATCGAGACGTCTCATTCGATCGCGGACCCGCGCTCCTACAGCGTCTTCAACTTCTTGTTCGAAATCGTGTCTGGGTACACCAACATCGGACTGTCCATCGGCCTGCCGGGCCACTCGTTCAGCTTCGCCGGTGGCTGGTACACGGGTTCAAAGCTGGTCATGATCTTAATGATGATCCGTGGCAGGCACAGGGGCCTCCCGGTCGCGCTAGACCATTCCGTCAAGCTGCCTGGGTGGGATAATGTCAAGAAGCAGAATGAGGACGCTGAGATCAGACGGAGTATAAGTAGGAGTCGAACTGGGTTGACGATATAGACTTTTTAGATAGATTTTACCTGTGGACGGGCGGTAGACAAAATAGATCTCATTTCACGCTCAAGACTACAAGGGTCATGCTGCTCAGTTCCTCCCCGCACTATTAGCCAGGTATCTCGTGACTACACGGTCGAAGATGTGGATGTGGTGTACATACGCCATATATTCTTCCTAGGCCGGGCTGGCCTGCCTTCCAAATTGCGGCAAGGTTCCTCGTAAAGACCATGAGGGCTCGAAGAAGCAGGTTTCTTTTTATAAGTATCGTATCAAAATCTCCTATTCATGTTCGTCACGTTGATGATGATGAGATGAGATTCATATCAAAAGTGCTTTCTGATGAATACTGCGATTGGCCTCGACGTTAGTGAGGACCAGCCCAAGGACAAGCCACAACAAGCCTTTGCTTAATGCCAAGATCAAGACCTGAGTACGGGAGCTCGTCAAGAACTCAGAAGAGGCGGCACTTAAAGGCTATGTAGACATTGCATAAAGTACCAAAATTTCCCTGCGGCGTCGAGAAGTTGTTCTGATCCACTGTTTATGGGCCAAAACACATGTAAAGATCAATTCATCTGAGTTTTGCTATCCAGGCGGATACTTCTAGCTAACTGGGCGGATAGTAAGTACGACGGTAGGGACGATCGACGACAACGACGACAACGACGACGATAACAATAGGGATAGAGAGAGACATAAGGATAGCAACAATAGTAGTAAAGGTTAATTGAGATGAAATAAACCACTAAACCTAATATACTTTAGATAGGTAAGGTAGTTAACAATAGTTGTCCGCCCACATAGCACGACTTATTGATTTACCTTCTGCGCTAGAGAATTACGAATTACTGCTGCGACATCTTTGCTATACACCACCTTTCTCAAAGGCTGCGTTTGATATGATTCTACCTCCGTCGTGATTGCATCTGGCGCCCACAGAAAATGAACGTTCGACACATAAATTGGGGGGTAAAACTCCATGCATAAACATTCGGAGGAAGGACTCAAGAGCAGACCCTCAACTCTGTTTCAATAATCGCGAGAAGTCTGAGATCCAGTGGAAACACATGGCCTTAATTCTTGTATCCCGGATGGCTGATATGAACTTGATACGATCGTGTTTCCGTATCAAAATGGTGCAGATCTGTTGGTCTTCACTGGCGTCTACGTATTCAGCCTTGATTATGAATGCGACGTCCACAGCAGGCCAGCTTCAACACTGAAACCAACGACTCAGGGCGGGTTCGCCCAATAAAGTGCACAGACGCAATCACATCAAGACCCTGGGAGGAAGTAGTTACGAGAATGCACATCACAACATCGACTTTGGATTGTTGGCCTTGGTCCATGAGAGTACTTTTCGTGATATATATACTTTATAGGCATTTCCGAATCTGCAAAACTTCTGCGGTTGATGGTTTTGGGATCTAATCGAGTCTCGTATGATGTCTACAAGAGCACCCAACACACTTATATTAGTTGCACGGCAAGTGTGAAAATCTCATCTTCATCAAGAAATCTTGGGTGGGATCGCCCCTCTGAAATGGTGGTTTTTAACCCTCTCGTTCCTCCTTAATAGCCAAATCAGTCCACCGATTCCAAACCCAAATGATGATTAGTCCCGTTCCGTGCGTATTCACTATTCTCTCAGGATACATTGCAAGCAGTGAAGGAAGCAATTCAGAGATAATTACTGGGTTGACTCAGTTGATGTGAAAATCAATGTAATAGCTGGTAAATGGGAGACTGGACTGCAGCTATGTTGCGGATCGTAGATGTCGAAGGCAAGCTGTCCCGAACGCTTCTTCCTACAACAAGCTCGTCCCCCTATTGGCTAAAGTCAGCCCTCTAGGGGTTTAAACTATTTAAAAGGTGCCGCTGAGTGGAAATCTCTCGACCCTCGCAAACCCAAATGGGCGCCATCTCAGAGAATGAAGGATTTCACCTTCAACCTGACAATAGGGCGCTAATGTTCAATTGCGGGTATGAATTGAGGAGAGCCAAACCAGTCTACATCCCAGCCGTCATCTGGCTATAATGTGTCTTGCAACGATTCGAACAGAATATGTGTCAGTGGAAGGACGACGGATAAAGTGCGAGCGCCGGCAAAATCTCTCAAACTCGTAGATTAAAGCGAAGGAGAAAGGTGAGAACTAAGAGTAGATATTGTATCATATGTATCTCAGTTGTTCATCGTCACATTCCCCGTGCCGGTTTGTATCAGGCCTTTCCGGTTACAACGTTCGCTAGCTTTACATAGGTTTCCGAGCCGGCTGTCTTTAGCCTTTGTTGACTTTCCCGATCCACTATTTCAACCATTAAAGTTTTGACAACAAATGCAAAACGTAGTGAACACCACGCAATCGTACCGACGCTGGGATTTAGAGCCCCCTCCGATCTCCCTCCCCATCGACAGCCGCCACCATTGTCACGATACCCAGAAAGCTTTTCATCCACGTTCACTTCTCAATTTGTCGCGTATTCGAGTTCAATAGGTTGGCGCGGATGCCCGGCGTCGAGACAGATACAAAGTTCCGGAATTCTCACTACATAAGTGGAGCGTGCACCCGATACCGGCTACCAAGGTTGCAGAAGCTGTCCTTCATCACAGTTTAGGCGGCTGAGCAAGACGAAGATTTCGCGTTCGTTATTCTATCTATCACGAATGAAAGACTCATTGAATATGTTAACTATGTGAAAGCTTGCTAACAGGGTTAGCAGCCTGGCCAAGTGGTGAGTTCAGAGGCTTGACATGATACAAGCGCATGATGCGAACGAAGCCGTCTGGTGATCGCCCATGCCTCATTTCAGGGCCCTTTTTCAACCTACACCTATGTAAAGGCACGGTCACAAGCTATTCCTGGTCTCTTCTCCAAGAAGAATCGAATTCCTTGTGTGGGCCAATCCCGCAATTTCTTCTTCTACAGCACTGAACACCAAACCGATGCAAAACGCTCTTCAAGCATCTGCCCAGCAATGTTGAGAATCTGAACAGAGTCTACGGGCAAACTGACCGTCAGATAACATCACACGGTTATTCAACGCGAATACATCCATGATACTGAATGATGGAGAACAGCAATAATGCCTTGCGTCATCTTCATCAGGTTTCTGTCCTGATGATGGCTATGCGGGATATGCTCCAAACAGTTGGCACTGCGGCTATGTCAATTCACCCGGGCACTTCAAGACTACCAGCATGTAATTGTCTGTTGGTTTTCCATGTCAAGAACCGTCTCCCGCAGCCCTTCTTAAACACCCTCTTCACAGGATCGTCAAATGTCCAAGCACAGGTGCAGGCCATGAGTATAAAGTGACATCGTGTCGTAAATCCAAGCTGGAGCCAGGACACAACACAATGACTCGATCCGGGATTCTTAGCACCTTGTTGGTCTAATAGGTCTGAGATTATGCCAATCTTCTCTCCGTCAATTTCAACGAGAACTCAGCTACCTCTGAACGGCGGGGCAATACTTACACTATTTCTGGGTGCCTCTATCTCCGTCGTATTCGCGGTTCTTTGTCTGAGGGGTCTGAGACAAGATGCGATATTCATCCATCATGCCAGACGGTGAGGTGAAGTTGCTCAAGAACAAACCAACTGTGAAAGACTTCATATCTCGATAGGCAAGGACCCATTTGGCGGTCTCTTCTCGGGAAAGAATTGTCCAGCGCACCTCGTCAAGCTACTTATACCTCCAGACGAATGACGTACAATAACATCCCGGTCGCAATTCGACTCTTGCCACACCGACGGTGACTCTTCTTTCATCAGGTGCCCATGTTGCCTGCCCCGTATAAAAGGTCAATCCAGACACTTAAAATGTCTTCTACAACAGTCGAGTCTCGTGCCATCTTTATCAATAGGACATTGATGAAAGTCCGTGTTCTCCAGATGTCCAGTATCCCTCGACCAGATCCGTAAAGTCCACGCTCACTCCGAAGCTCTACTTCAACTTCAACACTGCCTGCTATCGTTCGCTCCGTATTACACAACGTATACGCCGCGGAATTGGAAGGAAGACACCAAGATCAGCTACCGATGCCCCGGAATTTGCCCCACAACATGCTTCTTGGGATGTATGGTGACGCGTAGGTAGAGTACTACGATCTATCGCTTCCAGTGAGACATTGTCATGAAAAAGGACATGAATGTTGCTCGATCGCATCTCTATTCTGTCCCACCAGACTTTTATACACGAATCTTGCTGTCGATGGCATCTTGACTCAGGATTCCTTCAGAAAAGCATGTCTGTCAGTCACAACCGTACCGCCCTTCCACGTCGCCCGATGTGAACTCACGCTGCTCCACCAGGTACTCAGCACAGCCAACGCCGTAGTCGAGATGAAGCATCACGCTGGCGCATAGGATGCAGAACCGAGCCATCAGAGGCTACATAAACCCTCACAGACCGCCTCTACTGCGTCTTCTGCACAGCCCAATGGACTGATTCTCTTGTCGTTCGGATGTGCAGCCATCCATGATTGTCATGCTGTCTGTGTTTTGAGCCCCCAACCCAAGATATCGCCAAGACAAATCACAAACACCTGCCTCCCTACAACCCCATTTTCCTCTGGTACACTCTCCTTATTCTCAACTGCATACTCGTCAACCAGAGACCAGCGGCGATGAATGAAGCGCCAAGTATGCTGTGCCTCGTCCGGAGACAACTCCCTCGTGAGTGGGCCCATACCATAAGATATCTGCCCGAAGACCGAGTTAATTCTCAGACACATGAAGACGAGCTATTGCCCTTGCAACCTACTTCATGACCTGCATACCAGTCTTTATATACCAATCAACATCTTTCCAATCCCCACGTCCCACGTCTCTTCACAAAGATCGATTCTCAGCACATACATAAACTTAGCCGAAGGCGCAGAGACCACTTCCGGGAGCAAGCAACGAATGATGCTTGACCGGGGCAGCTTCATAGTAATACCGGACGCCTGCTAAGTGCTTAAACGTCAACGGGATGGACGAGGCGGAACCGACGGTATCACGTATCATTAACGCCAACTCCCTTCTCGTCTTTCATTACAATCCCTGTATTCTGCGTCGAATATGGGCGGAACAGGGATGAGGAACGCTGAACAGTTGGCAGGTTTCGGTGAAGTGCGTCACAAAACGATCTCTCATCAATCAGGCTGTCTCGAAACTCGTCTGTATTTCAAAGACAGAGCGTCTTCGCGGAAGCTGACCGCTGTAGGTCTTATTGCCGTTGATTATTGGTGAACGCTATGCGTGGGGTAGCTGTTATATACCACGGTCATTCTGTCGTGCACATATGTCGACACGTAGACCGACTCCAAGCAGGACCTAATCCATTACCGATACCCACTCACAGCTGAGACAAAAATGTAGACGTAACTCAATTAACATAAACTCATATTAGGATATACAACCACCACATGATCCAACCCCGACAAAGGAAAGCCCAACCCGGCCATTACCACCCTCTTCTCATCTCATAAGATCAATATCTCGGAACCTCTTTTTAGTTGTCATAGTACCTCGGCTCGTTAAAGACGTGGTACCTGTGATCCCTGACACCCTGGCCCTTGAACATGTCGGGGAACTTCCATCCCTGGGGCACGCTGTGCTCGCTGACGCGTCTATTCCTCGTCTCGTCACTCTGCGCCTCAATCTGCGCAACCTCGTCCTTAGACTTGGGGATGACGAACTTGGCGACCTGCAGCTCCGTGTCGGTAATGGTGCTGCGGCTGACGCGGGCGTAGCCGGTGCGCTTGAGGCCCTTGTAAAGGATGTACTCGCACCATCTGTCCCAGTCGGTGGGATCGACGTCGTGCATGCCGGAGAGCGGGCTGACGTAGGTGTTGTAGTTGCCCTGGAGGGGCTTGGTGACGAGGTACGAGAGTAGGATGGACGGGTTTGTTGACTCGCCCATGAGCTTAGAGAGGTACTCGGTTTGGAGACGGCGGTCCTCGGGGTCTTCTTCTTGTCCGGAGTGGAACACGAAGACGTCGACCTCCTGGCCGTAGACGTCAAGGGTGGCAGAGATGGCGGGAGCGAGCTCGCCGACGGGGCTGGGCAGAAGGTGGTGGGTGGACTTGAGAATGGGGAATTTGGAGAGGAGGGCGGATCCCCAGGTGTGCTTGTTGGGACCCGGGCCGTAGTCGACGTACATGCCGAGGTCTTCGGCGAGGAATTGGGTGGTATCACGGTTGCCCATGATGATACGCTGAAGGTCAGACTCAAGAAGACCGACAACGTCAATCTCGAGTTCCTTGATAAGGTCGCGCATGCGGTACTCAGAGGACCACATGTCGTTGTCGAGCGAAAAGTGGATGGTCCAGATGCCGGCCGTGAGGATGCGGTCCTCGGGGTGGTACGGCTTGTAGTCGTTTGTTGGGAATCGCATGAATGCCGCCGCCAGGAAGACAATGTTGACGAAGAAAGCGGCGATGGTGTTGTACTTCTTGTGTTGGGAGGGGGAGGAGCGGCTCTTGGCGGGGCGGCGGGCCTGCGAGGAGGTGAGGTCAAAGACACCAGCACCGATGAGGATGAAGGTGGTCATCATGACCCAGTCAGTGTGCTCACGGACGAGAGGGCCACCGGGGACGAAGGCATAAGCGACGACCCAGACGTGGAAGAGGACCATGAAGTTGTAGATGAAGAAACCCAGGCCAAAGGTGAGACCGGGGCTTCTTTTGGCAGCATTGGAGAGGAACGGTACGCTGAGACCCATGAGGTAGAACGCAGTGGTGAGAGCACCGTAGTATCCGAACCAATGGTGGTATGAGGTGAGGATGGCCGCACCCACGCAGCCAACACCGTACGCGGTCCATGAGCTCATGAAGCCGGGTCGGTAAAGACCGACCAGGAGACCAGCGGTCATGGCTATGATGGTCATCCAGCCGTAGGTGTTGGCTGTGGGGCCGCGGATCGGGTAACCATCCCAGACCCAGAGAATCATGGTGCTGGTGTCAGATAGAAGCGAGTGGATACCGAAGAACAGGCCACCAACACCAAAAGCAGCGAGCAGGGAAGAACCGCCCTTGGAGTCTTCAGGGTAGTCGCCGCGGGTCAGGGGTGCCTTTCGGGTAAACCTCAAACACGCAAGCACAGCAATCGCAAAGCCAGTAGCATTCCAGCCACCGTTGGCAGCGTGCATGACAGGCCAGAGGGGATTGTTCGTCCACCACATAAACTTGGCTGTGGACGAGGCGATCAGGCCAATTGTCCACGCCAGAATCTTGGACTCGAGGCGCGCTTGGTGCGCTCTCTCCGAGTGCCAAGTCGCAACCCAGCCGAGGCACGAGGTAGCCACAGCGAAACCAACGGTGAACAGGCGCTTCGCAGGGTCCAAAACCAGGTAGGCCAGCAGACCAACCAAGGAAATCAGGTGGACGAAGCGCTGGTTGTTGATCACCAGCGAGCGAACCGAGCGAATTCCCAAAATGCCGGGCAGGATCGTGGACATGACGAAGGCCTCGTAGCCGGAGATACCCATGTGCCACAGCGGGAAGTACCACACCAAAACACCAAGACTCGTCAACATGGACCAGAAGATGAATCCGTGGTAGACATCGGCGGCGGTATCGAGGGCCTCTGTCCAGGTGAAGCGCGCAGTCAGCACGCCGGCGCTGGCCTTTTCTTTCCTGTGCGCACGTGAGCAATTGTCGACACGCGAGCGCAGGGATGGGGGGACCTACTCCTTCTCGAGAACGGCAGAGGGGACGGACGACCGGTTTTCACTATTACAAGCCTTAGAAAGGGAGCCTCGAAGCGGATTTATTTGGTCTGCTGTACTGGTATGTACAAGACTATTTCGGGAGCCATTGGACGTACCCCTTGCTGGAACCCTTGACATCCCTGATCACCACCTCGAAGGTGTCGAAGTCGAGGGCCGTCACGGCGTCGAAGGCAACGTCGAAGAGGATGAGCGCCCATTCGAAGAAGGCATAGATCGTGTAGGCTGGAAGTCTGTTAGCAATTGGGCCTCGGCGGACGAGGAATCCAGGGATGCCCACCTCCCGCGACGCGGTGCACCTTGTGCTGGATGAAGAAGTAAATCAGCGGCACGAGGGTGCCGAAGAAGGAGTAGGCGATCGCCTTGCGGTACTTGATCGCCTTGGGGTTCGGCGGGCTCAGCGTGACGCAGCCAATGGTCCAGGGCAGCGAGGCGACGATGTAGGAGATCATGAAAATGTCATGCCAGTCGTGGTCGTCCGTTGAAGTGACGTAGGTGAAGCCGCCGCACATAAAGGTGCGCAGGATGCCCATGGCAAAGGTGAACTTGGGCAGCGTCTGGCCCGGACGGCGGGTGAGGAGGTACCACAGGCCGACGAGGGCGAAGCGCGGGCCGGAGGTGATTGCGATGAAGAGCATGAAGAAGGACCGCTCGGGGTACCGGTCGCCAATGGTCGCGGAGACGGAGGGAAACCACTCGTCCGGGTAGCCGTACCACTCATTCTGGACAATCTTGTGGAAGTGCAGGGAGACGCCGACGATGAATGCGCTAATGAAGGCAGCTGTTTGAGCGGGGAGAGGTCAGTCCAGCTGTTTCCGTGGTGCTGCGCCTGATGCCGTCCCAAGGGCGCGGGCAGGCAACGAGAATTGTGCGCGCAACAGCATCGCGACGAGGTTCCATCGCAAACCGGAAAATGGTCCGACTTACTGTAAGCTATGGCAGTGTGCGACCAGCTCACCCACTGGCCATTGAAGGTCAGCACGACGCCGCCGTCCTTGTCCTTGTACTTGGACGACATGGCGGAAGGGACAGCTCAAGCAAAACAAAGGGAAGAGAGGGTCATCCGGGTGATCCGGTGGTGGTGTTGTGTGTGTGTCGAGGTAAGGTGTGTGTGGGAGGCAAGGTCGGAGAGGTGGGAGAGGAAGGGAAGATGGGAATTTGGAGGGGAATGTGGAAGGGAAGGACCTAAGCAATAATAGTGGAATCGGTGCCTTGTGCCTCGGCGGGCCGATCGCGTGTTTATGTCCGTTTGTCCAGACAGGCGCCTTATGGTTTGCAGCCAGCAGTAAGCAAGCAATGAGGTAGCAGCAGCAGCAGTGAAGTAACGCTGCGATGCGGCAAGTGCGGGCAGCATTAGCAATGACACCGCGGGCAGCGTGCGGCCCCCGGAGCATTCGGGGCGTCACAGTGGAGCTGCATGGCAGGGAAGGTGATGACAGAATATGAACCACGGGCAGAAACCCACTGGAGCTCTGCTCTTTCGTGCGTGCTGCCCTGCTGTTTACCACCAAACGGCATCAATGGCACCCAACGGGCGCTGCTTTGGGACAGGGAATGGCGGAGGCACTTTACGGTTTAGCGCCGGCGGGGAGCTTGGCACAAGGCTGAAAGACCCCAGAACCCAATCAGCTTCAACTCGAGAGCTCCGGCTGCCCCACACCGATAAAATTGGCCCCACTGGTTTGATGGGGCCCGTGCTCAGCCTCGCAACTTTTTTTTTTTTCCAATGCTGGTCAAGCATTCGCAGATCTCGATCCCGATCTGCTTCATTTTCGTCAGGCGAGCAGCACTCGGTAGCCGACACCGACAGACAAGGTCACCACCACCACCACCACACCAGCCCGTCCTCACCTACCGAACTGACCAAGATGGCCGTCGCCGAAAAGGCCCGCTTCTACTTGGAGCGTTCCGTTCCCCAATTGCGCGAGTGGGAGGAAAAGGAAATCTTCACAAAGGCAAGTCTACCTCAGTCCTCGGCCTCGGCAGACATCCAATACATCCCACCCAAGACACCATCCTAACACACCCACCACAGGAGGAAATCCGCACAATCGTCCAGAAAAGAAGCGACTTCGAACACCGCATCCTCGCCCCGCGCTCCGACCCCGCCGACTTCTCCTCCTACGCGAAATGGGAAACCTCCCTCGACGCCCTGCGCCAGAAGCGCTGCCGGCGCATGAAGGTCGGCCACGTCAACTCCCAGCACGCCTCCCAGGCCCGCGTCCTCGCCATCTACGACCGCGCCGTCGCCCGCCACCCCTCCCGCAAGGACCTCTGGCTCGAGTACCTCGCCTACACCGAGGACGTCAAGGCCTCCAAGCGCTGGCGCCGCACCATGGCCGCCGCCCTGCGCATGATGCCCACCGACGCCGACCTGTGGATCCACGCCGGCCGCCGCTCCGCTAAGAACGGCGACATGGGCGGCGCGCGGGGGTACTTCATGCGCGGGTGCCGGTTCTGCACGACCGAGGGCACGCTGTGGATCGAGTACGCGCGCTGCGAGATGGAGTGGCTGGCCAAGATGGACGCGAAGCGCGGCGGCGGGAAGAAGAAGGACGCGAACCCCCTGGCGGGCGAGAAGATGGACGACGACGACGAGATCCGTTTCGGCGACGAGGAGGACGAGGAGAACGAGGACGGCGACGACTTGCCCGTCCCCGGCAAGAAGGTCATCGACGAGGACGCCGCCGCGAAGCTCAAGAACAACCCGGCCATGGACGGCGCCATACCCATGGCCATCTTCGACATCTCCCGCAAGCAGTCCTTCTTCACCCCCGACGTCGCCGAGCGTTTCTTCGACATGTTTGCCACCTTCGCCAAGGTCTCGTGCCTCGAGAAGATCATCAACTATGTTGTGGAGGCCATGCGCGCGCTTGACGCAGCCCACCCCGCGACGTGGAACTGCTACGTCCGTCTGCCGCTGGTCGGCGTCAGCCCCGACACGCCCGAGTTCCCGCTGGGTCTGCGCGACGTGCTGTCGAGGCTGGGTAAGGGTCTGGACGAGACCTCGGACAAGGAGGCGCTGCGCAGCAAGAGCCTGGTGTGGATCCAAATGATCCTGCTCGTCGAGGACCTGGACGAGGGCATCAAGGCCGTGTTGGAGGCTACAAAGGGCAAGTTGGAGGCGTAGAAGGTGCTTTATGGATATCGGGAAGAGAAAAATTGGCTATTGGTACAGAAAAGCAAAGGAAAACGGAAAAGCGGTGCTCGAAATGCGCATTTGACGGGAATAGACGGTGCGGAACTGACGCACCACCCTTGATACCACTTGCATACTCGGCGTTAGCCCCTAATTGAACTGGTTTGAAGCAAACACGCTACGCCGCCGAGTAATTCGGGAACTTTTTGCCCTCCTCAACAGCCTTCTCCCACTCGCCGTCCTCGTCAAGCTCCTTCGCCATGCGAATCACCTCGTCCCACTCCTCCTTCGTAACTTTGTTCACGCTGAGACGGCCCAGCTTGAGCAGCTGCATGTTCGCCAGCGGGCCCTTCGGCCCGACCTCCTTGAGCAGCGACAGCGGCACGATGCGCGGGAACCTGTGCTCGATCTTGACGTGCACGAGGCTCCATTTGCTGCCGTCGTGGGGCGCCGCGTCGTCGTAGTAGGGATTGTCGTTGATGCATGCGTTCCCTGCCGTCGTCAGCTGCGGCTCGGGGACTGCGGGGGTTAGGACTTACAGTCTGGGGAGTGCTCCTTCACGATGCTGATGATGCCCACGATCCCCGGCTCCTTGCAGTTGGAGTGGTAGAAGAAAGCCTTGTCGCCCTTGCGCATGTCTCTGAGGTTATTCCTGGCCGCGTAGTTGCGAATACCTGCATCGTCGTCAGCTACCGTTCCTGAGATGGGGATGACGGGGAAGCTTACCCTCCCACCCCTCGGGCGTCTTCTTCGCCGCCAAATCATCAATCGAGAACTTGATCTCATACCCATCCTCGATCCGCACATCCGGCTCCGACTTCATGAGCCAGTACCGCTCCTCCGGCGGACTCCTCTCCTCGGCGTCGGGGTTGACGTCCGGCACGGAAGCGGATGCGTCGCGGAGCGCTTTGAGCTCGTCCTTGGTCTTTCTCGGCGGTGCTTCTTTCTTGCCTGCGGCGGGTTTCTGTGGAAGTGTCAGAGAATGGGTGTGGTTCAAGGGGATGTGGGTGAAGCGCACCTTGGCCTTCTTCGCTGCGGGCTTCTTGACTTCGGCCTTGGGTTCCGGCTCATCTTCCGGCTCGGCTTCAACGGCTTTCCTCTTGCGACCAGCGCCAGCTGCTTTCGAAGTTTTCTCTTCCGTTTGAGTCTTAGTTGTCGCCTCCTTCTTGGTTACTTTGGTCTTGGCGGGGGCCTTGCTCTTCTCAACGACCGTCCTCTTCTCATCCGCCGGCGCCGCTGCGCTCAGGCGCGTCGACGACCGGAGACTCCGTGTGACGGCAGGCATTGTAGTGTTAATCCTGGGCAAAAACACCGATTGACTCCCTATCTTGTATATCGAGAGACGGTCGTATGAGATTATGGCAGGTGGTCCAGTTTTCTGGGTGTTTGATCCTCTCAATCGCGTTGACGAGATGAACCGCTTCATGCTCGTGGGTGACGCGACGACGGGACGCACTGAGCGCACAGTGTCGCCAGATGAGAACTGCCACGCGCGCACGGCCCTGGTGTTCGAGGTTGATCACGTAATCAAGGCGTGTTGTTTGATCAGGCGTTAGGATTTTGTCAATCGGATCGTGATTTCAGCAGACTTTTCAGTTGCAATGAAATTAGAGGGGGACAGGAGATCCTTTGCGACCCAAGAAGGCTTATGAAATCTTTGCTGGATAGCTGCTTCGAAAAGTCCATGACATGATCGTCAAAACGTACAAGGGGCGACCAACGGTTGGCTGCCCGTTTCTCACTCATCTCCACATCGTTCTCAGCGACAACAGGTGAGGGATGTTGATTAATACACGCGCAGCAGATGTGCAGATACCTGAGGAGGAAGGAGGGTATCTTTGCGTGGCTCTCGACAGGGTTGAATGTTATTGCTGTGCTGGAGCTGGCTAAAGAGTTGGAGAGGGGCAAGATCGTTGTGACTGTTACTTTTGATTCTGCACTGAAGAGTTTGAAGGGGGTTCGCACTTTAGTTAGAACTGATGGACTACCCCAGATTAATGGATCCGACTCCCTCTAGGTCTCATAGAGACTCTGGCATGCCCAAGAAAATTAGAAGATATCCCCTAAGATGCTCTTATAGATCGTGGAGTCGGCCAGAGTCGCCACAAAGCCATTTCTTGACCAAATCAGCAAACAAAGTTTGTAGCGAGGTGCGTTTAGGCTCCCTACGAGGTTGCCACAAGCCATGTAATTGAGTCCAGTCCCATACTCAATCACATTTTCAGTCGCGTCCTGGTCAAGGTTAAGCTCTCGCCAAAGGCAGAAGAACACGAATTTGTAAAGGTCTCTTTTCCTCCGGCCAGTAGCACTGTTCTGGAGACTAACCAAAAGAAGCCCACGGAGAATTACTTTCAGGCCGTCGAGATCATAACACTAGCCACAAAAGGAAGCTTAAGACCAAGACAGGGGACAGCCACGTTGACTAGGATGAGCCGACAACGAAGAAGAAGGAGATGCGAACGAAGCCTTTCCTCCTGCGAAAGAATGACGATTTAGACGACGGTCGACGTATTTGGAAGAGTCTCTTCAAACAAGATTCGGACGAAAGCTTTGAACAAGGCGACCATGAGAAGGAAATTGTCTCTTTCATCACTTATAGAGGTTGGCTTAATACTTTGCAAATTGACGCTGGTTGTTAGATTAAGGCAGACTCAAGACAACAGCAATTCCCTTACGTCCATTCTCGACCTGAAGGTTTCATTCATAGTGGAACTTTTCCTTCACTGTTGACCGAATTCTGAAAATGCATCAGGTCTTGGCTCAACCAACGAACTCAGACCCCTGTCTTCATGTGCAGCCTTCCTCATTTCGCACTGATTGGTCACCTCCCCTGTCCGCAGCCTGTTGGTTCCTCGATGGACATGGAAGTCGGCCCATACCTTCCAGAAAATGCCTAGAACTTGCATCCGAATTGACGAGGCAATGTTTCTCATTCGCGCGCGGAGGCGGACGCAGTGTCCGGTATCTTGAGTGGATGCGCCTCAAGCGAGCACCAACAATGGCAAACAACTCGCTGAGAAATGAGGGGTAACTGCCCCTGTTGATGGCCGTGTTTTCTCTTCCTCAGCCCATTTTTAAAGGCTGCTGTTTCCTCCCATGTTTTATATGGATTCTTCTTTTCTTCAGCACTGACTGCACAGAAAGTCGGACGATATCAGAATGCAAGCCGCAGCTCAACCCACCACCGGCAGCGCCAGCCCACCTGCCGCCACTGAGCCTGAAATAGCTCCAGATCCAGCGAACGATGTGAGTTACCCAAGACACAGCGCATTTTTAGCCGCTACTTCGGCAGTCACAAAGCGACGATAAGCGTATTTACGGAGGCCACCTAGGCTCAAGGCATCGCGGTGGATGATGACCACGCGTCGCAGGCAGATGGACAGAGGTGACTTGGATCTAGGTTCTAGCAGATATGAAGACAGAGTTACTAATGATTGCGAATGATGGGTTGTAGTGTCCACACTGCGTCAACAGCATCTTTGAGCGAGAGCATTACCGAGTATCGTCGAATTCACGGTCGCACTTACACGCAAAAGGTCGATTACTGGGGCCCGAACGACGCTAGACAGAATGAAGGCCTTGAGATCGCGTAAGTGGCTGTTATTACGGTGCCTTTGAGCGGCCTCTCAAAACTCATGGCTCGTCGAGCTGACAGCCTTCCTCTTCGAAAGGCATTACTGGGAGACGTTGTTCCTCGATGACAAATTGTTCCTCGCTCCGATAGGCGACAGTCTGCAGGTAAGCCTCGAAAATGATTGTCTGGGTATTATTGTATCTGACTCCAGGAATAGAAGGTTCTTGACCTCGGAACTGGCACTGGTATCTGGGCCATGTGGGTTTCTATGCAAAGTATCTACCCATCCCCGCAACTAACAAGTGAATTAAAGCGACTTCGCCGATGAATTCCCGTCAGCACAGGTTACCGGCGTTGACATATCACCCATTCAGCCCGGTTGGGTTCCCCCGAACTGCAAATTTCAAGTTGACGATATCGAGCAACCGTGGACATGGGACGCCGACTTCGACTTCATCCATGTTCGCCATCTCGAAGCCAGTATTTCGGACTGGCCTGCTCTCTACAAACAGGCGTTCGATCATCTTATCCCAGGTGGTTACATTGAGGTGAAGGAGCTCGACATCGAGGACCGATCGCAAGCCCAAGGCGAGAACCTGCCTAAAGATCACATCTACCGAAGATGGGCAAGCATCTTCTTCGAGGCAGCGGAAAAGCTCGGGAAGACACTAACACAGACTCGGGACCACGGAATAGCAAAAGGCCTGGCCGAGGCTGGCTTCGTCGACATCGTTGAGAAGAAATGGCCCATCCCCATCGGCGCATGGCCCGCGGATCCGATGCTGAAGGAAGTCGGCAATTGCAACTGGATGTACATCAACCAGTCGCTTGAGGGATTCGCGATTTTTCTTCTGAAGGAAATCATGGGCTGGGAGTATGCCGAAATCATTGTTTTCGTGGCTGAGATGCGGAAAGCTCTCGCGGATCACAGCCTACAGCCATTCCTCTACCTGTGAGGCGACCCATCCAGCTTTCCCGCTTTCCTGTTCGCTGTTTCAAAACAAACGGACTAACCATGTTGAACAGGCATCTCGTGTATGCACGCAAACCAGAGGACTCTGGAGAAACTGAGTCTTGAGGCTGGGGCTAAGCAGAATAAGAGGATCATCTTGGCCTCTTGAGGGTAATATGCCAATTACTTATTCAGATACCTTCACATGCGTCTGGATCTAAGGCTTTCCGTAACGTGGTTTCAAATGTTGATCCACTAGCAAACCAATATCGAGAAGGTAGAGGAGTGTTTCGAGACATCTAGATGAGTCAAACGCACTCTTCATATGTGAGGGGTATTGAAAGCAGTATCATCGGGTGCAAGTTGCGTGTGTATTTGCTGCTGCCTGAAACTCGTATATTACCGCAATGAATCTTCATCATTGGCATTCCATCCGCTCGAATCATTCCGAAACCATGTGTAATTCTGTTTTTCTACCTTACTGTCGCATCACTCGTCTCAACTCTCCTAGGCTTAGCCGTGCTGTGCCTTCGACATCAGGCCTCGTGTGGCAAATGCCCTTGCGTGGTGTCATCGACCGGCGCAGACGCCTGAGTATCAGTAGGATCCTTCGACGTCTGGGCTGCACCAGCATTCTTGGGCTCACTGTCCTCTTTGCGGGTCCAGTGAGGGAAGTGGCCGCTACCTGGGACTCCCATGGCTGGGCCAGGCTGCTCAGGTTGAGGGTTGGTTGACATTGGTCTGCCTTGCGGTTGAGTTAGAGAACCTGTCCGGCGTCTAGAGCTGCCAGCTACAGGCGAGTTCGGCGACAAATTTCCGAGCACACCCGTACTTCCAAGTCGCGGGGAAAGGGCTGTAAAAGGCTGGCGGCTTGATATAACTGACGTCACAGAACCACGGTGGCGGTGTCTGGGGCTGTGGGCTGCCGGCGTGTTTGGGGGCATACTTCCGAGCACCTCAGCGATCGTCTCGCGGACTGACCTAACCGAAGTAATAGACCCGCGATGTCTTCTCGTGCGAGAACGGCTGACAGAGGTAAAGGGTCCTGGGATATCATCCCCCTCTGGTTCTTCTGAACTGACAGGTACAACGGGAGGAGGAAGTACCTAGCCATCTCCTCGGGTGCTGCTTGTCTGGCTCTTGGGAGAAACCGTGTCTCCGGTTTCTGCTGGATGCTCAATCACTGGCGGGCGCCAAGGCATCTGGTTCGCTTCCTCGGTGGTCAGAAGTGCGAGCTCCTCCTCAGCATGCTCACTCCATCCTAGAACCTTATCGTCCAAGTCCATTTCGACATCTCCGGCGCCAACTAAGACTCTTGGAGCGTCTTCGTCACCACTGGCGCTTGACAACACATCATCCAAAACTTCCGCGCCACCCTTAAGTGCCATCATGACCATAACTCTGTTTCTCAGGTCCAGAAGGTCGGCGCTGGGAAGTAACTTTGGGTCGTTGGACGTGATAGTAAAACGATGTCCATGGCGGATGCGATGCTGGGTTTGCGCGGAGACAAATCTGATTTCAGAGACTTTTGCAGCCTTCATGGACGTTTTGGTCTTGGTGTTGTCGGGAACTTTGACCTTGGTCCTCGGGTCTGTTGCAAGACCTTCTGGGAAGTCATTTCCTGGTCTCTTCCTCTTCCCGCTCTTCCCAAAGTCCAGCGGCTCCAAGATGAGGAACTCAAGATCGATTCTCATGGGAAGTCGAAGGACCGGGTTGAACGTGACTTTCCCGAGGTCCCATAGGTGATGTGGTGCATGATCCAAGGCAATCATATTGGAAGGTATGTCGAGGTCCTTGACGCCCAATGCAGCCTTCAACCTGTTGCATGTTGCGCCGCCCCAAATGAAATCTAAAGCTTTCAGATATGTCGTGCAGTCTCCGACATATTCTATCTTCGCCACAGGGTATATATGAGCCCCCTCGGTGACGATAGTATGCAGAAGAGGGCATTCCAAGCCTTCTCTCTGTTTCGTCTATGAACTATATGTCAGCACGATGGAACAATTCGACCAAATGTAGGTAAACAAGAGCAAGATTACATCTTCAATGGACACCGGATTTCTTTGTTTTTCCTTCTCCTTGCCCTTTCCTGACTGACTATGTCCGCTCTGGGCGTTGGTGCTGTTTGCGTTGCTCGTGGCGGCCTTGGAAGATGCTGTCTTAGAAGACGCTCCAGCACCGCGCTTGTTCATTACTGGGGTTGGGTATATAATTAGTCTCATCCATCACTCTCGCTTCAAGCTCGGCGATAGGTTAGCCACTCACCGTACTCCATCACTTTCGGAACACCTGCTTCCACCGCAATGAAGGCCGTTTCGATGGTTTCGACAAAGAATCTACCACTTCTGACTTTGAACTCCAGGAAATGCTGGAGTTCTTCGACAGTTGCGGCCCAAAATGCGGACCAAACGTTGACAGTGATAGATGTCGGATCTATGCGCCGTGGGGGGTCCTCGGGGTTCTGGCTGCAAATCTCTTGAACACTGATCTCTTGTAGTATTCGCAGCTTTTCTTCTAGGCGATCGATGTACCTGACTTCAGGCAGCTGTGGCGACACCTTCTTGCTCACAAGCTCTGGCCATTCAGCCTTGCAAAAGGCCGCCAACTCTTCAAGGTACTCGCCACACATGTACTTGCTGTCCAGGGCCTTGACAAAAGACTCCGCTGCATCGAGCTTCTTCTGGAGTAAAGGGTCGTCTGCTTGAGAGAGTTGCCGCATAAATCTGTCGGTGATGGTGTCGCGACGGGACGCCTCGCTGCTTTCGACAGTCTCAAATGACTCTAGGATAGAGACAAGCATTTCTCTTTTCGCGGCATCTCTGCATTCGTCTCGGAACTTGAAAAAGCATCGCGTGAGCCAGTTTCGGCGTTCCGTTTCATCGCTCGGGGGTACCATGATTGCGATCGAGCACTTTCTATGCTAACTAGTCTGTCAGTATGAGAGGGATGAAAAGCAGTCAGAAGAATATTGGCCGCAGCAAAAGCTTTTCTTACCTGTCACTTCTGGACCCTGTGAGAGCGATCGCTGACAAGAGGGAGGGATAGCCAACTGTGCAGTGTCGAAAGTTTTGGGAGACCTGGAGATATATCGAAGGCAGCACCGACGGGATGGGACGGTGGGTAGGTGGCCAGGGTATTGATTAGATAAGCGCCGCCTCTGCACCTTTGCGGCTTATCATTGGCTGTTCCGCGCCAACGGTCGCAAGCTTCTGTCCCACCCTGCCCTTTTTGTCCAAGTGGGGCACATCACCCTGCTGGGAGGTTCCTTCGTGGGTACCTTACCCAGGCACCCCAGAAAGAAACTTACATGAAATAAGTATTGGATTTCAGTGTTTGAAAAAGGCCTGGACCTCGAGACCTTTGAGTCACACTTGACATAGACAACCAAAGCGATTGCAGAATTTCCGAGAACTTGCTCATTGTCGCAGGCTCCCTGAAAGATGCTTGACGGTTCAACCTGATTCTTAGAGCTAGAATCATCCAGTGACACCCTGATCAGAATGCTGTGGATCTTGGACCTCGAGAACCCCGGACTCGAGCTCTCAGCTTACTGATTTTCGGCAATGGGCCTGGATGGCTTTAGTTCGGAACGTTTCTATGAAGCTTAGGAACACTAAATGTGACAGGCCATCTCGGCCAAGACCGCAAGGATTTCTGAGCCTACAAGCACGATTGACTTGCCGCACTTGTAATTAAATTTTAGGAACAGTATCCTTATCCGAGGGTACTATTAGGTACATCTGTCATGAACGAGCATAGCATCTGCAGTTGCAAATAAACATTGGCCTTTCCTCTTCGTTCTTAGCAATATCGGCCGTCGTTAGAGGAAACAAAGCTCTCATGTCATCTGGCACCAGGTTATTCTGGAATAATATAATTATGAGGTAACGTTCGAGAGGTAACGTTCGATTGATAAAACGTTGAATTCTCTTCTGCTAGTCTGTCAAGCTCCTCGTGAACCCAGATCACCATAGCGTCCAGGATGATGCTGTTCATCATCGTCCCTCCCATCGGTTCAGGATCAGTAAAGTACAAATTCTCGGGTCCACAGGGAAGTATGTGTATCCCGTCATTAAGTAGCCTGACCTAATGCCCCCAAAAAAAGGATCAGATGAATCTCGACAATATTCATGAACCGTCTGTCAATTGAAATTGACTCAATGCGAGAAAGGTATTCGTCGTCGAGGTTGCGCCTAAGCCGCAGCCGGCATATCTGGTAATCTACAGCTAGGAACTCTTGTAAATCTATGTCCCCAATCGAGAGCATATCACTACCGAAGTTGAACCAGACATAACGCTCCCGCCCGGGGTCGCCCTCGGGCAGAGGGTGGAACCCGTCTCAGGCTTTAGTAGTGACCCCTAAGGTCTTTCCATAGCGATATTCATCATCGGCATGTTTAGTCTGGTGCACGCGGGCCTCATGACAGGTTTGCAACTGGGAGGGAACTGGGCGCGCAAGTGGCGCATCATCCGTGGACGTTTGACCGTCTAATCAACTGTCTGCGCTCCTGACCCAGGTCTCCTGACGTTGATGGGACCTTGTCCATGAATGCACTCGCGTACCTCGACGATGCGGGGCTCGATGGTCAGCTCCCAGATGTGAGCGCGAAGCTTGGCGGGAGGTTTAAAAAGAGGCGGAACTTTGTGGGAGGGGTACTCATAGTGTCTGATCGTCCAATATGCTATGAAGTAGTGAGGATGACTTTAAAGTGTGGAATGGAGATATGCTTAGGAACGCTCGCTTGTTTAGACGGTTGAGATGAGACAAGATGGCTGGTGATGTTGACTTTGATCACGAGCTACGAGATCATTGCCTGCTGCCTTGTACCAGAACATGCCAAGACCCATCAATCCAATCACGCTACGTGGGAACGAATCAAACTGAACGGTGTTTAGCGCCCCCCGCCTTAAGGAATCCTTCCACCACGAAATCCTTCGTGTCTTGGACTCAGCTTCCCTGTTCCGCAAGAGTGTTCGATCTCTCTCCGAGTCTCTCGTTGTCATCTTCAGCGCAACTACGCAACTCGTCGTTTAGTACAGAGCAACCGTTGCCCCCGAGGAAATGGCATCAATTTACTCAAGACGTTTGCCGAGTCGATACATCAGAGTCCTTGTCCTCCAACCTGGAGCAGGCCGCGACCCCATCACTACGAATCTGCGAGAGGCAAACATTGACGATCCGCCTTCATTTCATGCGTTATCGTATGTCTGGGGCGACCCGTCTCAGCGCGAAGACATCCAATGTCAAGGTCAACAGGTTTCCGTCACAAAGAGTCTGTTCGACGCCCTTCGCCACTTTCGACTTCCCACCGAGGAGGTATTCATCTGGGCTGACGCCCTTTGCATCAACCAGGAGGACATGGAGGAACGGGCAGAGCAAGTCCAGCTGATGCGCGACGTTTATTCAAAGGCGTCTCTTGTTGTGGTATGGCTCGGTCTTGATGAAGACAACGAGACGGCGCGTGCTATGCCGCTGATGGAAGCGATATACCATGCATGCGAGGATCAAGCCCTGGCTCGTGGGGTTGAGCTACTGAGCATGGCTCACTTCACGATTGCCACGGAGAAAATGGAAGGTTTCGCTGGTGTCTCCATCACTGACATCGCCTCGGCCGCTCAACGTTTAGGCCTGCCAAAGCCCGACTCAAAGAGTTGGAGCGCCCTCAAATGGCTCTTATCAAGGCCCTGGTTCACAAGGGTGTGGTGTGTCCAGGAGATTGTGCTGGCGCGTTCATCTAGGGTTTATGTCGGCTCTCACTCGTTCGAATGGGACAGGCTGGGCGTCACGGCCGCCTGGCTTAGCGAGCAGAATCTTGCAAACGATTACGACGTACCAGCTGAACTCGACGGAATCGCCTGGGACAATGCATACAGCATGTTTGATAAAAGCGAGCTTTCAGAGTTGAGCTTCCTTGAGATTCTCTTGAGCTTTCGCGACTTCAACGCTACAAACCCCAGAGACAAGGTCTATGGCTTACTGGGACTTATCAATGAGGCAACTCTCGAGGGATTCGCCAGTGTTGACTACAAAAAGACTGTTGCAGAGGTATACATCGATGTGGTGAAGGCTTCGGTAGCAAGCAGTGAAAGCCTTGCCCCTCTATGCTATGCGAAGCATGGTGTTGAGTACGAGCGCACAGAATTTCCGTCCTGGGTACCAAGGTGGGATGTCAGCGAGGACGTCGGCAACATTCTTCACAGCATGTCGGTGACGGCTTGGGAAGAGGGAGACAAACACGGCCTGCCAGGTCTTGTTGACTTTCAGCCTTCATCAGATGGCAAGGTCGGCCTTTCTGGTGTGCGCTTCGATACCATCGCCTGGACCACCGAGGTCTTTGACATCAGTCACTTCAAAGAGGACATAACCCCTGCCAAAGCTAAGACGCATCCTTTCCTTGAGATTTGGCACCGAGTGTCATCGACGAAGTCTTACCCACTATTCGGTTCAGAAGATGCCCCGTTTGGGGCACTCCTTGAAATGGGACTGACACTCACCACCAACTTCACGGAAGGCTACGAGTTTGTGTTTGATCTGGAGCCAGATGACCGACATCGGTTTTACGCGGACTATCTTACTTACATCAAGAAACTATTCAGTGTTGCAGGAAAGACTCCTGATACTTACGACCCTTTGGAGGTGGCACTCTGTGAGGGCGATGCGAGTCGCTTCCGAATCGCAGCGTCGAGATCTTGCGACCAAAGACGCATTTTTGAAACGGCCAGTGGCTTCTACGGACTAGCACCAGCCTGTGCAAAACCAGGCGATGTTGTCGTTCTCCTTAATGGTGGACCCATTCCATTCGTTCTCAGACAGACTGACGATGGTTGGATCCTGCTTGGTGATGCCTTCATAGGGCCTCTAATGCCAGAGTCGGATAATGAAAGCATCAGGGAAAGGTTCGGCGAAGAAGAGCTCTTCATTCTCGTATGAGGTGTTGGTCAATGTTTCAGAAACTTTGGTCCTCCAGGGGATGCAAATGGAAACATCAGTCAGACAATATTACAACGGCCATTTTGACTGTTTTTGAACTTGGTCATGTGTTCGAAGTTGCTGCGCCGCCAACTTGCGCCCTGGCTGCGGATTTTGTGGTTATTACATCATTTTATGTAAGTGAATCCTTCGAAATGGTGGACCAACCAGAAGCATTCCTTTAATCCACAACAGTAGGTTATTTTGCTTGCCGGTTCCATCTGTCCATTTGCCGCGGGCGGAAACGTCGAGCCATGAGCGGGGTTGAGGGCATCGCTTAAAGATAGACTCACGATTATCTCGTGTCTGACCCCCATCTTTTGCGTGTGCTGATTTTCATTTCGGTCTTCATTTGTCCCCGTACCCTGCCTGGACCTCGAGCCTCGGCGAACACTGGAGTGGCCCTATACCCGTCCATCCGTTCTCGAGATATCTGGCTATTGCAGAACTTAAGAAGCTTGAAAATGTCCTCCGAGCCTCCCACGATCCGCGAGCCAGACCAGGATGTAGATTTTGATGGCATGGACGGCGACTCTCTACTGCGGCAGCCCAAATTCCAAGAGAGCCTGAAGTTCTTAGAAGATGTGAAAGTCGGTTGCATCCAACTTCTCACGATATCATCGTCTAACACGGCTGATAGAAGCGGTTCGAGACAACGCAGCCGGATGTTTACCCGACGTTCATCCAAGCGCTTAGTAAATTCAACCAAGCCGCTCCGCAGACCCAGGAAGAAGCCGACAGGAACATTGCGGAGATCCATGCCAAAGTCACAATTCTATTTCACGGACATCAGGATCTGCTGGACAGATTTGAGAGTACACTTCCAGCCGAATATTTTCACCAAAGGGCGAGATCTGAAGGTCAGATGTAAGGATGGCTTATTCTCATGGGTTTCAAGGGTTTACTTATAGGCGTTTGTGAAACTTCAACGTTGAATTAACGATCATTTTCAAGTGTGTCTGAAATGCATGCCGGTCGCTTCTGCTCACGGACGTCGGGGTGCATTAGTTCGAAGTAGCAGTTGTGGGACGTGACCCGAGTTTCGCAGGTCTTGCGCTTTTTCTGTTCTCCTTTCGATTTGCCTCATGGAAGCTTTGTAAGCCTCGTCACGACATTCTAGGTGAACTGGTCCTAGATAGACTTTCTTTTCGGTCGTGGAGACTTTGGTAGAGGGCCCAGGTTCCCTGCGTCGTTGAACAACCATGAAGCATGTCGCAATCCACAGGCTGACGATCACCGAGGAAGTTTATATGATGATCAATTGCACCAGGAGCCAGTGCTCTATATGTGACCGTGGCCATGTCAGGAAGCCCGTGAAGGGGCAGGCGGGCATCGTGGAGGGGTTTCAAGAAGCACCACCTCATGAGCCCAACAGCCGGTGGCAGCCCTCGGGTTTAACAAACCCCGCAACGGATACGTCCGTACTCTCAACTCCAACATGCCGGTTTGTCGACCTTTTCCGGGCACGTTACCTTGGCAAACTCCTTTTTCCGCAAAAGGACCTATCAGAGCCTTGAAGTCGCTCGGGGGAGTACCCCGAGTTCCCCAAGTTAACCAACAGGCTCACGCGTTCGTCAGTTGACCCCATCCCAACTAGCGGAGCTTCTCCGCAATCTCCAATGTCTACAATCTCTCGACCAACCACAGATCATCAATGCCGCTTCCCCGCAACAACCCAATGTCCTTGGCAGACTGCTGCCCTTCAAACAAACCCGAAGATGAACATGTGCTCACAGTGACATCTCGAGAGGACCCATTTCTAGCTTATTCTTTTTAACTGATTGGACCGCTCGATCTCGTCAAATCATCCATCACGTCCATCGAAGTCAGAACACCGTGCCCGGAGCCGGGAGTTGCCAGGTCGTTCCCGGGCACCGACCAATCAAGAGCCGTGAAGCTCTCCCCATACCCCAGACTTTGCTTCATTCACGTGTGGGGACCGGCCAAGTTCATGTGGAGATGGGAGGTCTAAATGTTCGGATCCTTCTTGAATGGGTCTAGAGAGCGTGTGAGATTTAGCCAGAATGCGCTGAGTGTGTGCCGAGTGCTCGGCTCTTCCAGGAACATGCATGGTTCGGTAGTAGTGACATGTCGGCCGATTGCAGTACGACTACAACCCAAAGTGAGATGGCTCGGGCTTTTATAAAGCCACGATGGCCCCAGCTCTTGGATATTGGAGTTGGGTTCGTGGAGGCTGTCTCCTTAGATCCTAAATTGTGTCAATCATCATGGCGTCCAAGGGCGATCACGAGGTTCAGCATCTTCGCAAAGCAGCCGAGAATGAAGTCGAAGAGAAGTTGGGCCAATCAGCCATCTTTGAGGCGAAGCAAGCCTCCGATGACGAGCATGCACAGACTTTGATGCAAGCCCTGACCCAGAACCGAAGGGCGGTGTTTTGGTCTGTCATGATTTCGATGTCCATCGTCATGGAAGGGTAAGACCATATCGTGGCTCCTTGCTCATATAGCTTCTGACTGCTTTCACTCAGATATGATGTTATTCTGATCAACAATTTCTTTGCGTACCCCGAATTTCAGAAGAAATATGGCAGCTGGTATGGCGATGAGATCGGATACCAGGTCTCTGGGCCGTGGCAGACTGGTTTGACCATGGCTGCCACGACCGGTGCCATCTTCGGTGAGATACTAGGGCGGCATGGTCTTATGTCACAGTACTGATATATGCAGGTGGTCTCATGAACGGCTTTTTCGCATCCAAGTACGGCTACCGCTGGGTCATGATCGTCGCAATGGGGTTCCTTAACTGCTTCATCTTTGTTGTCTTCTTCGCACACTCGGCCGCCATGCTGCTGGTCGGTCAGATCTTGTGTGGCTTTTCGTGGGGCGTGTTTGCTACACTCAGTCCCGCATATGGTAAGCCTCCATCTTCAGACCTTTCTTGACCCACTACTTACCTAAAAACTACTTAGCTTCTGAGGTCTGTCCGACGAACCTGCGAGGATACATGACTACCTACGTGAGTTGATACCTAGCGATTCAAATTTCAAACATCTGTTGATACGGTCAAGGTCAATCTTTGTTGGGCGACGGGCCAGCTTATTGCCGCGGGCGTACTTCGTGGCTGTCTCAGTATTGAGGGTGAGATGGCGTACAGGATTCCCTTTGCAATCCAATGGGTAAGATTCTCCAACCCGAATCAAGCGAGATAATGTAGCTGACTACGGATTAAAACTAGTTGTGGCCAATTCCTTTGATGGTCATCTCATACCTCGCCCCCGAAAGCCCCTGGTTTCTCGTCCGCAAAGACCGACTCGATGAAGCTCGTCGATCAATCGAAAGACTCAGCGGCGACAAGACTCAAGACCAGATCAATGCTCAATTAGCCATGATGCTCCATACGACCAAGGTTGAAGCTGGTGTCACGAGTGGCGTCTCATACAAAGATTGCTTCAAGGGTGTCGACCTCCGACGCACGGAAATCTGCTGCATCGCCTTCGCTGGACAAGTCATGTCCGGCAGCAGCTTCGCATACACCCCGACGTATTTCTTCACGACCGCCGGCATGAATACGGCCAATGCTTTTGAGTTGAGTCTTGGGGCGAAGGGAATGGCTTTCATCGGTACCTGCCTGTGAGTTCCAACTTTCAAGCGCTGATAATATTTGTTGAAGATTACTCACAATACGTGCATAGTTCCTGGTGGCTCATCACTCATTGGGGTCGTCGCCAGATATATGTCACCGGCATGGGTATTCTGACAGTGATCCTGTTCATTATCGGTATTCTTGACGTTTCTGCTGGAAAGAAAGGACTATGGCCGTCTGGTGGCTTGTGTGTTTTCTGGCTCTTCATCTACGTAAGCTACCCATCTTTTACCTGAATAATCGTCAGTGACGACTAACAATGCACCAGTCCCTTACCATCGGTCCGATCACCGTAAGAAATCCGCAGTGTGCCTATCAAGCCTTCGTTACTCACCTCATCTGCAGTACAGCGTAATCAGCGAGACTTCCTCAGTCCGCCTTCGGCCGTTAACCGTGGTTTTGTCTCGAAACGCGTATCAGCTAGTCAACATTGTTTCGCAGGTCTTACAAACTTACATGATGTGAGAATGCACAACTTTATTTTGCGGACATCAATTGCAGGTACACTGACATTTTGCGCGAAGGAACCCCACAGAGTGGAACTTGCGCGGGAAGGCTGGCTTCTTTTGGGCCGCCACCGCTTGCACCATTTTCGTTTGGTCCTTCTTCCGATTACCTGAGGCTAAGGGAAGGACATACGAGGAGCTAGACATTCTATTTGCACGTGGTGTCCCAGCCAGAGAGTTCTCCACGACTCATGTGGATGCATATGCTTCCTCCAGCCAGGTTGAAGATGTTCACCATGCGGCCCCGCCGAAGGAAGACTTATGAAGAGAACCTTTATAAGATCTACCCGAGAGTAACTTCATCGTTATTGAGGGGCATCGAGCTTTCAATTATCATGGTGATGCCACCGTTCAGGCGCAGCCGCATCACCCGGTGAGCAGGGGTGAGCAGGTAATTGGGGATCCCTGCTTTGGCGCGCTGTCAGAATTAATAGGTGTGGGGTCCATAAGCTTGGGTGTTATGCCAGCACTTCCGGTTCTATATATAATGTATTGACAACAAAGTATGCTTTCGCTTATCTCCGTGCTACCCACCATGCTAATTGCTCTCTGGTATCCAACCGGATTCAGCGGATGCAGTCATGGAATGTTGGCAGCTAGCTATCAGTATAACTGCATCGAGTTATTCAGGTTAAATGCGATCTCTATTGATCGATTTCTAAAAGTGTCAGATTCGCCTTAAGAACAGTTGGGAAATTTTTGAACATCCTGCTCGTCGTTGGTGCTGATCAATTTGATCAAAAGCTCGCTCGTTATGGCATCTCCTTACTTTTTGGCTGTCGCCGCTGTCATTCTCTTGTTGAATTTAGTCTTCGCAAATCCGCTCCCGATCTCCGAAGACGCATCGGCCACCCAGATTCTTCGGGCACGTGCGGACGAACCGCCACTGCCTCAAACGGGGTATATGCAACTGGCCATCCCGCCGTCCGACACCACCCAAACTCAAGTCAGAACCACTGCAGGAGCTGGAGGACTTGGGGCCTACGCGATTCTGAATGACGGCGGAAGCATTTTCCTGGTAGTCGAGGTGGACGAGGACTACACAGCTGATGACTTCGACAGCTTTAGTGGTTACAGAATCACAGTACAGTGCCACGACACTGTTTTCCAGTTTGAGCAACCTCATGATCTGCTCTTCCGTCCCAGGCGCTCGCTTTGGGCAAGAGTCTCCGCCAAACAACTGGACTTGTGGAGGGAAGAATACGAAAGCAATGAGGATAGTGACATTGATATCACGATTTGGTGGAAGAAGGACAATGCGTATGACGATGATTGAAAAGATAGCTAAATCTACTCTGTTTTTTGTTCAAGCTTGCAAAGGGCTCCTGAGGTGTTGTCTAGTTAAGGGTCTAGGAACTGCTAGGTAGTTTTTGATATTTCTTTACAGCAAGCTCAGAGAAAAGGCAGGTCAAAATGTATTGTGACATCTTGAAACGCGCCTTTTCGAGATTTCAAGGGGTGAAGCGAGTAACCTATTATTTCTGGCGATTGTATCTTATTAATTCTGAGATGGATAGGACCTCATGCATCACGTTCCTAAACTAGAGCAGCTGTTTCAACGTGGGCAGCTGGGCAAGGTAACTGCATCTGGACAACAAAGTATGTCGCTACTACCTCGGTCAGCCCGACTTGGGCTTCTGACCAGTCACAACAATGAAGTTGAAAATAGGGTGCGCATCTTTCTTATGGACCGCCGCTCGGACTCCGGCGTTGAGAACAATGACTTCCTCTTGCGACCAACCCAGGACATCTTTGAAAAGAGCTGCGGTGAACGCCTCTACTCCCTCGAGAAAGTTGTGCCCCATCAAGGTCCCGATTTCCTTCAACCGCTCATCCCTAGGCCAGCTACCAATCGGCAACTTGAACTTCTTTTCACTGATATTTTCAAACCCAGCTTGCTCAGTCCATTGCTTGAACGACGGGGCAGGATCCATGGTCCGTCCGATCTTTTCGCAAGCTTCCATGAGGCCGTTCATCATCTGAATCATGGCGTTGTCCGGCTTAAGTGAGCCGTCTTCCGAGTACAGAGTGTTAGCCGATTCTTGGAGCTCCACCCATCCTCCGGGCTTGAGGTTCTCGTAGATCTGCTGCAGCAATCGAGGCCAGTCCTTGATGGAGCCGGCCATATAGCGGCAGTGAATGTAGTCATACTTCTCTGGCTCCATCCAATCGAGTTCGACGTCGTCGATGATGAACTTGACATTAGGTGGGACCCAGTCCGGCTGGATGGGGCTGAGATCGTTGCCGACGATGACCTCAGCTTCGGGGTGCTCGTCGCCGAATTGAATGGGCCAAATGCCAGTCCCGGTGCCGATGTCAAGGACTTTGAGACCCTCCGTGTTGATGGGTGCGAGGTAGAGGCGATCGTGCATCAATCGGTAGAAGACATGGTGGATCATATCCAGACGGTCTTGCTCTTGCTCATCGTTCGGGAAGTTGTAAGTACCCGACTGGTAGCCGTGGTATCTGCGACCGTGCTTCCATTCATATCTCGATGTAATGGACTTGAGCGAGGTGCTGGCGCGCGAGACTTCATCGTCCCCGTAAGAGGAGTCGAGCTCCTCCTGGTCGACTTCAACCTCCACTTCCGGGGCGGGCCGCGGTGAGACGGGTGCAGCCGTTTCAGTGACTGGGGAGGAAGCGGCGGGAGTTGGTGTTGGTTCGGCCATTTCAGGGTTGTCGCGAGTCAGTGTTTGATGGCTTTTTGTTGGCAGACTGTTGGTTGTTGGGATCTTTGTTGTTGGAAGGCAACGATTTGACCCGAGAATCCGGTACGCCTCGTGGAGTAGGGATGAAGATCGGAGGGAAAGAAGAAAAATGAGACGACCGGGAGCGCCTAAACCCATGGAAATCATGCACGCTGCAGAAATTCCGCAGCGGGGCGCGCCGGCAGATGGTGCGGCCACCCTGCAACTTCGGTTGTATCCATGATGGAGCTGGATAAGCGGAGCGCGACGTTTTATCAGTCCGAAAACCCGAGACCAGCTCTCCTTCATCGACAAAAGTTGACTAGAGCTCACTACTGACAGGGATGAAGAGGGTTATGCCACGTCTGATTTGATAAGTGTTAGGATGAATGATTGGAGAACCATCGGATGAGGTGGGGACTTGACAGAATTGACTTGTTTAGAACATCCCGTCGATGTAATGACCAACCTTTTTCTTGGTTGAGAACATAATAACTTGTTATTTTCAACATGCAATTCCTACTTGCAACTTGAATGGATGAGAAAGAACTTCTTTTTGTTGTAGTATGATATCTATTTTAGTACCTGTGGTTGTACCTTTTCTGTCGTCTCGAGCCTCAATTCTCCACTTGCCAGAGCGAGCAGGCTAGAAATGTTAGATAGAATTCATTGCAATCTCACCAGCCGGGCCTTTTCTGTCTTGACGCTGGCGGCTGCGCAGCTGGTAGGATTCTTCTGAGAGCCAGACAAAACAAAAATGAAAGTCTGTCACATTATGCGTCTGAAGTTGATGTGCTCTTAGCAGTGATGGCAGCAGTATTGCTCCTTGATCTCCGGCGCGATATTATCATAGGAAAAGATGTCCGGGTCAAGCCTGAACTTAAGAGAAGAGGCGAGTAGATAGATATATCAATGCGAGCAGTTTTCCATAACTCCTGGGCTTTGCTATCTGGGCGGGTAGTGGACATAGACGACGACATGAACGACGACGAAGACGACGACGAAGACGACGACGACGACAGGAATAGGGAAAGTAGACCGGGAAAGGGGCGGTCGGGACGACAGGGACGACAGAGACGACAGAGACGACAGAGACGACAGAGACGACAGAGACGACAGAGACGACAGAGACGACAGAGACGACAGAGACGACAATAATGGGAAATTTATTGAAACAAAATAGACCGTTATGCCCAGAGTAAGTGGTCATCCGCCCGGATAGCAAAGCTCTAAATCTTACCCTTTCCCGTGAGATGAGCTCACTCTCTTAATCGCAACAGGGACTATAAATGGAGTAACAAGCCACAGCAAGTGTTTGTGTCCGTTTCAACTCTCGCGACGCCAATGCGGCCGGTGTGCAGTTTAAGGCACGTTTAAATCCAATGGAGCATATAATTCCCCACGATGCCAACTTTCCGCGTGTTGGGAAGTGCTGTGGAAAACCCTTCTGGCTGAGGCAACCCGGCAGCTGAACTTAATCGAGCGCAACAAAGTAAAGGGAATAGTCTCGCATACCCACGCAATTGCAAGTCACAGAACATTGAGAAGTAACCCAGCTGACGGCATATGGTATCGACAGCTAGAGGGCCGACGCCCCCGAGTCGGATTTCACGGATAGGATATTTAAGTGATACGTGTCTTCATGTCATCTATTCCAATTGCTTAGGTTGGCTTATCATCGTGGCTTTCGTCTGATTCACTACTCTCGACAGAATCTGTCTTGAAAAAGCCGCATGCAGATGTAGTGTGATTAATTTCCGTTATTCTTTTGTCGTGTTTTGATGATTTTAGTAGGCGTTAAGGCAGGTGGCGTACGTGTTCCAGTTTCTTCCGTTCCTGCAAGTTTCATCATCGCACCACATGAGATACTTGGTCTCGTCATCCACTGCTGCTGCCCGGGTCACATATGAGCTTGGCTCAAGCACACGTTGAAGACCATAACCCGAGTAGTACTTGCTCCTCTCCGCGGTCATTTTCACGTTCGTTTGCCGAAATAAGAAGACACAAGCTCCGTGTCTTTTAAATCCATATGTGGTTGAGCAGAAATCGCAACGAGTCAGGTGAGTTCCAGACATGAAGCCTTGAGGTTCTGACTGGTTGCGGTTTAACCTCTGTGCTACGTCGGCGTCATGGCGGCAAGTCGTGTGCGGAACTACCTCCGGCAGAGGGCTCGGCAGTGGTTGAATTCCCAAACGCTTATCGTTCCCAAAACAAATACAAATCCGAGCATCAAGCATCCGAAGCAGTTCTCCGTTACAGTAGCTGAAGTGAGGACACAGCTTGAACCCGTATTTGACCTCCGCGTCTTTGAGGGCGTTCTGGACATCTGCCATCGTTACATCAACGTTTGGCGTAATTTTGAACAGAGGTACTTTCCAGTTGATGGAAATATTGACCGATGCTGAAGGTGTTTTGAGCCCAGAAAGGATTACATGTGGAGGTTCCAGCTCTTTTCGGCGACCATCCCAGCCATTACTGGCGCTTTGAAGATGACATTCGTGACACCACTCTATGGTGTAACTATCATCTGGAGCCAGTCTCGACGTCCAATCGCGAGCAAAAGCGAGTTTCCTGACAGATCTGAACGACACTTTGCGGTGCGGACAGAGCCAAATGAATCCCTCGGCCAAAATACATTGTCGCACCTCGTTGGAGTTAGAACGCTGCGCCGCGGAGAACTCAAAGCTCCTGTGCGAAGTGTTGCAGAATGAACAGTGAATGTAATCTTGCACTTCTTTCAACCGACTCCGATACTCCTCAGATTCCTTAACTTTGAAACAAGGATCGCAGAATACGTTTCGCCTCGCTCTCGTTACTGTCTTCGGGTCAAGTTCAAATCCGTCTCGGTGACTTTGCCATTGCCATTGCCAAAAGATTCTGGATCTGCCTTTCCGATGAAGCGTCTGGAAAGTATGGTCATTGTAAATGCGCAAGAATGTGCAAGACACCTGGCGAAGCATGTACAAGTCGTCGAGCTTTACCATTTGCATGATTTCAAACAGAATCTCGTCAGGCAGCTGCAAGATTCGAGACCTCCGACGATTTCCATCGAATGCAACTTCCCAGCTCGAAAGCTTGGGTACAGAAAGCATCCCCTTGCCTACGATAGGCTTTTCGATGGGGGGAACTTGCATTGTGAAGAGAGTAGCTTCCCGAGTCTCGGGAACCAGGGCCACGGGTTTTATATGCAGCGAGGACTGGACGGGGATGTTCTCTAACCGAGCTGCCAGCTTCAGAGGGCTAGGACTCTCCTTCAGATTCGTGTCTTTGTCCGTTGACGTGTCTTGAGAGGTGCCTTTCGCTTTTGCCCACTTTGTGAGCTGTATTGCACCACTCTTCAAACTCCCATTTGGAGAACATGGCGGGGGTCGTTCGGCAGAGCTTGCTTGGGCCTGTTGCTGTTGGGCCTTGCCTTTTCTCACAGATGGAAACCATCTGCAAAGGCAAAACTCGTAGAAAGCCATACAAGCAACGTTTAGAAAGCAGAGCCCAAGCGCAGCCAGGAAGATCCATACCGGCGAATTTGCGATGAGGTAATTCTCCATGTCGTTTGGGTGACGGCGATATCGCTTGCGGGGATGTTCCAAAGCGACGGGTTGAGTAGTTGCAGCTTTGTTGGTCGACAAAATTCATCAAATGGGAAATTGAAAGACTTTTTAAATGATTGAAACAAATTTCTCCGGAAGGATCTGAAGCTTGTAGCATACCTCTTGAGTCTTCACACGCAAAAGGTGCATGGATCTCATGTTGCTGTTTGGGGGCTTGCTAGAGCTACCTTGTGTGATTGAATATTGAATATCTCACAATACGGTATACCTCTGATGGATTAAGCCTCTGGCTGTGGATTTTCGTCGAAAACGCGGGTGAAGCCCCCTCTCTTATTTAAGATTGGATTTCTCAATAGGGAGGATTGGCATCTTGGATAGAGAGTGTTGTCGAGTCTAGGGTACCAGGACCAAAGGCTTTATAGGCAGCGATAGTGGAACAGGGATGATATCTACTGAACGTGTGTTCTCAAAAGAGCTGCAACTTGCTTTCGTATTCCTCTTGTCGACATATAATTCGTCATGAGGGCTATCTCCCGTGTTATTCCGTTTATTGGACTGTGACATTATTTGTCAAGAGGCGACTCACCACGCGCGTGGAGGTCCCTTGCAAAGACATATCAAGCCCCTCTCACGCGAACGCTTCCCTTCTAGCCTCTGCCTACGCACATAACTGTCTCAAGAGCTCCTCTGTATCTGCGTGCGCTTCTCCTCTGGCCTCTTTGGCGCACGCAGCTCTCTCAAGGCCTCTTCTATATGTGCGCGTGCTTCACGCAGCTCTCTCAAGGCCTCCTCTATATATGCGCACGCTTGACACAGCTCTCTCAAGGCCTCCTTAATATCTGGGCGCGCTTCTCTTCTGGTCTCTCCTGGCGCATACAGCTCTCTCAAGGCCTCCTCGTTGCTAGATAATTCCGCAGGAGAGTTGGCCCCTGTGTTATTCCGTTTTGCAAACTGCAACGTATCATTGTTTCGACTTTCATTTGATGGGATTCGAGGGGAAACGTGTGCAGGTCTTTCTTGGGCGTGTTGCTCTTGTGCCGTGTCTTCTTCCAGAGATGGATCCCATTTGGAAGGATAACGCCTTTCAAGGAACTGACATACAACTTCCAGGCCAAAGAAGATCAGAAAGAGCTTTATCGATAGGGGTTCCATCGGGTAATCAAACATATTGCCGGTACAATCATAAGGTGTTCCGAAACGGCGGGGTAGTTGGAAGTCTGATAGTTGGCTCAAGGCGTCGAATAGATGTCAAGAAACAATTCGTGTTGAGGCGATTTATAGCCCATCCAGTGTGGGTGTTCTCGGAGAAAGAATTTGAAGGGGTACAAAGGTTGTCTTCGCAGAAAGGTTTGAACTCTGATCATACCTTTTGAGATTGCGCATACTAAGGGTTTCCGGGCCCTAGAAGTCATGCCTTGGGTTTCTTTCAGCAACCTTTTGCGTCTCAGCACGAGAAAACCCACAATAAATTAGGTCACGTAGCCTTTAGGCTCCTGTCTTTCTAACTTTCGCAATGACATGTCCAATTAGATGCCCAATGAGATGGGAAGCATTTTGAGTCAGCTCCTTGCGACTTCCAAACGCATTTGTTGACGGTGGAGTATTGTTTTATCTTTGCGAGGTTGCCAAACACTCACGATCTGCCTTTCTAATGTGTCGAGGACTTGAGTGACATCCCTGACCCCAAAGGCTCCACTGGGGTACATAGACGTACTTAGAGACATTGATAGTACCTTACCCTTCGGAGTTGTCTGACAATGAAGACACATAGCTTTGAGCTTTCTAGGAGGATACAACTTTGAAGGCAGACAACGTCCATTCGCAAGCTCGAGGCGACTATTGCTACCGCTGTGTTGCACCATCAACTGTCTGCTCAAGTTTCCTCTAAACATCTTTTCATAATGAAGCTGCATATCTTGCGCCAGAAGGCCGCCAGATTGAATAAGAGAAAGAAAAAAGCTCCGAAGACAAAACAACGACCCCAAGTCACTCAGAAAGAGGCCCGACAAGTAGACATGGAAGCTCGCATGGAGGAAACCAGTCTTCGCGAGTGTCCAGAGGCGGAGGGCCCAGAGATTCAACCAAGCTATCCTCAACTATCGACGTGGAACAATAACCACATACGCAACATGCGGGAATGCCGCTTGCTGCAACTTCCAGAAGAGCTTCTCGTCAACATTATGCGCAAGACGCCGCCGCATGACTTGTACATGCTCCGCCAGACCTGCTTCACGTTTTTCCGTCTATTCCAGGACAGCGCATTCAAGGCCGCCCACATCATCCGGAAGATTCGGGGCCGACACTTGATCTGCTTCAACCTCAACTACCGAACTCCGGGAGGTCTCTACGGCTGGTTTTGTAGGCTGATACCGCGGGTAACGCGTGTGAACTTGTGCGAAGACTGCTACGTGGCGGACGCAAAGAATTCCAAGAATGCCTTGTGGCGATGGAACGATGACTACACGTGTCGGCTTTCTGAACTTGATGGTACGAAATGCGGCGATAGGCATTGTAATGCTTGTCTAACAAAGGTTCGCAGCGGTGAAGATAGGTATTGCCTTGCTTGCCGGCGGTATTACCCGCTGCTGCACTTTCCCGATTACTCTTCGAAATGCTTCCTTCATCATTCAGCCAGGGTCAGCTTTTGCCCGCATCGTTCTTACTCCATGAGACAATTTGAGCACCGATGGAAGAGTGCGCTGTTGGAAGATTACAGTATACAGATGAAATTCGTCAAGTGTGAAAGATGTGCGAAGCGATGTCATACTGGTGTTCCCGCCGCGAGGGAGCACAGCCGCATCGTCCCGCCGTCAATCTCAATCATCAGCCGCACTGTCTTGTTCGAATGGACCCTTCCCGTCTTCACTTTGGGCAAGGATCCGGTCGCCGACACATTTCTACTGGACCGGCTCAATGAATTTGGCAAGAGACATGGACGAGGATTGCTCTGTCCGCACTTCGACTTCCGCGGCCTCCTGCAGTGCTTCGATCCGCGAGTTTGCAGCTGCCTGGGGATGGATCTTCGCATCAGCGGCAGCAGTACCAGGGCGTCTTCGATGCCAGGACCCAACGGTAAATCCATACCAACTTGCAACGCAGCCTCGGCGCAGACTGCTGAGGGATCGTTCATTCCCGCCTCGTGGGAGAAGGGGCTGGAGCAGCATTCTGTGAGCTGCGAACACTGCAGTACTGTATACCACTGGGCGAGAGACGGCGGCGTGGTCTTCCTCGGGCGTCGTAGTCGGGCGCTTTGGGACGTCAAGACAAAGTCGTGCATGGAGGACGTGGTGCGCCAGATTGATCAGGCCTCTTATGATGCAACCCAGGGCTATAGATCCAAGAACGTTCTCTGGTGTTGGGATGATAGATGTAGAAATGGAAGGGACTGGGCGTGCTGGACGAAGAGGCTCACGGCAGGGATTCCAAGATATCGGACGTGTTGAGACCTGTGAAAGATAACAAACTTGGCAGTCAGTGGGTGTATCTTCCACCACCACGATCTCAAGCCGTGCATAAGATGTGTCTAGAGTGTTTGACAGCCTATGCTGTTAAATGGGTCAGGTTTAAACTAGGTTAATCACGATCCTTTTTCCAGTGTAATTTGTTTCTCGCTCCTGACCGCAGTGCTTACTAGGGTGGTCTGTAACTGAGGAAATCCATTTCTGGCGGCCCAGCGCAAATATCAATCGCACTAAGTTGGGTGCCATTTAATCGATGATGGCGTCCATGACAGCCACACATGAGGTTGGGAAGACACCGGACGAGGCGTCGGCCGGGTGGCAGCGCTGGTTGCCGGCTACGGGGGTCGAGACCTCAAACGGCCGGCGCCCATCAATCGACGGTCGAGATCCAACCTCCCGGCTATTTCACTGATCGCTCGCTACTCCAGACCGCCCACGTGCTTTGTACGGGGTAATCTGTCGGCATGCTACCCTAATCTCAGTTTTGCCCATGGGGTTTGTCGTTTTCTTCCATGGTTGACTGGGCATCATGTGCTTTACTCGGGGTGCATGCCTCACCATCGGTGTGCGTCCTTACCGTTCCAGGAGCGCGTCGCCGTGCCACGGGCAGCAAAACAGCGGGACGATGGTAAAGTGGATCCACCTGACCAACCCCGCGCTGCTCATTGGTCAAAGAGGGCGCTCCCAAAAAAGATGCCGAGGTCCAGGACCACTTTTGGAAACAGCAGGTCGATGACATCAGCAAGCGACGTTCCCGAAACAGAGAAAAGAATCACATGCGACGCCCCCGGACGCAACGCAACCCCCAAAGGAACGGCCAACGCAACGAGAAATTCAATCAATGGGGGCACTGACTGGTCAGACAGGTGCAGGAAACAGGTGCACATGACACGCCTAGCGCCAAAACCAGTCGACAATACGGGGATAGCGGAAGGCTATCTGGCTGCACCAGCGAAAGAAAGGCCCCAGCCTCCGGATGCTCGCCAGTGATGGTGCTAAAAGCAGGCGGAACGCGTCCGCCACTGAGAAAAGAGCAATTAGCGACTGACCGAGGAATGGTTCAGCAGGTTTCCCCACACTCGCTGCCCCGAGACCAGCGTTTCCATGCTGCAGAGCGTCGTAAAGATTGTGGGGGCCACGGGGTGCCGCTGCACGGCGGACATTGTGCCTGTATTCGACATGGCGCCATGTACTCCCCCGCATCGTACGGGTGCGGAGGTACCTCTCGCGCTGCGGATGCCATGAGGGAGCTGCAACTGGGTGCGGCTGTGTCCGCTCCTGAGTCCTGAGGTCCAGCATCCTTAGTACACTACTACTACTACTGAGGCACTGATGGACGTCCACGGCGGAAGCCTTACCGCAAGCATGTGATCGCCTTGACCACCCCCAAAGCCCATCCCCATTGCCGACCGTGGCCGTCGCGACTCGTTCTTTAACACTTTGTCCCCTGTGCCACGCACGACTCGACGCCATTGTCTTTAAACATCACCGTCCCCCCCTCGTCTGTCTTGAAAGGAACCTTGTCTCTCTTCCCTACCCGTCCAGATACCCATCAATCCCATCATCCGACGACAGCTCCCCTCGCATCGCAACCATGTCCAAGATCTTCTCAACCAGCGACGTCGCGTCGCACAACAAGCCCGAGGACTTGTTCATCATCGTCGACGGCGACGTCTACGACCTCACAAAGTTCCAGGATGACCACCCTGGTGCGTTCTGCCGTCCATCCCACGTCGTGAGCGGCGTCAGCTAACTAGTCTCCAGGCGGCAAGAAGATCCTCCAGCGTGTTGCCGGCAAGGACGCCTCAAAGCAGTTCTGGAAGTACCACAACGAGGGCATCTTGAAGAAGTACCAGGCCAAGCTGCAGGTCGGCTCCCTCGACTCCAAGCCCAAGGCCGCCGAGCCCTCTGCCGCCGTCGCCGCTCCCATGCCCACCAAGAAGGCCGAGAAGAAGGTCATTGCCAAGACTGAGGAGTCGGAGCCTTTGGACCCCTTTGGCGACATGATCCCCTACGCCGACCCGGCCTGGTACCACGCAGTAAGTCGGCCTCCAAAGATGGTGTGAATGGCTTGTTCTAACTGTCACCATGAAGCACCACTCCCCCTATTTCAACGAGACGCACGCCGCTCTCCGTGCCGAGGTCCGCGAGTGGATGACCAACAACATCGAGCCCTACGTTACCGAGTGGGACGAGAAGAAGGAGGTCGACCCCGCGATCTACAAGCAGATGGGCGAGCGCGGCTACTTGGCTGGTCTGTTGGGTGTCCACTACCCTACCCAGTACACTAAGAACACCGTCGCCTCCGTACACCCCGACAACTGGGATCTCTTCCACGAGATGCTCCTGACCGACGAGCTTTCCCGCTCCGCCTCTGGAGGTTTCGTCTGGAACGTCATCGGTGGTTTCGGCATCGGCTGCCCGCCGCTCGTCAAGTTTGGCCAGAAGTCTCTGGTCGACCGCATCCTGCCTGGTATCCTCAACGGTGACAAGCGCATCTGCTTGGCCATCACCGAGCCCGATGCTGGTTCTGACGTCGCCAACCTGACTTGCGAGGCTAAGCTGAGCGAGGACGGCAAGCACTTCATCGTCAACGGCGAGAAGAAGTGGATTACCAACGGTATCTGGTGTGACTACTTCACCACCGCCGTCCGCACTGGCGGTCCCGGCATGAACGGCGTCAGCTTGCTGCTCATCGAGAGAGGCCCCGGTGTCACGACAAGACGTATGGACTGCCAGGGTGTCTGGTCTTCCGGTACCACCTACATCACCTTTGAGGATGTCAAGGTCCCCGTCGAGAACCTTCTCGGCAAGAAGAACCAGGGTTTCAGAGGTATGTTATCAACCCCATTTGCGGCAGCGAACCCAGCTAACAATCGCAGTCATCATGACCAACTTCAACCACGAGCGTATCGGCATCATCATCCAGTGCCTCCGCTTCTCTCGCGTCTGCTACGAGGAGTCCGTCAAGTACGCCAACAAGCGCCGCACCTTCGGCAAGAAGCTTATCGAGCACCCCGTCATCCGCCTCAAGCTCGCCCACATGGCGCGCCAGATCGAGGCCTCCTACAACTGGCTCGAGAACGTCGTCTTCCAGTGCGAGAAGATGGGCGAGACCGAGGCCATGCTCAAGCTCGGCGGTGCCATCGCCTCCCTCAAGGCCCAGTCCACTGTCACCTTCGAGTTCTGCGCGCGTGAGGCGTCCCAGATCTTTGGTGGTCTGTCGTACTCCCGCGGCGGCCAGGGTGGCAAGGTCGAGCGGCTGTACCGTGATGTCCGTGCCTACGCCATCCCCGGTGGCTCTGAGGAGATTATGTTGGATCTCAGTATCAGGCAGAGCATGCGCGTGCACAAGGCGTTGGGTATGAAGCTGTAAGGCTGTAATGTGGCGGAGGATACCGAAAGACTTTTACGTCGTGTATGAATAGACATCTTGGATATTTTCTTTGTCGGGCGTTTTGCATGGTGGCAAAACTGGGTTCAGAGTCTAGATGAATACATGGCTCGTTCATCATTGCAAATATCTCGCAACTTTCAGGGTATAGTTGACAGGCACCAGTCTGATGTTTGCATCTGGCCGCCACGAATCTATAGTTGCATGGACGTGTTACGATGAAGATTGTAGAACATGCAAGTGCCACACGTATCTGGCGAACACGTACCCATCAACACAAGTAAGGTTTGAAAAACAATTTGTGGCACATGCTGTGGTTGTCAATGTGTCCTCTCCTCACGTGGAGACAGAGCTCCTCTGTCTGCTCCTGCTACCTGAAGTTTTTCCCATGTATTTCGAGGCATCTGGTTTCATTCTCTTTGTGGCGATGTTTTGGCACCTTGACGATGTTGATTCGATGGGCTACTCGGAAGTCACAGCAGAGAAACAAGGCGGGAAGAAGATGACACTACTTGATGTTGACACTGTGGAGGATTGAGCCGGGACGCGTAAGTGTGTTGGGAGAGGACTTGCCGCCTCATAGCACTTGAGAATGACACGATATCGGTATAACTTTGGCAATGGACAAACGCTCTTCATGGGAGGCGACGTATCCGCTTTGGTCTTTGGTCTTTGATTATGTGTCTAGATCGTTGATGGATTGGCTTGAGGATCAATGGGCCATGATATAACTTCCTATTTCCCGAGGCCACAGCTCAAACTGGATCCGACGCGCAATCACACCATGGACAAGATATCTGTCGTATCAACCAGCTCTAGCTGAGCATGTCCACATTCAGCGGAACACCACACCGAGCGGTCCTTTGCAGTCATGCCATTCTTTGTTCTCGTATACGTCGTGTGCTCTTCCTCTTCATTCGGCATCATATGCAACACCAACCTAACCATCACAGGTATGCCTCCCTCGCCTTCACGACCTCACCCTCAATTCGGCCTCCCCTCTCCCTCCGCTCCCCTCCTCTCAACAACCTCAACGCCCCACCCCTCCCCCTCCCAAAACCACACAACCTCCAACCCCGCCAACACGCCCCGACACCTCTTCCACGCCCCGCCCCGCCCCTTCACACAAACCTCCCTCAACACCCGTCTCTGCACCCACCCCAGCCTCCGTTCCGCAACCAGAAACCGCTCCATGACCGCCACACTCCCCCAGCTCCACACACACTCTCTATACGGAATGAGGTCCGTCTCGCGGTATAGCTGTCTACACACACCCGCCAACAACGTCATGCCTTTCGACAAGATATGCCGCCGCTTGTGCGTCCACGGGTTCGCGGACGCGCGGAGCGTGAGGCAGTGGAACTTGGGCGGATGCGCGCGCGGGGCGTGCAGGACGTGGATGCGCCGGTGCGCGAGGAGGAGGGCGTAGATCTTGTTGCGGATCTCGGGGGGGAGGAGGAGCAGCGGGGAGGTGCTTGCGTTCAGGGCGTATCTGGCGTGTTTCCGTTAGTGACGATTGAGGAGCAGAAGATGGGGGGAAAGGACGTACAGCTCGGCCTCCTTTGAGCCCTGCTCCGGGAGATACCCCAGGATTCCATACCGTTTTCCCTTGCCGAACGTCGCGGAATGCATGGGGTTCTCGCCGCGACGTCCTCCGGAGCGGAGAGGAGGCGGGATGGGATGGCATGTCGTTCAGGCGCGGCGCGGCGCGTGGGGGAGGGGCGAATCGGGGGCCGTGGCGCTGATCTGCCGCTGCGGCCCGTGCGTGGGGCCCACATGTGTTACCTAAGATGGAGATGCAGATGATGGTAGGATAATCACGATGTACGGTAGGTTGGATCAAAGACTTGAAATGGACAGGCTATCCCGCCGTATGCTTGAAGCTCGCTATAATTACAACACCCGTAGCCTACGCGGGCACGTCTGCGCTCCGGTGCGTGCAGACGGGACATCCCTCCCTAATACGATCCTTCAACAACCGCGCGTGCGTGACCTTGCTACCCACCCTGTATCCACTGCGGATCGACTCCTCGCTGCTGAGTCCGTACTCGTTGTCCAACTTCCTGCCAGGGTAGAGTACCTCGAGGAGGTGCGAGAGGTGGAAGACGTGGCCGCATGCGAAGCCCACGAGCGTCTCCATCTCGTACTCCGTGAAAGACTCGCGGCATTGCGCGCAGTGGCCCGGTTTCGGCGCCTCGTGCGTGTGGCCCGGTTGCTCTGTCTTCGTTTGAAGAAAGTTCTCTTCGACATCCTCAGCGCTGACCGGCGCGGGAACGACATCGCGGACTTGGACGTCGATGTGCTGCGTGGACTGAATGACGACTTCGAACTTGATGCCCTTGCGCTGACCTTGCCGCAGTTCGTTCTGGGCGGCGGCAACTTCGCTGCGGAGCACCTTGGCCACGCCGGAGCTGATACTGTGCTGGATCTCGTGCTCCTTCATGATGTGCTTCAGGCCTTCGCGAAGACCTTCAATCTCGAGCCCTTCCGGAATGCGTCGAACGAGTTTGATGGGGTTGATGGCCGTGCCGACTTCCTCGAGAAGACCGCGGATGAAGCTCGGCTTGTCCATGCTATAGTCCAAAAGGTCCTCCCACAGGTCCGGGTCGTCCTGCTGCTTGGCAAAGTCGATGGCCTTCTTTACGTCTTTGAGTCGGTCAATGATGAGGTAGAGCGCACGCTTCATCTGGCCCGTCTTGGAGTAGAGGTGCACCAGCTCATCGTCGTACTTGTACTTCTCGCACTCTTGTACCGCCTGCGGTTGTTAGTATTAAACAGGAGAGCAAAGGGCATCTTGCTTACCTTTTCAAACGTGTATGAAGTCGACGACCGCAAAAAGCTCATCAGCAGGGACTGGTCATACTTGGCAAACAGCTGAACGGTCAAGTCTGCAAACTCATCAACCTGTGACTGGCTGTCCATCAGAATCCTGTCGCGGTTCTCGCCCGAATGCTCCTCGATGCCTTCGCCCTTGTACAGGCCACGGAGGTAGAAGAAGAGATAGAGCTTCAGGTCCTTGTCGAGAAGCTGCGACACAACCACGGAGGGCTTAACGAGCCCGTGCTGGGCTTCGTCGACAAGCAATGTTATCGCTTCAGCCGTGGCCGCCTCAAAATCGGGTTCTCGCATGAGCTCTCGGTTTTGCGGTACCCGCAAGCCAATGAAGCTGGGAATGTCATCTGCAACAGCCTCCGCAAGATGGTTGTCGCGAATGAGCCGGAATGCAGAGTCAGCATCCTGAAGCTTGATATAGCATTTCAGTGACTCTCGGAAGCGGCCATTTGCCTCGTGCAAGCGTGCCAATGATTCCACGACAATCCTCCAGTCACGACCCTTCTCGCCGCCCTCAATACTGTCCTCGCGGACATCGCGATATTTGAGCTGGTTTTCCAACGCTGTGGTGACAATCTTGATATCAAAGAGGTCTGTCGACCATCGATCCAGCAGTTCTCTAAATCGTAGCTTGTCTGCCTGAATGTAGTGATTCAGAATGACTTCGTAGATGGTGCGTGGAATCGGCGGGTACATGGGCTCGGACGGGATGTAGTTGGTAATTTCGTCAAACTTATCGGCCCCGGCAAATGTCCAGACCCATTTCTCCCACCTCTCGGATGATCCAAGGACCTTGCCGCAGACGCGACCGGCTTCGGACCAGTTGCCGGCTTCGATAAGCTCCCGTATCCAAAGCTCGCCGATCCGTCGCTTTTCCTTTTGTGCGGAAGAGTTTGGATTCTTAGCCCAACCCACTGACCCCATGACCGACGATCCATCGTCCAGTAATTCATCCTGGCTCGCCGACTTCCTATCTGGCGTCGTCGGGACAAGTTCATGCAGGTTTTCAGGGGGCGCCGCCATAATCTCTGGGTGCTCATCAAGAAGCTCCCAGGCCTTCTGGTATTCTTGATGCTCGAGCAGCCACCCGAGATGGTCCCCAAGATCACGTTTCGTGGCCAGGATAAAGTCAAACGGACTGTGGATGAAGACCTTGACGCCGGGCTTGATCAGGTTCGGGTGCACTGTTTGCTGAGCAGGTCTGCGGGGCCCTGCGGCCATGCTCGGAACCTGAGTGCTGGACACATCATCTCCGCTGTTTTTGCTCTTGATACTCGCGCCAGAACTGAATAGGGCCCTTGGGTTGGTGGCGGCGTTCCACATGTCCGAGCCAATACCCGCAATGGTGTCGAGGGCTCCTTTTGATGCAGAGACAGCCGAGGCGGCATTCTGAGCTGGAAGCACACCCAAGTGGTAGTCGCCGGACGTGAGACTCTCGTATCGACTCACGCTGAGGCCATCTTTATCGACTTCAGCTTGCGATGTGAGATCGATCAGCCTGAGCTCCGGCGGCAGATGGTTTTGCCGACGCCTTCTACCCCCGGAAGGCTCGCTGCTTGTCGAGGTTGTGGAAAGCTTTGATTTATGGCCCTTCGCCAGCTGGGTTTCGTCATCGCTATCTTCGTCGTCGTCTGGTAGAACATATGCTAAAACAAGGAGGAGATTTTGGGTATATAACGAAATTCCAGAAATGATGCAATCCATACGGAGGCTGCGTCACGTTAGCCAAAATCCTTCAAGAGAACCATGATGGACTCACTGTTTGGCGATCTCAGCACGGCCAATCGTCCTTTCACTCCCACGCTTACCCGTGGCAGGGCTGCCGGGGTGCACATGGATAATCCATATCGTACCTCCCCATCCAACAACAAGCCTTTCGATTTTCTTATAATGAGAGGTGGCCAGGGGCTTCGAACTCTCGGTTGTAGGAGTGCCGACGTCGGTCTGGACGACTTCGGTCTCATCCGTTTCGACAGCCTGTTCGTCAATCCACTCCGCACGACCTTTCCACGCGCTCGCCATTGCTTCCCACTCGTCGGTCTGCGGGCGGTCAATATGCCCAATACGCTTCCACGCATCCTCAGAGTCTCCGCTATCCAGATGTAGCTTTGAGCGCATGATCTTGACTCCATGTTCGTTTAGCCACACGACATATTTGCCCGATAGAGACCACTTGATCGCGCTGATGGTGCCTTCGCCGGAATGCAGAATAGTATCCTTGCCAGTGTTCGCACCCAATCCCATGCTACCAAGCCATCCAGATGCTGTGGCCGCAGCGGTACCCACGGTGGTGGATGTACTCCGTCCAGGTGATCCTCCAACCGTCAGGATAAGCTGGCCAGCCAAACCACCTGAGAGGTATGTCCGATCGTTCTTGAAGTCGGGAGAGAGGGCCACCCCCTGAACGGGCCGGGCAAAGTTGCGCAGCTGGGTGTCCTTGGGATCGGTCAGGGAAAACACGCAGACATTCCCGTCCATGGATGACGTCGCAACATGGATATTGTTGGAGGGCGTGTTCGGGATAGGCGTCGGCTCCCTTGGTCTACGAGAAGCTGCTGGCGAGCCCGATTGCTGCGTCGAGGGCCTCCTGGCGACACTTTCGGCGGCTTCTTGAGCAAGTCTCTGGACAGCTTCTGCACGAGCCGTTGGGAGCGGTGGGGGATTTGGCGATATCGAAATGCTCGTGACGGAGGCGGAGAAGGTCTTGTACACTCGAAGGGACTGGAACATGGGCAATTGAATTACGTGCTATGCCTTGTAAGCAGGCGTCATGAGGATGGAGAAGAAGCACCTACGATAACGCCATTATGCGTTCCAATAATCTACGCGGACATTGTCAGCTATCATGAAGTGCGAGGCGGGTACAGGTGCATACCATCTTGTCTCCAGCTACGAGGAATGCGCTGGTCGCGTCGCCATTACGATAGATGGGTGCCAGATGCTGGGTCAACCTGGCGTATTTGAGCCGCGGCTCTTCGTCTTCATCATCATCGTCGTCGTCATCATCATCATCCTCGTCTTCGTCCTCGTCCTCGTCTTCATCGTCATCATCTTCCGCCTCGTGGACCTCGGCCTTCTTCTCCGCCTTTTGCCCCGCTACATCTGCAGGCGTGGTCTCCTCTTGGACGTCGGGCGCCTTGCCCTTCTGCGCCGCACTCGGTGGTTCGGGAGACGGGCTGGAGATGTCGCGCTCGGATTCGGAGCCGGAGTCCTCGACGACGGGCTTCGTTTGGGCCTCGACTGGGGCTGGCTCTGGTGAAGCGTCCGTCATTGTGCCAATGATGCCGTCGGCATGAACAATGGCATGGCTAGCCGACGATCGATTGGGCAGCGCTGTCGTCTCGCGGGCGAGGTTGAAGGAGGGAAGTCGGTGCGGTGGATGAGAACGTAGGCGGGAGCAAAACAGAGAGCAGACGGGAGCAACCTAAGCTACCGAAGCTAAGCTGCAAGTTCGGTGAGCTAAAGGTAGGTGCAATGCGCCGGTCCCGCTACGTCACGAGGCGTGTGTTCGGTACGTACCGAGAGCTGCGAGGGAGCTGCCCGCTGAGGAAAATGTGCCCCGAGCGTCTGTCGTTGCTCACAGCGGAGCGAAAGGCGGCAGCGCTCCAATCACAGTCGCAGGGTGAGATGCCCCTCCCCCACTGTCCTACCCAAAATTTAGTGGACTGGACCTGGCTGTTGACTGCAGCGGGAGCACAGCTCTCGCGTCCGGCTGCCAAAAGCGCGACTCCAAAAAACGAATCAACATACGGTCGACCGCCCATACACCACAACCTCGACCACGCCGGCAGCCCGCTGCTGGGATGGCGAGTCGACACTCAACATACACCGCATACACCGAGACACTCTGACAAGCCAGTCTTCTCCGCTTCCCGTGCGCATGAGGGAGCCCAATGGCGTCGGTCAAGTCTCTGGGGCTGCATCAGCCAAGCGGCCTCCAGCACACCATCCATGAAGATGCCCCGCCGACGACATACACCTGGGAAGTCACCACCGATCCAGACCACGACGAGTACGATGATGGAGGCGAGGTCGAGGACGAGCTTCTGGTGACCAAGGACTGCGTTGTTTGGAGCCGCGGCGGCGTCTTCCGCAAGTCATACAATTTCGCCCTCGATAAAGAACCCATCACTCAGGCCTTACTTGCCTCCTTTCCCACCTCCGACTACAGCAGGAAGAAGAATGCGAAGCAGACCCCATCAACCGACAGCAAAGACGGTCCCCGTCGCCTGTCTCGAGCTCTAGTCGTTTTCCTCCGCACACAGGCCCACGTCTACTTTCTCTCCGGTACCAGCCATGTCGTCCACATGCCGTTCGAAGTCGAGGCCGCCTGCGCCGCTCCTCAGGGAGTCATCATACAGCGAAAACAACGAAGCGACAACACCGCCCCCGTGTCTCTCAAGTTTCCGAAAGTGCCGCCAAACTCCTTCGTCTCCTCGCAGATCGCCGTCACCTCCCCTCGAAGCTCACAACATACCGCTTTCTCCGTCGACGGCCTGAACAAGCCCAAGTCTTTACCTCTGAGGCTGGGGTCTACGTTGGGAAACATGTGGGAGCCGCTGCTCGACCAGCCAGATTCCCACTGGCCGCGGCTGGTGTCTTTGATGGACCCCTTGCAAGACCTAGGACTTGTCGTCACACGACCTGAAGCTGGCACTCGGGAGACGAGGAGGAAGAGCGCGCCCAAGTCACCCTACTTTCTCGACCCTGCAGAGGAGATTTTGCATATCGAAGAGATCAAACACCCAGGGGCACCCAAGACGAAGGCCACAGAACCGCTGATTCTTGCCGTCACCATCAACCGCGAAGCCAGCACGTATGCCGTGTGGAGGTTAGCATACATCAAGAACCAGGACCCGTTCATTGGCCGCCTTAAGAAGGACAAGAGCCGAGCCGAGCGACGTCGTAGTTCCATGCAGCCCAACTTCGCCAGCGGCGCGTCAACCCCGGTCCAGACCAACTTCCGCGAAAGCTTCGGCGCTCCTTTGCCCGGCAAACGCTCAAGAAAGAGCGAAAAGGTGGAGAAGCTCGAAAAGGTCGAAAAGCCGCTCGACTTGGTGTCTTCGCTGGACCTGGAGAAGGAGACAGGTGCAACCAGACGGCAGTCCCGCCGCGTTAGCTCCATGCTGGCCCGCGCCGATCTCTCTGCCTCCCAAGATCGGTCCGTCTTTGCAGATCAGCCAGCGCTCGGGGGATCCAAGGGTAGTCAAGGACCTAGACTTAGTGGTGGCTATGGCTCCTTCAACCACAATCAGACCATCCACCCTAGTTTGGGGAGTCTGTTGGAGGCCCCGATCGACGGCGTGCTGGAGGAGCTTCGAGCCGGTGGCGACTTTGAGGGTTTCCACAACATGGGACTGGATGATCACGTCTTTGATGGGCTGACTGAAGAGGTCATGTTCACTAAGATTCAGACCATCTCCCTGGACAACATCAACGTGCGCTACTCATTGTCCAAGCAGCCCGCACGCGGCCATTGCAAGGTTTTCATCTTGACCGCGCCGCAGTTTGCAGTCGACGACCCTCTTCGTGGTGAACTGTTAATTGGAATCCAGGACTCGCTCGACAAGAGACTGCAACTTCTGACGATTGACTTGCAGCGAGGGCCGCGATTCCTGGTTCCGCCAAAGCCCGGGAAAAGTGCCACCTCGTCTGAAGATCCTGTTCGGCTGTCGTGCGGCGCTCTCCGACGAGCACATCATGTGGTGGACTCTTGCAAAGTGACCGATGGAGACATCTCCGTCATTCTCATCCTGTCAGAGGGACACGAGGGCCGTCGAGAGCTCAGCATACAGGCACCATGGAGTCAGATTACCCCAATCAACCTGCCCCTCATGTCCTTGGAGAACGTTAGAAGTCTTCATTATCGTGGCCGCGTGGTGGACCGAGATGTCCGTCATCGCAAATCTGAACTCATCGAGGTTGCTAACGGTAATGTCGGTGGCCTTCGGTATTCCAAAGCCAAAGGCATCGTTGATATGGTCGACGGCGAAGATAGACATCATCAGATCCAGATTCAGCTTCAACCCCATAACCCGCTAGTCCGCAAGGTGTTGGATGCTTGTCGCAGCATTCTCCCTGCATCTCATGCCGAGAAGATGTTCCCTGGCTGGTGGCACGTCATGATATGGCTAAGATGCGAGGACTTTGACGTAGCCGACGCTGAATGGTCTGCACTGGTTATCCAGCTGCTAGCTATTTATCTTGCCCTTGGCAAATCCGACTCTAAGCACCCGTCCCCGACGAAATCTTCAAGAAGCAAGCGCCGGCAGCATTCAGGCTCTTTTGGTTCAATACAGAGTCTCGAGGACTGGAACTCACTACAGCTCCACGAGACACCGAACGCTCTGGGATGTCCGAGCTGGCAGCAGACTGGCGGCTGGGCGTGGACACTCGACGAGGAATTCGATGACGATCTGGAGACACCTAACCCTGGTCTAAGGGAGTCCAAGTTCATGTCTACCCACATCCAGTATGCCAGAGGCTATCTGTCCTCCACGTTGGGAGAAAAGGCCGTTGGCGCAAACGGTTACCTTCCCACGGGTATGCAACGGAGTGCCGAGAATCGCGGCAATGCTGCCTGGAACATCTTTGTCGCGCTTCATCTCTTGCTTGAAGAGCAGAAGCTAGAGATCATGACCCCGGAATACGCATCTCCGGGAACAACCCAGTTGAGAGTGGTCATGGGACAGATTGCGCGATGGCTTGGGTGGCAAGATTTCGTGGACATGTATGAGCTGGGCATTCAGGAAGAACTGGAGCCTCGCTACGACACAGGTTGGTCCATATTCAATCATGAGAGAACACTCGCTAACCCATAACAGAGCTTCACCTTGAAGTCCCCCTCACGCAGCCGTCAGGCGTCGACTTCGACATCTTCCACTGGATCCAGACATGCTTCTCCACAGGCCAATATCATCCTTACCTCACCTTGGCCAACCTTTATCACTCCCAAACCTCCAAGCCAGAGCAAGACTCGCTCAAGGATTCCAGATGGGCATCAATAACCCCAAGAACACTCATGTTCAAGCGTCTTTTCGAGAAACTAACCCCAAAGACCAACTCCGTTGGCATTGTCGAAGCCATGCACTCGGCCGGCATAGACAGCCGAGTGCTGGAGACTCTCCCGGAAGCTGTTCTTACGCCTCTGAAAGACTCGATCGCTAGATGTCAGGCTCGGCCGCCGCCTTCATGGCCCAAAGACTTACTTGAACTCGTCAATCGCGGGGATGTCAGTATGATTTTGGCACCTAGCAAGAAGCTAGACAAAAGCAGTGCCAGCATTCTTGTGAGTATTGCATGCCCTTGCAGCGTCCATGATCTGACCAATTACAGACACCCACTCATAACGCGTCTTGGGATTACCGAACTATTTGCCAGAGCGTCGAAGAGTACAACAACACCGGCTTCGATGAAGGAGAAGGCACCGAACGCCAAGCAGTCATTCGAGCCCTCTTCAAAGAAGACCGCCGGCTCAATGAAGCACAGGAGCTCCTGTCAACACACAGGGCCCGTGTCGTCCGTCTTGAAACCAGGCCCAGCTGGTCTGAGAGCGAATACCTGGAAAAACAGAAGGAGCTCGTTTCGAGGATCGCCACTGGAACCCTAGCCATCCCGGCAGGCCGCGCTCTGTTGTACTACAGCCTGAGATACCCGCTGCTCACCCAAAAGACTCACGTTGGGGGCTTCAACCTTAACTGCATTGTCCGCCCTACCAACGTTACTGTTGGTGTAGACAAGTCGATGTTCACTGAAGAGAAGGTCTGCTGGGGCTTTTTCCACCAAGGAGTCGCAGCCGGTCTGGCCATTTCACCACAGGCCAAGGGCATTGACACTTCATGGATCTTATACAACAAGCCGGGCCAAGACCTTAGTAATCGTCATGCGGGCTTCTTGTTGGCCTTGGGACTGAACGGCCACCTGAAGGGCATCGCGAAATGGGTTGCCTTCAAGTATCTCACTCCAAAACATACCATGACCTCCGTTGGTCTTCTTCTTGGTCTCGCCGCATCCTACATAGGCACCATGGATTCTCTCATTACCCGTTTACTGTCGGTGCATGTTACGCGCATGTTGCCTCGCGGGGCTGCGGAGCTTAACTTATCGGCACTCACGCAGACTACGGGCATTATGGGCATAGGTCTCCTATACTGCAACAGTCAGCACAGACGCATGAGCGAGATCATGATGTCTGAAATCGAGCACGTTGACGAAGAAGATGAGGATGAGCCCTTGCGAAGCGAATGCTATCGGCTTTCTGCTGGCTTCGCATTGGGACTCATCAACCTCGGCAAGGGCAACGACCTGAGGGGCCTGCACGACATGAGGCTTACTGAAAGTCTGATCAATATTGCGACAGCCACCAAGAAGGTCGAAATGGTTCACGTGCTTGATCGAGCAGCCGCTGGCGCAGTGATGGCATTGACATTGATATTCATGAAGTCCGAGGACCACATCGTCGCTCGCAAGATTGACGTACCAGACTCCATCGTTCAGTTCGATTATATCCGCCCCGACATCCTCCTCCTGCGCACAGTCGCCAAGAACCTCATTATGTGGAGCAAGATTGAGCCCACATTCGACTGGATATTGGGCAGCTTACCCAAACCATTCCGCGTCCGTCACAAGCTAACAGGCATCTCTAAGCTGAAGAGCACCGACCTGCCCTTCTTCAGCATCCTTACTGGCCTCTGCTTCTCCGTCGCGCTGCGGTATGCAGGCAGCGCGTCGACAAAGGTCCGAGACCTCCTCGTCCACTACCTCGACAACTTTATTCGCATTTCCCGCATCCCTGGCACCGGTCGCTCGCAGGAAACTCCTGTATACGACGAAGAACTTGCACGCTCCAACGCGCGCATGTGCCAGGATGTCCTTGCTCTCTCCGCGGCAATTGTCATGGCAGGAACGGGTGATCTTGTCGTCCTCCGCCGCCTTCGCCTCCTCCACGGCCGAGACGACCCCGAAACTCCGTATGGCTCTCACCTAGCCGCCCATCTTGCTATCGGATCTCTTTTCCTCGGTTGTGGCACAGCAACATTTGGCACAAGCAATATGGCCATAGCGTCCCTCTTGATCTCGTTCTACCCCGTCTTTCCAACCTCGGTCCAGGACAACCGCTCCCATCTCCAAGCCTTCCGCCATTTCTGGGTCCTGGCCACTGACAATCGCTGCCTGGTTGCAAAGGACGTGGCAACGGGCCAGCCCATCTCTTCATCCATCTCGATCCGCCGCAAGCGACAGAAAGGCGACCCTGAAGACTCCGATGCCGCCGTTGTTAGACAAACTCCCTGTCTCCTGCCTCCTCTGTCCGAAATCGCAAGCATCCGAACCAACGCCGGCCCAGCCTTCTGGGACCTCGAGATCGACTTTGAGAAGAATCCAGCCCTCATCGATGCCTTCAGACAGAACCAAAGCCTGTACCTGCGTCGTCGCCCTGCCCAGGAGGCTCCTTTCTCGTCTACTCTCCGCGCCCTGGGCAGAGATGCTTTGGTAGACGTCACGGACAACGGCAAGCGCGATCCTCTCGAATGGCTCTTCGACCTCGACGCCCTCCGCGACCTGACGTACGCGGAACGTGCCACTGTATTGGACCGCAGCGCAAGCACAGAAGGCGCAGCGGGCGAAAGCTCCGGATCGTCAGTCGACGCCCGCCTCGTGCTGGAGAGGAGCATGGATGGGACCAGCAGGGAGCGTCTGTGCGGGTTGAAGATGCTGTTTGAGTGGGCTGATCGCCGAGCGCAGATTGGCGCCAAGGAGAAGGCCAAGGTTGCAGATGAGAAGGATCTGGAGTGGTGGATGAGAGACAGCGTTGTTGAGGAACTCAAGGGACGGGTGTTTCTTGCGGGACGGGAGGAGGAAAGCATACAGCAGAGTTTGAGGTGAGGTGTGTTATTAGAGTAATGAGATATGGTTAATGAAATGCCACGATGGCTTCATGATAAGTGCGATTTGTCTCTGATGGCTCTTGTGTCTTGTTTGCGCTTGTTCTTTGTGCGTAGCAGTCACTGAGTTGGTATATTAAGGAGGCCAGTTGAACGATATGCTGAACCCCGCCAATTATTTCCTCTCTCCCAAATCGCCCAAATCGTAACCGTAAGAGCCGACTGGCAATGACTACCTATGCGTAGTGGTAGCCAACCCTCAACCGCGATCATCAAATAGAGGGCTACGGCTAATAATTACATGTGGAATACTATAATGATGTGGAGCGATGAAGAGCAGGGAAATAAGGCGCGCATCCGGTGCGGGTGACAAGATACGTTTGGAGGATTCGGGAGTGCTCAGCTCGCTGCTGTGTGGGCATTGTTTCTCCCAAGTTCGAGGGCAAACGAGCTTATTACTTGTCCATTCCTGGCCGTTGGAAAGTGTATCTGGACGAGTTGTATTAAGGCTTTATATTTGTCCCTAAGGTGGAGCGAAGGTGACTTGAAGGGAAGGGCCGGGCCTCGGGGTAGCGTGAAGACAGTTGCAATGGCACTATGCCGGGTGCTGCTGTTGTAGTATAAATGGGCTTAGGATATGCTTGAGATGTCTTTCAACACCGATGCACAGCAAAGGAGATCACGTCGATCAAAGTAATCGGCTGGGTTGTCTGAATTCAATTATATGCTGGGTAAGTCTGCTTCACCATTATCAGTATCATAGTATCCATAGATGCCCACATGTGGACATAATGTGGTGCGTTATTTCATGTGTATACACCGGTCCCGATACTAGACAGAGGAGATACTTGACGGTTAAGAAAGGTTCTGAGGTTGTTAGTAGGATGCCTCTGATCACCGCGAGGAAATTTAGATGACATGTTGCCGCAGACTTTCAGCCCTACGATGCGTGGAGTGTTCTCATTGGCGCTGTTGTTCAAAAGAAAATAGCAGAAGCGTGCTAGGGAGTTATTATGTATCCCCAGCGTCGGGTGACTTGCATCATGACGCACCTGCCAGTATTAGACGATGCGGATTCTGGCAGAAGAAGCGTCTTTATAAACCTTTTCTGGGTGAAATATCATCAAAAGAGCAACGAATGTCATGCCGAGAACAAAGACGACTTGACTTGAACGTCTTTTCAGTAAGTTAGGTACGTGAGTATGGACAGCGTCGATGACATGCGTTGAGGCGACGTTCCGTCAACTCCCATTCTACCGATTAGGAAGAATACGCTCGCAGCAATGAGGATAATCGACGATGGTGGGTTTTGGGGACTCGCGAGAGGTAGAAGTTATGAAGCAGTGTTAACATGGTTGATTCTAGCACTGGGATAAACAAGAACCTTTCTCGCAGAGTTCTTATTGTTGTTTTTGCGAAGAAAGCCATACCCGGAACACGCAAGACATTTTATACTTTCAGCCTCCACATGACAAGTAACCTTTTCCCTGGCGAGAACTTACATCTGAAGGATGAAGATGCCTGATTCTCAACCGTGATGTCGCTTATATCGCTAGTGTCGCTGATGTCGCTGATATAAGCGTGTTGACAAAACTTCCAGCAAAAGATGGAGAAGACGCGATTAGTTGTGTCTTCAGTTGAGGTTTTCCTTGCAGCTGATAATATAAAGAAGATCTCAGTCGGGGCTGTATCCTCAATCAAGAACTAGAACTATACAAGACGTAAAAGGCTGATCGCAGACGAGCTTTGGTTATTCGAAGTGGGACTTGTGGGATGGAGACGACGAACGATGACGGCGGAGTGGCAACCTAAACTTTGTGGAGCGATCCGAGTCTATTCCTCAGCTTTGGTCACTTGACATGCATTGAGTCAACTGCCGTTGCAGATTCCTTCATCTATCGCCTTCACCATATGGCTTTTGTGCCCGGTACTGCTGCAAACCAGGAAGGATAGCTCTTAAATACCTCGCCGTCCACCCATCCACGCCATTTTCAAGTGCGTGAAACACCTTCCACATAAGCTTTGCCGATTCACAGAGAGGCGTTCTCAACAAGCAATGAACTCTCACTTGTTCACTTCCTGATAACATCCGACGATCATGATTGTCCTGTCAAGACGTGAAGAGCTGGCTGCATGTTTGTGAGTTGAGACCAGTCTCCGCCAGCTGTTGCCATAGTCCGGTTATTCTGAACGAAATACCGTCGGGATGGAAGCGCGGAACGGCGGAGAAGGGTTGACAAGCAGGTAATCATTTCGGGACTTCCAACTGTAGATGTCTCTAGTCATTCATTTGGATCAGGCGACCCTTGCCGGAACTCTCGCTACGATTGCAGGCCAATTTCGAGCTAACACACCTTTCAGCGTTAGATACAAGAGAATGGGTGTTGAGAGGACGCGCGCTGCACACTGAGTCCAGGGTACCGATGAGAACGATTGCGACTTGACGGGTGTGGTCGCCCCTGAACACGACTACAATAAATCTCTGCGGCTTTTTCTAGGTGGCTTAACGCAAAGACAAACCAATCCGTAGTTGGTAAGTAGTCGTTTCAAGTGCCATCTCCTCCCTTATATATGTCTAGTTTGCAAAAGTCTGACTGCCTTCACATCAGATCAAGGCAGTTTCCAGCCCCCGTCACCTGCTGTGCCAGCATGAGTGTATTCGGTCTCGAGTGACCAGTCAAGATGAATGACAGAGACATAGGCAGGCTTTCTTAACTGCTCAGTAAATATTCTTTTTGCCAACACCTACGTTTAGAAAATACCGGAACGCTAGGCGGCGCAGAATAGTCATACGTCCTCGCGCTACGACCAGAATGCAGTACGCACTAAGGATGAGCCCGTCATTGGTTTATACTCTTTACTTGACTGTAAGTTTGGAGTATAACTTTATTAACTGACGTTTAGTTGGTCCATGAACCCCGATAAATGCTCATCCCCCATCGAACTCACCCTTGACAACTACACGATACGGCTTCTGAGACTACAGATGCCCGGTCAAAACTCAAAGGAAGAGGTAGAATGATACCAGACGCCTCTCTGGCTGTTAGCAATATACCAAATGGATCTCGACGTGACCTCCCCGAATGGTATTGTAAAGCGGTTGGCTAGTTTAGTAGGCGGCCGTCACGATGGCAATCAGTGCCGAGGCCACACCCAACACTTCGACCATGGTCTTCGAACGTTGGTGTTCGTTTTGCTTGCGCTTCTTTTGCTCTCCAACACATCATACGATGACCCCGAGCACATTAGTCGGAGATACAGGTTCCACATCCAACACTTACATTGGAAAACGAGCCGAAGACCCGATCAGGTGGCATTCTGTGCATTTCACACATCACTATCTCTTCTTCGCGCTCGCTCCTGAATACTGATTGAACCCTTCCTATTCTTCTGGCGACTAACAATAATTTCGCTTGCATTTCTCGCTATTGCAACTCAATTGTGTGCCTTTGGCGGGCCAGATTTTACTTGCAGGCCCTGCAATCACAAAGCTCAAGTTACTCAACCTGAACCAGACCACTGCAACGATCTAAAACCGGCATGTTACCATCATCTTTCCTCACAACGCACAGTGTCTCTCTTCGCAAAAAGACAAAATCGTCATGCTTCTCAGCAAAGTACTCCGTATCACAGCCTCCACACTCCACGGGATACACGTCTCCATCAACATCTCCACTCGCAGACACCAGTGCTGTCAAGATGTCCTCCCTTACGGCATGTGAGCAAATGATGTCCTCACGTGTCCGGTCAAAATCTTGCAGCTTCTCTCGCATGGTAGCCACCGTGACCCCATTCTCGTCACCGGGATGCATCGCCGCGACAGGCAAGGTCCACTCGATGTCGAGCCTTGCGTAGTCATAGGACTGTCGTTTCCCGCAATAGTTGAAAGTAAAGGTGGGATTTACCGTGTTCTCTTCAGCCTTGTTGTAGCTGAACTCTTCCGGCAACTCGAAAACACAGACATGACACGCCCTCGTGAAAATTGGATTTGTTGCCATCTCGTCATCGCAATAACTTTCGAAGTACTGCCAAATATCCGTCATCGACATCTTCGCGTGAGGACAGAACCTCATTGTGCCGGTGATGTTGATGCACATCCTCTCATCGTCCCTTTTCCATTGCTCGGTCTCCGAGAACAGATGTGCGGGATGCAGGATTTTGCAGAAGGAGCAGTATAGCCCGGGTAGCTCTGCGCGCATCTCCGGCATGATGGAGAGGGATTCCAGTTGTGAACGTATAACCTCTTCTGAGACGTTGCTCTGTGGTGGGATTCCGGCAGTTGATGGCGCATCAGCCGTTTGAGAAGTGTCTGAACTGGACATTGTTACGGTTGAGGGTCGAATGGTGGAATGTGGGTGCTTGTGGGTGCTTGGAAGATTGGGTGCGGACGATGCTGAGAAGGTTGAGTACAGAACAGAAGGCGCAGACAAGAAGTTGGGATATGAGCTCTCAGTACCGGGGAATCACAGAATTAATAGTTGCTGTGAAATGATCTGGACATCAGCCTCAGGCTGCCGTGATATTTGCAAAGGTTGTGCGTTGGAACCCGGAAAGCCAACCTCTGTATCTTTGACACAACCCTTATGTCTGTCGTCGGTCCAGTAAACGCACCATGCTAGATTTTAACACCGGGATTAGATATTTATGGAAAGAACTCGAATCTTTGGCAGGGTAGAATGTGGTTGCCTGAGACAGAAAAGCTTTGCGTCCATTGCAGTCCATGAATAGAAGCCGTACAAGCCAGCATCCCGGTGTCTTTGAATTCTCATGCTACATATTTGGCCCAACTAGTTTCAACTCTTTCGATCTTAGTTCCAAAGGGTTGCGTGACCGGTGGAGGCAATCATGTGAGATCGATTTCGTTGCGGTCCGAAAGGGGGATCAAGAGGTCTTGCTACTGGCATTATAATCATCGGGATAGCAAGGTTGTTCGCCATGAACAACCCATCTCGAGATTCTTATGAGCAAACTGATTATTTCGGTGGAAGGACGTCATCGGCGGAGAACGAAGCAGAGTATAAACTCGAACGATAGTCCCAGCTTGGTAAACCTCTAGCATACCGAACAATGCATGCCGTTGTCGACATGGCTTCTTAATCCCAACCAACTCGAAGCTTATTCACCCTTAATTTCCGAGGACTTGGACGACACTTACAAAGAATGACATTACAACGGTTTCAATATTTTCGTCTTGTTGAGGAAGACTTTGCACAATAGATGCACCAATTCCACTCTCATGTGCGCATCACGGCTTTCAGGAACCACTATGATGGAGGCGGCATCATTATGTGAGGCAGACCTCTATTTAACGCGACTGCAAGGTGTCTGGGACGTGTCTGATTTGATGGGGAAACTTGCGAGCGAAAGTTATGCAGACCCAACGAGCGCAATCACATCGTCAATTTCGAGAATTGCAATGATGTCCGAGGGGCCGTGTCTCCTATAAAAAGAAGCACCGCAAGTTCCACAAGGTTTCTGCAAGCCAATCATAGCGAATAGAGCTTCGATGCATACGTTGGGAAATGTTGCCATCAGGAATTACGAACACTGAGGGCGATTACAATTCGACCTCCGGCTGGGGATATCGGTATTACAGACCTAGGCAATGTACGAGGCTCTTGAGATTTCCGTCTCTCGAGTCTGCAGCCGTATTCAACCGAATGATGCGGAAAAGATAATACCTAGCAGAGACGCAGAGCAAAGGTAAAATACGTCGTTGAATCTGCTCCTTCCGACTTCACAGCTTCACACTTCCTCCACCTTGAACTTTGCGGTCCTCAAATCAAGGAGCCATCGATCGAGGACGACAAGGACGGAATGTGCCCACATTTCTGAGGAGAAAAATAAGAAGCCTTCAGCCAGCCCGTAGATACCCCAGCAGATAGTTCCACCAGCAAACAATGAGTAAGTAGCTGAGATATTACTATAAATTCCAGTTACAAGACGTTTCCTTACACCGAGAGACAACCAATGCAGCTCTTTCAGTGCGGTTTTGCCTATCAACAAACGCTGACGTTGAAGTTGAAAAGTTGAAACCTCCGTCGTTATGGCGAAAGCAAGTCGGAGATCCATCAAACCAAACCCGTGTCCCCAGTCCTTGAAGCTTGTCGTGTACTTATTCATTCCGTAGATACTGTATTAACAAGCCCCAGTGACTAAGAACGTTTCTGGTAAAGTCCTGCTTTGGTTTTGAAGTTGAACAGCAATTCTCTGATTTAATAAAATCAGCTGGACAGTTTTGCCAATTGAAGGAGGATGACGTGGCTTCTCAAACCGCAATTGCTGCCTGGCTGAGGCAGGATCCAAGCCTTGGGTCACGGAAAGGGCGTATTTATGCTGATGACACGACATCGAGGTCCTAGGAAGATTAATACCATCCAATGCTTCATCTATCAGGTCTGGGAGCCTGGCTGGGTACCACAGCACATCTGGTCCGCCCAGATATAACGCGAGTAGAAGCTGCTGAGACGTGGTCAAAGCCCGCAACGAAAACAAAGTACTTCAGGTCGAGAATTAATATAAATAAGAAATGTCACAGCTTCACTTAGACTGTTCACCAATCGCGTTGGACTTAGCCCTCAACAAATCATGATTTTACTCAAGGGCTGGTTCGCTAAAAGCTAACCTCTGCTTAGGAAACCAAGGCGGCGAGCTAGCCAGAACCAGAGCTCCGTATGGCTCTCTGGCGGTATGCAGCTTGGTGCCTGGGTAGGTACAGCCGAATAACCCATGGAGGATGATACAAACCAGGCGAGAACCACTCGAACGCCGATTGCGACCAACGCATTTTTTATCGCCATTCATCCATAAGGCTTAGTCCATGCCACTTGAGCTCCTCTGCCTCGGATTCAAAACCCACTCGCAGTCCGTTCCATTTGGGTTGTTCGTAGGCAACGTATTGACGCGCTCCGGCAAGGCATTAATATACTCCCACGGTTGCCATACTGTGTGGCAGCGCCTGAAATCCCTTTTAAACCCCCTCTCACTCAGGATAGCTGCCTCTCCCGCCAAATCTCTCATATAATAACCACTGGTTAATCACTTTGGTCTCGGGCATTGTTACGGTCGTCATCAAGTCACAGAATGTTTATAGCACGGATCCTAGCTTTCAGGTCACACTCCTCCAGACACTTGGCCCGTGTGGAGTCTTGAGGTTATTCAAGATGCATAACTCGTGAGTAATCCAGAAGAAAAGCTATCAACATTATAGCATGCTGAAGCGCAGTATCTCGTGGATCCTCCGGTGGATGCCACGGATGCAGTTGTCGAAACAGAACACTTCTCGTGTACGCTCGATACCCTGGGTTTACACTATTGTGGTGTAGACGAAAGAATGTATCTGCTCGTGTGCTTATACCAGAAGCTGCGTAGAGACTCGAGCGAGGCCCACAACGAGTCAACGACCCCATCCTGCAGCCCCACAAAGATTCAGACTGCCCAGATCCACAATCGAGCGAGCGAGACTGTGAGCAGGAGACCGAGCGAGCGAGTGAGAGCAATTCGCCTTCTATTCAAGATTGAAACTACGATGCTATGCCCCAAGAAAGGGTAAGGTCCTCAAGATTTCATAAACGCCCGCGCCGAGAAAATGCTTTCCAGTCCCCATCTAATCCCTTTTAACACCCCAAGTCAAAGCAACAAGCGGCGTGATTTCATCATGTGGTGTCTTGTTGTCTTCATTTTAGATAAGAACCCGCCCGCCCTTCGCGTCTCTAGCGTAAAAACGACCAAAAGGAAAAGCGTGCGCGTGGAGTTTGAGCCCAATTCCGAAGAGAGTTTCCAGTTCTTGCGTGCCCGCCAATGTTCTACTTTATACCCGTTGTGTGTATCCATCTTTCAGAAATACCCGCAAGAAAAATGCTGTTTTTAGTGGTCATGGTGGTTTTAGACGACGTGCTTGACGCCGTTGGTGAGCTTGGAGGCGGCGAGCTGCTCCTTGATGACCTCGTCGAGGCAGCCGGCGGCGGCGGCGATGAAGCCGAGGTAAGGTCTCTGGGATGGGTGTCAGCGGTGACGGTACAAAAAGCCAGAGGGAAGATGATCTTACGCTGGGGTTGAGGACCTTGGACTGGTACTCGGCGTGGAACTGAGTTCCAACGAAGTAAGGGTGGTCCTTGAGCTCAAAGATCTCCATGCGCTCGCCCGTCTCGTCCTTGCCGACGAAGTTGAGGCCGGCCTCCTGGAGCTTCTCAACGTGGGCGGGGTTGGCCTCATAGCGGTGGCGGTGTCTCTCCTCCACCGACTGGGCCTCGCCGTACAGCTTGCGCAGCTTGGACCACTCGCTGCCGGGCTGGAACTCGGTGGGACGGAGACCGAGACGCATGGTGCCGCCGAGGTTGTTGCGGTTCAGCTCGGGCATGTAGATGACGACCTTCTCGGTAGCCTCGCCGTTGAACTCTTCGGAGGTGGCGTTGGCGAGGTTGAGGAAGTCGCGGGCGTACTGGATGATGGCGGTCTGGAAGCCGAGGCAGACACCAAGGAAGGGGGTGCCGTTCTCACGGGCCCACTTGGAAACTGCCATCATACCCTCAGTGCCTCTCGTGCCGAAACCGCCGGGGACGATGATGCCGGAGGCGGTGCACACGGAGTGCCAGGCCTTGTGGTACTGGGCCTGGTCCTCAGACTTGGCCTTGGGCTCGAGGTGCTCGGCATCGACCCAGATGATGTTGAGCTTCTTGCGAAGGTGCATCGAAGAGTGCTCCAGGGCCTTGACGACGGAGAGGTAGGCGTCCTGAGACTGGACGTACTTGCCGACGAGGGCAATATTCAGCTCACCCTCGTAGGGGCGGCTGACGACGGATGCCCAGGTGTTCCACAGAGCCGCGCCCTGCTCGATACGGGCCTGGGGAATGTGGAGAGCGTCAAGGTTGACGGCCTTGCGGAGCCAGGGGATCAGGCCCTGCTCGCTCAGGAGCAGAGGAACCTGGTAGATGGTGGGCATGTCACGGACCACCAGAACCTGGGGGACGTCGACCTGGCAGAGGAGAGCGATCTTGCGGATGGTGGGCTCCATGAGGGGCTGTTCGCATCTGCAGGCAATCTGGAGGGGTTAGCAAGGCAGCGATTTGGAGGCAGCAGGCAAAATACCATATCGGGAACGAGACCGTAGCTGCGGACCGTCTTGACTGCATGCTGTGTGGGCTTCGTCTTCTGCTCGCCGTGGATGGTGGGCACGTAGGAGACGTGGATCTGGATGAAGTTGCCGCTTCCTGCTCTGTGGCGCACTATCGGGGGTCAGAAATAGTCATAGAGAAGAAGCTTGACGGGTACAAACATTGAGTCAATGCCTCGACGTAGGGCATCTGGTTTGTTGTTAGTGGGTGCCGCTGGGCAAAATGTGTGGTGCAGCACATACGCTCTCAATATCACCAACAGTTCCTCTGCAGAGTTTCAGTCAGCCTTATCCTACAAATTGCCAAGACGAAGACAACGACTTGGCTTCAAGTACCCCTGGAAAGGAGTATCAAAACTCACCCAAGCTCAATAATGCAGACGTCAGGCTCCTCGCCAGAGTCATCGGTAGGGATCTTCGCCACGCGCTCAATCCAGTCCTGGATGGCATCGGTGACGTGGGGGACGCTGGACCAATGTCAGCTACCACTCAAGGCCCGCCAAGCAACTCCTCAAACGTACACCTGAACCGTCTTTCCGAGGTAGTCGCCGCGACGCTCCTTCTCGATGACGTGACGGTATACCTTGCCGGTGGTGATGTTGTGCTCGCCCGTAAGGCGGATGGCCAGGTAGCGCTCGTAGTTGCCCAGGTCTGTGTTGCGAGCATCGGAGTCAGACTTGCTGTTATGATATGGCGGCTGCGTTGCCCCTGACAAGGGGGGAGACTGTCGCTCCTCTGAGGAAGGTCACCTACCGAGATCTACCTCCATGCCATCTTGCAGCTGGTCCAAGTCAGCGTTTCTGTCATGAATTGAGGCCATGTCTGTCCCGGTCCATTGGTCTCACTGGTGTGAGTGAGGGGCACTTGCACCCATTCATGGCGGGACATGGCATTGGATTGGGCTACTAATACGAACCACGAAACATTCACCGTGCTCGGCGGGAGCCATGAGACCGGCATCGACCTGCAAGTCATCGTCAGCAAAGTCAGGTTTCACACAGATGGTGGGGCACGAGGGAAAGTTCACTCACCGACAGATAAGGGTCGATCTTGATGCTAGTCACCCTCAATCCAAGGGTCTTCAGGAGCTGTTTTTCGACAGTCAGCATTTCTGTCCTATTCTTCTGCTCTAGCCAAATGCCAGCCATCCTCCCAGCCCGGACAACATCCTCAGCCACAGAACTCAAAAACTCACAAGACCCGTGGACGAGGCGATGATGCCCTTGCCCACTCCGGAGATGACACCGCCTGAGACGAGAACGTAACGCATGGTGGCTCTGTTGGGGGTGTAATTGTCCAAACAAAAATCAGTAAAGATGTCCTCGGCGGTTCGGCTTGCGTTTCGTTTGGGGTCGTTCGGCGGTTGCTCTCACGGCTTGACTATGGAGGGGGAGGGGAGGGAAGAAACAGAGTCAAGACAAAGGCGGGACGCGAACGCGGTCGGAGGTAAAGAAATTTTTGGTTATCGATAAGCGATTTAACGCATAACAGGAGGGGAACGAGGAACGGGGGAGGAGCCCACCGCACTGCAAGACAGTGCCACAGGGCGCAACTGCCTGGGGTGGGACCCCGCGGCGGACGGCGGGCAGCTGAGGGCGCTTTGCAGCAGGGGTTTTTGCAGGGCGACTGCCATCAGTTACGGCAGGGTGTGGTCCGTGTTTTCGCGTAAAGTGCATCACGTGGCTTGCCGGTCTGCTCACCGAAGTGTTCACCGAGACTGCTTCATTGTGTGGTGTGTTTTGGGCAACGACAGCAGTGTCATTACCACTCCACATGGGTCAATGAACATTGCCGGCCCACTCCTGTTGTAATGCTAGACATGAAACTATCAATCCAAAGCTGCAGCCTGTCGAGATTTAGAGGCACCGTTGACGTCCCTTTCCAGCTCCCGGACGATGCTTTATCCACCTGTCCAAAGCGACTACTTTGACGGGGTTTCTAAATCTCGAGGAACCAAAATTGAGAACGAGGGCATTTGTCGAGAACTTTTGGTATCGAAGGTAGTTCCAATGAGAAAGTCGTGATAAGCTACGGACCTCCATGGCATCGGTGGTTTTTGAGGATGATCACATCCACGACCATGGTCTCAGACTTGGCGGCCGACGTCAAACAAGCTGCACAGAATTCCAATCATTAGCGATAACACAGTCAGCCGCGAATGAGAGCGACAGAGTTGGCATCACATGACCCCAAGCTATATGACACCGTTGCCATTGATTTATTTCACTGGTGAAAGCGACGTATAACATCAACATCATTAGATAATGCAGGACAGCAGCCAACAAATCCACCCCAGCTTAGGATGAGCGACCGGTGACACGGATGACGGGCTGAAAATGATAGAACATGTCCATCAAGCATAATCATCACTGCTTCCCAATGCTTGTGACTGAGACAGGGGAAGGAGAATAAATCATCAACAGACATCGGGCATCCAGGTTGATGGCGCCGTGCAAGGTCTGTGCCCCCGCTCCACTGCGTCTATGGGGCCCGACGTTTGCGCTAGACGACGGTGCACTGGATGTTCCCTCCATTCCGCTAATAAAACCCGCCCAGCCAGCCCAGTGCAGATTCACTGAACCGTCACAGGGCGGGCGTGCAGGGCGGGCAGACAGGGAACATTGACATACGCCGTAAACCTAGGTAAGCCAAAATGGAGGTGGGGGACTGGACTGACTGGGAAGGGGCATGCCGCCTGCAGGAGGCAGGTCCGAAGATCTCCAAAAGGTAGGTACGCCTCGACGAACTCTGCCCAAGATTTGCAATTGCTTTTTTTTTTCGTCCGTCTCAATGGCACGCCAATGTTGCAAGGTCCAGAGGAGAGGCCCGCGGCCAAACTCACTTTCGGTATCTTCTCCACACCAAGTCTGGGCCTTCATGAGACGGTTCATTTTGTCGCAGCGTCCTTGTCAGGCGCCCTGATTTTGCATCTCGGACAATCAGAGAGCGGCAGGTTTCATCCGCCGAGAGATGCTTGTGCTTGTGTTGCTGGATATCCAAGATCGACCCCGTCTTGTGCTCTCTGTTGGTCGTACTGAAGTCGACGCATCCTTACCACGCACCAGAATCACACTTTGAAAATCTCCCGGAAACTTTGCTCATGACAGGATTAGCGACGCCAACGAACATGGCTGCGGCAGCCTGGGGTCACGGTGAGGCCAGGTGGGTCGAGATCGAAGATGGCTGGACGCACAGCGATGGTCAGATTGATTCGGGCCCTTCCCCTTGGCCTGGTCTCCCTCATCTTGGGCAGATCGGCAACCACCAGGAGAAGACCATCACCACCGCTGTGTTTCAGGGAGTGCTCGGAATGTCCTAACCATGACTTTCATGCTAGCGAAGCTCTTTCGAACAAATAGGCTGGAACCACATCGTGCCACTGTCGTCGTGCTGTCAATTCTGGGTGAAGACAGGAGGCGAGAGGAGTCGTCAGACTGGGTGAGAGAGAAGGTGGGAGGTCCGGCATCTTGGGTGCTTGGCCATGGCACCAAGGGTGCGAAGGTGGGGAGCCATGGCATCCATCCAGGCATGCGTCCGAATCGGCTCAAGCGGTGAAGCCAATGCGGAACGGTACAGGAACTCGACGGGCCAAAGGCAAACAGTTATCGTTCACGATGAGGGTCGTACAGGCTCGCGTGGGAGGCGTCGTGGGCAGGGATGAATGGATTTCGATGAATCGAGCTGGGGCGAAAGGCGCAGCAGACGCCGTCAAGTCGTTGCAAGCACAAGACGGCAGTCTGCGACTCTGCGTCTCGTCTCTCGTCCCATCATCTCCCGGATGGGGCCGGTGCTGGGCGTGGTGACATGCACGGATGGAGACAACCTTGGGCTCCCCCGACCACACGGCGAGGGATGGCAATGTGAAATACATTGTGGTGCATGTACTGTGTGTGAGAGATCTGGACAGGATGGATAGCCGAGGAGGTTAAGGATAGGACGAGGCAATCCATGGGAATCCAGGCAGATGAAGGTGTCGAGGCACATCCATTCCACCCACTAAGAAAATGAGACAGGAAAAGGTAAAAGAAAGAGGATGAAAAAAAGCCACCCATCCCGGAGGCGTGACAGACACGGCCGTCCAGCAGACCAACCGACCAGGCACCCAGCCAGCCAGTTAGCTCCCGACAGGTCAGCCAGCGTGGCGAGACAGTGCAATTGATCGAACAGCCGGCATGGAGGGAGGAGCTTGGCTGATTTGAATTGCTTGTGCAAGTAAAAGATGCTACGAACGGAGGAGGGCACGAGGCCGAGAATGCTGAATGACACGACGGAGACAACGACCGGAGAAGGCGACGAGATGAGATGAGGCAGGAATTGCTGATGTCGGCCAATGCTGGGGGAGGTTCGGGGAGGCAGGCCATGTTTCTCGTAATAAAACGGGGAAAGGGGGCACACGTGGGTATTGGTCAAGCCGAAGCGAGAAAGTATGAGACTGGCGATATGACGACCTTGCAGTGGTCAGGCAGTCTGGCAGTCAGTAATTCGAGTCCGAGAGGGTAGCATTGGCAGTGGGAGGTGAAAAGGTAGTAAGATGGGAGGCTTTGAAGAGAAATAAAGCAAGCAAAAACCGGACGTAGATCGAATGGTGAGGCGTCTATCAAATTGGCTTTGAAATGGGACGGAGAGGTGATTGAAAACGAGGTGCTGTGAGGAGGTGACGGGGACGGGAAGAGAGGGGCAGCCATGCAATGCCACGCCTCTAGCTAACGCCGGTTCGTTCCCTGACAGAGCAAGCTGAAGAAAGAGCCGTCCATGTTCTCAGCGAGTGTGGCAGTCACACAGCAGATTGAACCGGACATCACGATTGACCTTTCCCCCCGGGCGTCCTCTATTATATTCAAATAGGCATTTCTAAAAGGAAGGAACTGGGCAGTAGCAGTCGGTGAGTCGTAAGATAAGTAGGTAACTGGGAAGGAAAGAGCAGCTCATCGAGAGCACCTGCAGCCATTGATTGATTGTGTGGCAGCAAAAGATGGGCAGGCACCGTTGCACCGTGAGGCAAGGACAGGCAGGCACTGTAAAGTGCAGGTGGTAAATGGTGGACATGGCCACACAGCACAGCACACAGCACACACACAGCACAGGCTGGAAGGAGGAGGAGACAGGCAGGTAGGTAAGGTACCTCTTGCCATGTACTTCACATAAATCGCCCAACCTGCCCCCGTTCCTCTCCTCTTTCTCTCTCTTTTTTCCCTCACCTTCCTGCCGCCTCTGCTCGTCCTTTTCTTGCTGTTTGTCGTCTTTCGAGCTGCTCTCATCTGCGTTGCTGAGCATTCGCGGCTCTATCTATCGCCCTCTTTGGATTCCACTGACCTGGAAACGGTACCTCCAACTGGCCCTCACCACCGTTTTCCCACCGTCGGACACGTATAAGTCACAGGCCGACCTCGATCCGTTCAACACAAAAACCAGCACGATTGAGCCTTAAAAATGACTGCCATGGCGACAGACGAATGATTCCCGGATTGAACGACATTCTTCCAGAATTCTCGCATTCCCATGAGCCTGCCGACCCGGAGGGCGCGCAGAGAGGGCAGACTCCCTCCACAAAGGGTCGAAACAGTCCTGGCTGGCTGGCTGGCTGGCTGGCTGGGGCCACTCCACGGACGGGGTCGACAAGGGTGTCTGCCGTCTCTGGCCACCGTCAGTCTCCATCCCTCAGTTACGGCCACCGGCCAGACCGTCTGCCATCACCTCAAGCCAGTGTTACTCCGACCACACGAACAAACACAACAAGAAAATCAACCTGGTGCGAGCCAAATACACGCCCGATCCCGGCCTGAAAACCCAAGCACCAGAAGGCGCCAAAAAAGGCACCAAAGCAGCGCGAAAGCGCAGGCACGAGCAGAGACACTTCCAGGACCAGCCATGCGGGCCATTACCATGACGGGCCCGGCACCGGGCCTAGCCAAACCACGCCAGACATGGGATCCCGCCAACAAATGACGAAACAAACCCTGAGAACAGCCCGGACCCTACCTGTGCCTTTCCACGGTACGATCTGGTTTTTCCATCGGAAAAAAGTCCCAGCTGTTTTATGGCCGTCTTTGTCTCGATTTGAGCCTGCTGGGAGGGGTTGAGACATCTTCCAAGGTTCCCTGGCAGCGTTGACGCTTCTGATGCCGGCTGGTTGGTCATTGTTGACACCGGGGTTGGGCGGTTTGGACTGGTGGGTGGCCCGCCTCGACCTGAGCCATGTTACTGGGAAGGATGCGCCTCTACCGCATTGGCGTCCTTTGGGCTTCATTGGCGGGGCATCCTGCAGCAATCAACCATGGACAACGAACGATAGCGGCAGTCCTCAGATGCAGCTTTTATCGCTTGCACGAGGACAGCCAGAATCGGGCGGCAATTCGCCTGTTATGCCCTCGAATTGTCGACTGCTACCAGACACTTTATCACTTGCCCAGCCTCAGCTAGTTTATCCCGACCAAGCCCCCGCTTACACCGATGGTCGTGTTTACCACCCCTGCGGCTGTGCTTGGGATTCCTAGGGCCACCATCACATCACGTTGGTCTGTTGGTGTGACAAGCTGCCAACCTCGCATCGCCGCGGTCTGCATCGGATCATTGACACTCAGTCCGATGCCTTGCCTGCCGCTCAACGATATCTCGGCATGAGCTTTGCATGCTGGCATCATTCTGTCATACCTCGTACGACGTCAGCCATATCGGATCAACATCCATCGCGACAGTGTTGTTTCTTACTCTCCGCCTAGCACGCAGTCGACATCCTTCCCAAACAAATCTTGGCCATGCGGAGGTCTCCTGTCACCTCTCCGAGCATCGTTGCCCTTGGATGTCGTTATCGAACCCAACACTCACCAAGCGGTGAGCATCTCCTCCAGCAACCTCAACCTAGTCCGAGGACGGCGCCTCGCTCCTCAAGCGAGTGCTTGAGGCCATCCGTGAGAACAACCGACCGAGATCATCGTACGTCGGGCATCTTTCTATTTTGCTACATCATTTTCATCTGGCTATGGCGCTCTCTTGCGCAGCTGCATCACTGACTCGCAGATCTCTTGGCTCCGGGCTGTTTCGTGGCTTTCTGGTGTTTGCTGCAGGCAGGGGTGAAGAGGAATGAAAACGGGGATCGACATGAGCTGCGTGGCAGCATCAGACAAGCTGAAGGGCCTCTCGGAAGGCCCATGGAAGGGGCGGTCACAGGTGATCGAGCGTGAGGAATAGACGGTGTCACACGGCAATACTTCGGGGAATGGCTGGGTCATCATCATGCGTCGGATTCGACGGTCAGCCAAGGAAACGCGACGAATTGCGGGTGAACGTTCGACTCGGAAAACCTCATTTCAGGATGCGGCAACGAAGACCAAATTGACCTACGAGACCAAATGGATGAACACCAAAACTGTTACCGCGCTTGGAGCATGCAGGTGCTGGAGAGGAGGCTGGACGAGCAGGCACACCACCAATACGCCGTTGCTAAGGGGTGGAACGCAATCTGGTAGTGATGGGAGGGATGTGCTGCATGTCACTAACGGATTATCCATTGCTTCCTATTGCAGTGCTAACACTCACAGCTCATTGGCCGTCGGCTTCTTCCGGCTCTCGGCTACACGAGGTCCAAGCGAGGCTAACCAAAAACAGCCAGGTGGCGTGTCTGGGAGCATTTTCGCGGAGCAGGCTCTGAAACCAATCAAGCGGCAGAATCAGGGACAGAGGGCGATTTTGGCGAGTCGTTCCCAGCAGCAAGAAAGGACTCGCCCGATTCCCGTTCATCCACCGGCACCCTCCCCCAAACCCGACTCCAGATCCAGCTGCAGCAGCGCGCACATTGAGCGCGATTCCTGCGTTGCGTTTTGAGAGACTTTCCACTCACTCTACGGATACCTTACCTAGCCTTAGGTAAGACCAAGCCGGACCACCCTTCGTTCAGCCTCTCTGATTGCCTATTGCTGGCCGGTCCCCATCGGTCTGCCTTTCTCTGTCCGCTGCTCGTTTTGTTGTTGCTCCTGTCCCGTCCTGTCCAGCTGCCCCGACCCGAGCAGCTCCTGCCTCCCTCCCGCCGCCGCCCCGAAAGTCGTACCCTTTTTTTCAATCCTCGCACCCCCATCCCGATCACCCCCGGGCCGCCGATAAAGTTGTAAGTTCTATTCTAATTATCTCGTGAGCTGCTTTTGATGATGCCGCGCCGTCTTTTGATGGCTGGTGGCTGATGAAGTTGATGCTTGCTATTGTGGATGCGCGACGTTCGCGATTGCTGCACTGCAGGCAGGCATTTGCTTCATCACCCACTTGCCTGCCATTTCCTTCCTTATTTCTCCCTACGCTCTTTTCCCCATCCCCAAATAAGCAGGTAGCCTGTCGTATTGGGACGAGAGGAAAGGAAACAAAACATTTCCCGGCGAGACGACGCGAGTCGCTGGCGTTGGCAAACCTCGATGGTGCCTGCCTTGGCCTGTGTCGCGCTCTTTCTTGGGTGCCCTGTCTCTCCTTCCTCTACCTATTTCCCCTACCTTTTTTTTTTTTTTTTTTCCCTTTTTCCTTACTCCCCCCCTTCCTTTCCNCTTTTTCCCCCCCCTTTTTTTTTTTTTTTTTTCCCTTCTTCCTTACTCGCCGCCTTCCTTTCCTCGCTGCCCACTCCTGCTGCCGCCTGCTCAACTCAGTCGCGCCTTTCCCCCCGTCGTCGCTCCCCCCAAGGCAGGTGCAAGGCCCAGGCACACAGCCCGGTCCTCCTCCTTCACCCCCAAGCCCGACGGCTGCCACCAGCCCGCCCCAGCACAGAGCACTCCAGCCAAAAGCGGCCGCTCCACTGCTGATTTCCCACACACACCCGCTACTCGTTCGCTCGCTCCCCCCAGCACAACGCACCACGCTCCAAGGCCACCACGTCCACGTCCACCACACACAACCGCGACGCGCGCGACAAGTCTGCATCGCGACAGAGCCTACTGCCGTGCCACTTCCCATCACGATCATCCGTTGCTCCATCTCAATGGACCTTGGCCTATTGAGTCCTTGTCGCTGACTTTCCAAGTAACCGCTCGATGGGTCGCGAAAGCCGACCACAGCCATGAGCACCTGGATGAACGAAGCCGCGGTCCCCAACCATAATGGCAACGGCTTCCCTCACATGAACGATCCCAATGCCGCCGGAGCCATGATGGATCCCTCAGCCTTCATGGGCAACCCGGCCCATTTCAATCCGGCCCAGTTCGCCAATCCCCAGCAGGCGCAGCAAGCCCAGCAGCACCAGGCCCAGCAACAGCAGCAGCAGATGGCTGCCATGCAAAATGGCCAGATGCGCAACGCTTCGCCATCGTCTTTCCAGAATCCCGCCTATCAAACAAACCAAGTGATCCCTTCAAAACGACCCCGTCCTCGCGAAGACAGCCTCGCCGGCTCACCGCGACAAAACCCGGGCATGCTGCCGACGTCGCGCTCCGAGACGCCCCAGACCTTTCCCGGTTATCAAGGCGCCATGTCCCAACAAGGTCAAAGTCAGCCATCGCCGTATCCTCATCTTCAGAATGGCTCCGCGAATGCGACGCCATCGCCGATAATGGCAAACCAGCTGCGGCCCGGTAGCGTCCCTCAAAGGGTCGCGACCGCGTCACCTCATCCATTCTCGCCTGGCGCGCAACAATTTGCTCCCCAGGCATCGCCGAATCCATCCGAACATGGTACGCCTCAACCGAATCACTATATGCAGAACCCGAACATGCCCCCGGGCTTCAATCCCAACTTCACGCCGACACAGCAGTCCCCGGCGAGACCCTCTCCTAATCCGAACGCGATGGCAGGAGGGATGATGCCCCAGCAAATGGGACAGATGCCACAACACATGGGACAAATGCCGAATCAGATGCTGCCGCCCAACATGCAGCCACGAAATGCGATGGAACAGCAACAAATGGCCGCATATCAGGCCCGTCTTCAAAAACAGTTACAGCAAGGCAATATCCAGGGCATGCAAAATATGCAGAATATGCAGAACATGCAAAACATGCAGAATATGCAGATGGCGGCTCAGATGCAGGCCCAGAGCATGGCTCAGGGTCGTGGCATGATGCCCAAGCAGCCTATGCCGATGCCGAACGGCCAGATGCCCCCAGGCGCGATGCGTCCCCAGCAGCAACCGCAGCAGCAGCGCCCGATGCCCCGAACCGATCCCGACCAGTTTATGAAGAGCCTCACAACGTTTATGACGGCTAAAGGCCTTCAGTTTGACCCGAACCCTGCCATCGGCAACCGTCCGGTTAGTTTGTTGACGCTCTTCCAAGCTGTTCAAGCCAAAGGTGGATATAAACCTACCACTGCTGGCAATCAATGGCCAAACGTCTCCAATCAAATCGGATTTCACCCCGGACAAATACCTCAGGCGCCTCAAATGATAAAGGAAATTTACGAAAGGAACCTGCTTAGGTTTGAAGAGGCTTGGCATGCTCAGACAAATAGGCAACGTATGATGCAACAACAGCAGCAGGGCATGCCCAACCAGCCCATGCCTGGTCAGCAACCTCAGGGAACTCCAACCAAGCAGATGTCTCCCCAAGGCCAGATGCCCCAGCAACAGATGATGCCGCAAGGCCAGCCGAACATGCCTCCGCAAGCCCAGACGCCCGTTAAGCAAGGGTCGTTCAGTGGTCAGCCTCCTGCTGTGAATGGTTTCCAGACTCCCCAACCGCCAGGACAACAGACACCAGCAAACGTGCCGCCAGGCCATGCGCGTAACAGCTTGTCGCGAAGCGTCGAGCCGACGCCTGGTCATCCCAACTTCCCCTCAGCGTCTCCCGCCTCTGTGAAGGGCGGCGGTATGCCGATGCCCGCCCCTCCCGTTATTGACCAGAACCCAATGGCTGCTTCGATCAAGCCCCGTATGCTACGTCTTGCCCAAGAATCCGACGAGTACACTCCAAGCGCCCGACCACTGGAGTCTTATGGTGGTATCAACGTTCGCGCTTTCGATCTGAAGGGGTTAGAGCTTCAGGCGTTGAAACCCGATATTCCGCCGCCGTACGAGCTTGGCTACGTGGATTTGCACGCCCTTACCCGCAGCTTGGAGTCTGGTATCCACGGCGAGGTTCGCCTCGCATTGGACACACTGGCAACGGTGACGGCAACCCAACACCAGGCCCTGCATATCCATCTCAAGTACTGCGAGGAGCTCATTGAGGCTTTGCTGGAGTGTGCGGAGGAACAGTTGGATTTCCTGGTGGAAAACACGGAAGAGTCGTCGTCGGATATCCAGCTTACACCGTACGAAGACGTTGCACGTGCATGCTGGACCGAGAAGATGGGTGTCAAGGAGTTGCCAAAGTTCGGGTCGCCAGAGTACGAGCTTGACCGAGCCGTTGATCGTTTCTCCTGTGTCATCACGATTCTCCGCAATCTGTCCTTCCCGGAGGCTGCCAATGAGAATCACATGGTGCTAGGTGACGAGCTCGTCATCAAGTTCCTGTGCGCCACCATTCGATACTTGGGCACGCGCAGCATGCTTTTCCGAACGAACGCAAACACCCTCGAGTTCATGAAGGACGCCATCATCCTGCTGTCTAATATCGCGGGTGCAGTCGAGATTCCCGGCCGCGAGCAAGCTCTGTGCTTACTGCATTTCCTTCTGTCCTTCGCTCCCGCACCTGGCCCGACGGTGGTAGACGACAAGATGTACTTCCCTCCTTACCAGCCTGGTGTGCACACCTACACCTTCCACGCCGTGGATGCGTTGGCCAGGTTCCTGGCAAGAGATGAGCCGAATCGTACGCATTATAAGACGATTTTTGCGATGGACGCTAGTAGCAATCCACCATTCGACCTATTGACACGCGCATTTGCGCTTTCGACGACCGTCATCCCCATCCAGACACCCGAGTCTGCGGTGGCACATGTCGAGGCACCAGAAAAGTTTTTCAGACTGATCGAGGACCGTAAGCCTTGGCTCATGCAGGGTCTTCTGGCTGCCGATATTATCGCATCCCTTGCGCCGGGTCACGAGACGGGTATCGCGAAGGCCTGGCTCACAAGCGGAAATGGATTCGCACAGAGCTTGTACCACTTTGTGCAGGTGCTCGGCGCCCAGTTCGAGCAGCCATGGCAAACGCGAAACGGCCAAGGCGATCCCGCCGGTCGAGATAACGGGCTGGTGTACATTACCACCTGCGGCATTTCAACGCTGCGGCGGTTGGCCGAAAAGGCTCGGGACCCCAACGACCCCAAGTCTAGTCTTCCTGCCGACGCGTTGCCATCCGAGGAGTCCGTCTTCAAGATGATGCTCATGCGGTCGCCCGAGTGGACCAAGGATGGTGTGATCAAGAACCTATCAGCGTACGCAGCGTTGGATTGATAGACTTTTCTGGTGTTACGACTTTTAGGATTGTGCATGGCATAGAAACGGAGTCGGGGAGTGCGTTTTATTTGGGGACCTTCACTGATACCAGATGGACCCTGAGTGGGAGGGTTTATCCAAGCCTTGTGTTGCCATGGGACAGGCACACATCCTGCGGTGGTGTGGATCGTGTATAAGAGTGTAACTAAAAAAAGAGAAGGAATTTGATGGGAGTTCATTGGGGGCTTGGAGCGAGGATGCTTGACGGGAGCCATTCTTTCATAGGTGTACATATGACGCGACAATGCAAGAATACCTCCACTATTGTCACATTGTTAGATTACCTGACGGTCCAATATTCTTCATGAATACGTGCAGCCACACACACTGTTGTGTGATATTTTGTCATGAATCCCCTCTCCCGCCTGATGGGTTATAATACATTTGGCCTTCAGTCTAGCTCACTATGGTGCTTCTCGGCCCAGATGTGCCAGCAACGACCCAGCCTTTCTTGCTTTTTTGTCTTCCGCCAGTATGCTACAACGGTTGATATACAAGCTGCAGCGCAGCCTCGCCACGCCATTCCCTGGCCTCATGCCTTGACCTCCGTCGGTGTCGTCTTGGGGATCTTCGGGTTGCCGAATGTGGTTGCAAGAAACTCCTTGATTTCTGTCGTGTGGTGGCCCTATTATGCAAGTCAGCTTAAGGCCTATACATTTAGAATTTCGTCATAGCGACTGTGCTCTACGTACCTTGATCTCAACGTGCTGTGTTACCGGGTTGATTCTGAAGTTCTCCTTGGGAACCTTGAGCGCTGCGGAGACGTCGGTGATCAGGGCCTTGCGGTCGCCCTCGATCTTCTTGATGACTGTGCGCTTGCTGGATCCGGCGGCCTTGTCGTCCCTGTAGACGGGGAAGGAGTTGGAGGCCGTCAGGTTGACCAGGTACGGTTTTGAGACGGGTGTTGCTGTGGAGGAGAATCGGACGGTGGGGAGGATGGCGGATCTGGGAAGGAAGGTGGCTGGCCTGACGAAGGCCGTTCTGAGAGTTGCGCAGTTCATATTTGCGGCAGGACGAGCGGATCGGTGCCGGAAGGAGGATTGTCGTCGTCGTGGAGGGGTCCGCTGGCCGTCGACAAGAGCTTCAGCATCAGAGGTTTCCAGCGAAGGGATTCGCGCCGGTTGAAGCTCGGTAGAACCGACGTTCCTGGTCCGTGTGCCATATCTCACCTTACCTAATCAGGGACCTTACAGAAGGGAGTAGGCACACGGTCCAGTTCTGAGTGATTTAGGCGGACCGGCAAAACCACGGCACGCCGCAAAACCCCCCACCAATTCTTGCCTTTGGCGAAAATGGCCAAAACTCTTCTGAGCCTGCCCCTCAGCCGGAGAAAACAAATCTGAGCAAAAAATAACGTGCGACTTGCGAAAGGACGGCCGAACCGCGACACCTCCCTCCCCCCGCCTCCGATCACGATCCCGACGACGTCACCCGTCTTCGGCACCGATTTGTCCATCTTCTCCTAACCGAACCCGAAACACCCCTCACAAACAACTTCGCCCATCATGGAGGAAGTCTACGCCGCCCTCGACGGCGAGAGCATCCTGCCCAAGCTCGCGTCCCAGCTGTCCCGCCACCTGGTCTTCCCCCTGATCGAGTTCGAGGCCGGCCGCGCCGAGGAGAAGGGCGACGACGACAAGGCGCGCAAGATTCTCGCCGGCAAGATCAAGCTGCTCGAGGACACCAACATGGCCGACTACGTCGCCCAGCTCTACCAGGACCTCAACGGCGGCAGCGAGCCCCCCGCCGAGTACACCAAGAAGCGCAACGAGGTCATTGCCCAGCTTGAGAAGTACGAGGCCGACACGGCCAAGATCTCGGAGCTGCTGACCCGCGAGGACGTCGTTGGCGCGCTGCGCAGCGACAAGGTTGCCAACTTGGAGTTCCTTAAGAAGGACCACGATGTGAGTTTGTCCCGCGTCTGCCTGTCCTGACGTAGATCAGCAAGCTGACACACGATTTTCAGGTCACCATCGAGATGGTCAACGCCCTCTACGAGTTCGGCCAGTTCCAGTTCCGCTGCGGCAACTACGGCGCCGCCGCCGAGCTCCTCTACCAGTTCCGCGTCCTCTCCACCGACAACGACCGCGTCTCCTCGGCCACCTGGGGTAAGCTCGCCTCCGAGATCCTCACGACCAACTGGGACGCCTCCGTCGAGGAGATCCTCAAGGTCAAGGAGGGCATCGACTCCAAGCTCTACAACAACCCGCGCGCGCAGCTCGACCACCGCACCATGCTCGTCCACTGGGCCCTCTTCCCCCTCTTCAACCACGACGGCGCCCGCGAGGCCGTCCTCGACCTCTTCTTCTCCGCCGCCTACATCAACACCATCCAGACCTCGTGCCCCTGGGTCCTGCGCTACCTCATCGCCGCCGTCATCACCGGCCGCTCCCGCTCCCGCAACTCCTCCCTGCACCAGAAGCAGATGAAGGACGTCATCCGCTACGTCCGCCAGGAGGCTTACGAGTACAGCGACCCCATCACCGAGTTCGTCTCGGCGCTGTACGTCGCGCACGACTTCAACGCCGCCCGCGAGGCTCTGCGCAAGGCCGAGGAGGTCTGCCGCGCCGACTTCTTCCTCATGAGCTCCTCCGACGCGTTCGTGGACGCCGCGCGCCACCTCATCTGCGAGAGCTACTGCAAGATCTTCAGCCGCATGAACATCCGCGACCTGTCCGCCAAGCTCGGCCTCAACCCCGACGACGGCGAGAAGTGGATCGTCAACCTCATCCGCGAGACCCGCCTCGACGCCAAGATCGACAGCCAGGAGGGCACCGTCATCATGAACCACCCGCCCAACAACGTCTACCAGCAGGTCATCGAGAAGACCAAGGGCGGCTTCTTCAGGACCCAGGTCCTCACCGCCGCGGTGTCCAAGTCTTGAGAGGCGTTTGTGTAAAAAGGAAACGGTTGGGATAATGAATGAACTCTATAAGGGGGGAGGATATAGGTGGGGGAAGAGAAGAACTACTACGATGCAAAAAAAAGGAAAGGATGCCAGGCCAGGTTCTTCTTCTTTTTTAACGATAGACCGCATGCAAAGAAGCCAACCGAGCCCGGCCGGAGAGGTGGGGCGCAGACTAGCTTCATGGATTGAGTAAGGCTGGGCTGGTTTCGTGGTTTGAAGCAAAAGATATTTGTCCCCCCCGAAAGGCTTCTTTTTGCATTGGCACGGCGTTTTCAGGGCAAAAACGGGGTATCTTTTTACTCTTTATCCTAAAGGGGGTCAGCAGCAGCAACGAAGTGGCAGCGGGGAGGCCTAGAGGGAAGATGTCCCCCTTGCCCTTTTGCTGCTTTATTGAAATGTTTACAGTTATGAAATCTTTTGTGTCTTGTGATGTGACCTATATAAATGTGCTCTTGGAAGAGGAGTTATTCCGCAACCCAGAATGCCTTCGGTCTTTGGTGTTTCCATTGCCAGCGAAATTTCACCGCCTTGTGTGGTTTGCAAGCTAGATATTTCAGCCTGAGCAGTTGCGACTCCTTCGAGGCCTTATGACCCTCACATGATATTCGGTGTAGTGGACTCTGAATACTGGGAGGTAAATACAGATGAGGAATGATGACCTACTTGGCCATCCTCAGGTTACTTGTGTGTTGTTGTCGACTGGGGATTGAAGCTCAAATGGAGAACGAATCTCCAACACATAGTCAAAGCGCTCATTTGCTCTCCGTTGCCGCTTCAACTTTCGAGAGTCCCCCAGACCGAGACTTTATACCCCATCCGGCCCTGTGTCTGTGTTCCCTGTGCCGTAATATAAAATCCAAGCAATTTAGCCTGGGAGATGGTGGTTCGAGGCGGCAATGCGCACGACGCTTCGCTTTTGGATGTTGATGAACGGAGACAAGCAGTTTCGATGCTGGTTCGGTCCAGCTTTAGCACGGTCTGCTGCAAGACGCTGAATCTACGTGGTGCACTGGGTTACTCAGCTCTTGGGGTTGTGATCACGTGTATTTCGGTGCGAATAAGGTCATGATCTGGTTGAATAGGAGAAGGCTTTGTGTCTTGCTAGTGGTTGGAGCGATACCATTATCGAGAGGGCAATGCGTGTGATAGAGATCTTGGAAAGTTGGAGCTTCGGGGCTGGAATAAACCGTTTTGGACGAGTGGTTGGCACACATTGTATTTGGGGTTGTATAGCATGCCGCCTAATTGCTATTATCCCTCTTAAATAGTCTCAACATGCCCCAGGGCAGGGCGTACGTTTCTTCTCGAAGCACAGGCATGATCGTAATATAAATAATATGCCTAGGTAAATTAGAAACTGTGGCACCGGAAATATTCGTACAAATAACACTGATAACGTCGATCGTTGTGATTTCTGGCTGAGGCACTTTCCATAAGACGTCGACAATGTAGCTTGATGCTTAGCCGTGGTCGTTCATCGGGGACTCTTAAGTGTGCTGGTCATCGGGTGTGTTGCTACCGCGGTATTCGGAATGAATGTACTAAGAATTGAAGATGGTGATGATTGGCGCGAAGGGCGATGTGGTCTGTATATGTGTAACTTGTCAAGCTGGCATCATGTCGGTCCATGTGATGATGGTCGAAGCCTGCAAGGAACACATAGCGTTGACAACTCGAAAGCGATAGAATGGTCAAGACTTCTCATATACGAGAGACCAATCAATGTGGGTGTATGCTGGCGACAGCAAGAGACGTACGGCATCGATCCGAAATCATGTGACTTTTTGTGTCATAGTGCAGTGACTATAAAGTGTCTTTGGGAGACGAAACCCATCTCAGCCTCAGCCGCAATGCGCTGGTCTCAAGGGGTGATTTGCAGAGAACGTGGCATGTTCTCACCTGGTTCACTGTGAGGCAACCTGAATGGCGATGGTCATTGCTTTATCCCCGAAGTGGAGGCCCACGAATCTCAAGTTTGGTTCTGGTGTATTCTGGGACGAATATTCACACAGCGAGTAGGAGAGATGGCCAGCTTTTGCTTCTTGTCGTTGGAACCTTCTTCTCCCTGTCTGACGTTGTTGACTTCGGGCTGGAGCTCAGATGGATAGCAAAGAATACAGTCCGTTGATACCAATTCTTTTGCTCCGGGTCTTCAATTGCGGCATGAGGTTGTGATGTTTTTCAATTTAGGGATCCTTTGTATATCGCAGCTGGCTGCGATTGAAGACTCGTCCGTGACGCATAAAGCGTAGCCTGAGAACCATTATCACGTTGAGAAGTCACGCACAATGCAGCTAGACCCGGAGTCAAGCAAATGGGCTCGAGGATCCAGCAAGGTTCTATGCCAATGCTGACTCAAACCCTGTCTCAATCAGTCAACCGAGACAGTATTAGGTACACTCAGCCCCCTACCTCTCTGCAGTGAAGAATCTGCTACTTCGGGTATTTGACATGAATATGGCGATGAACATATTGGACGAGGGGAAGCTTTCACCGTTATGACTGTAATCACGAGCTGTAGAGTTTTCTCTGGGAGTTTTCTTTGTTTAGATGCCCCAGATGCTTTACTTTGGCATCACTCCTGTCACATACTCAATGCATCCTGTGCATAATATCATATTTCGGTTCTAGCGTCGTTGGCTCCCTTAAATCGTTTTGGCATGCCCCAGAGCTGGAAGTACAGGTTTCTTCGCAGATGAAAGGTCCGTAGCAACACAAAGCCCGTGTCCTGAAGAAGATAGGAATATTCATCAACCGGAAGATTGTCCAGCTTCAAGGAGACTGTGATATGGCGATAGTAGGCTGTCCGCGGTCATGTCCTTGGCTGTGGATGTGATCTTTCTGTGAGACGTTTTACTGAGATCCAGAGGCGGAATCAGAACTTTTCCTATTGTCGAGGGGTATTTCGGGGTCATTTAGGGTGGAAAGAAAGGCGCGTGGAAGACAAGGATGACGGCCGGCAAAGTAAGGCTTTCGGATTTAAGCGAGTGTAATCTATTAATCAATCCTGCCATGCGCGCCTCTGTTCCAAGTTTCGATGATCAGAGCTTCATCGTGAGCGAGCAAGGATCACGTCGACATGACAATCAACGAGTCACATCTTTTTGGGGATTTGAAGATCTGATTGCCGTACTCTACTTTTGTACCTGCGATATATGCAACGGGTTTGGTAATTGGTGACGACGACGATGGTCCTCCAAGATTATGGAATTAGATATCGATCACGATAAAAGGCTGCAAGGAGTGCGGGATTGAAGACACACCGACGCAGCGCACAATGCAACTCTCGGATAATTGTGGCCTTCATCGGGACATTGCTGCTACCAACCTCTGCATGAGTGACCGAGTTGGAGACTCCTACGTTGAGGGCTGGCGTGGTGGGAAGCAGTCACATAGACCCGGGCTCTTTTGAGGGCCACCTCGTATTTATTTGCGAATGATAATAGGAAACCAACAGAAGTCATGGGTTTGTTTTTGCAGAACGGTAGTCAACGCGCTACCCAGAAGCTGTTGAGTTGTCGTGAATCCATGGCATGATACATCATAGGATGGCGCAGATGTACGTCATTACCGCATAATCTATTTGGCGGTTCGTTGTGGAATTCTCATGATGCGTCACTCTAAGCCCAACTATGATAGTATAATTTGCCAGTAAACTGGTTTCCGTTTAAGGAGACGTTCGCTTTTGAAACTTCAAGAGCAACTTTTACTCTGCGCATATCTAACGTCCCTGTCTGATCCCGACATATCTGTCACATGTCCCTTAAAAGAGTCTGCTGGCATCAACCTCATGGTTTGAACGGCTCTGCCGGGAGCTACGTTACAAGTTTAGCGTCTATTAAGTGGTTGCGAAGTAATGATCTTTTCTTACGACTGGACATTGGCCATGCTCGGGAAGTGACGGTTGCCTTGGAAGGGTCAGAAGGGCGCCAGCATGAGGAAATGGCGAGCTTGAAGCTTTTAGTAGACTACGGCGAGGCTTCACAAGCAATACTGGATTTTAACAGTTTTTGGCATTACTAGAATCTGCTTATTCGCAACCATCCCATCAATATTGGCTTTATTCGAGGCTGTGTTATGTATATTGCACCTTCATCTATCCAATTGCTGTCGGGAGCTGATCTTTCTGATGAATCTGACGATGAAACCACTTCCAGTACCATTGGTGGTGTCTCTGCTTGCAAAGAGACAAAAGCCGTTCCTTAAATATAACTGAGACGAAAGTGCGAATACTTAATCAACCACCTTAACGTGTAAATCTCATCCGGCCAGCTTCAAGACTGGCGACTGCTACTTGTTGAATACAGTATAGACAGTCAATCATGGGCATAGGAAAGTACAAATTTCATGTGGCCGATATGAGAAGAGACACAGCCCAAAACAACATTCGCCACGGAAATGCCTCATAATTACCTCAATTATGTCATGAAAGATATCTTACGCCGCTCACTGGCCCCAAGAGATGCTGGTTGCAGGACTTGGTTCAAACTTCCAACATGATTCGATGTAGAAGTGAGAATCGCGGCGATCAGATCAATAATCATATCCTCTTTGATCAACGGGGGTACAATTATGTTGTGTCTAAGTGAGTATGAATGTCGCTACACACTACCACGTCCAACCGAACCCGAGCGAATAGCTTCAATTTCCCGTAAGCCGGGATCGGAAGAGGTACCCTGGTCCGACGCACATGCATGAGCAAGGACGCAACGACAAGAATGTCGGACAGAACAAGGATTCAGCCGCAGCAGAAATCAGGCTGCGCTGGCATTGCATAATTGAACAAGCAAAGGACCATTGGTAAGACACAAAAGTCCTTAGCTCGGCGCCACGCCTTTACCACTTTGGGGGCCAAACGGGCATCCCACCCCCTTGTCTAGCACCTGCAGGCTCGCGCTCGCGTGGCGCAGGATCCAATCGTTCAGCCCTAGCAGCGTCAACTCCTCACATGAGGCCGCCTAGACTGGCTTTTCTCTGCAGTCATCATCATGAAAAAGACATTGCCGCGGCTGCCTGATCTGGGCGGAGTAACTGTTATTGCTGAATGACGGGGCATCTTTTCAACTTCTCATCGTTCCTGATCGCGGAGTTGCTCATCAATGCTAACATCAACAGAGGCGCAAACGAAGCTGGAGAGGCGCAATCGCGAACCAGTTACCAGCGCATCGAGAGCTCATCATGATCATCCCGAGCTTGGAGTGCGTTTACCCTCCAAACCTGAATCTTGTGCCGCCAAGATGGCGGCCTTTGGTGAAGTAAGTAAGCTCTTGCGGGTTGAGTTGCGACGCTGACTTCGGATAGCATCATCTGCGTTCATGACATAGGAGGGTCGCCAAAGACAACATGGCATCATGATGAATCCGGCAAGATATGGATCTCGGATCCCGAATTCCTCGGCAACTTCGCAAACTCAGCGCGAGTATGGTCATACGGATACAACTCGGATCCCGCAGTCAACATGACGCCCTCCAGCATCGCGCTCCACGCCAACGAACTCCTCGCAACAATCATGGCCGGTTACACAGTGAATGGTGTACGTTTTGATTCGATATCAATGTATATTGAGCATTCTCAGCTGACGAGAGCTTTTCTAGGGAGGAGGACCAACAATCTTCATTGCACATGGTCTCGGCGGTGTCATCGTCAAGAAGGTAAGAAAGCAAGACGCGAAGTAACTCAAGCAACGTCATTGACACGAAGCAAGGCAGTAATATTATCCTTGAGTTGTCCGGAGTACTTCAACATCCGAGATTCCATCGCTGGCATTGTATTCCTGGACACGGTACATCACGGCACTGATTCTGAGGGCGTTTTGAAGGCAGTCAAAACTATCGCGGCACTCAGTCTCCAAAAGGGATCCTTGAAACCATCATGGGACGACACAAGGCAATATGCAGATGCCGTCCGCGAAGTCAACACCACCTTTCTTGACAGGCTGCCTTCGGAACTTGAGATGCTTAACTTCATCGCAGTCAGGCGAGTTGAGCTAACTGTTGACGGTTCTGAAACGCACAAAACCTTGGTGAGAGCTTCAAACGGAAGACCATGTTGAGTTTTCTAACACCAAGCAGGTAGTGCCGAAACGGCGCGCTGAGCTCGACTCATCTCAAAGCAAGACATTAACCATAGACTGCGACCACTTTCAACTCACAAGGTTCCCGTCCCCTGAGGATAGGATCTATCTTCAGCTGGCTGAGCAAGTTGGCGAGTTGATGACGAAGGCCTCGGCAGACACGTCTAGGAGGGTCTTCTTTCCGCCCGCGCCGCCGGTACTGCGAAGTTCTCCAGTTCCCAGACCGCCGTCACCGGATCCAGGTAGTTATCTTCTAAGACATGGATTTCTGATAGTTACTGATAGAAAGTAGACATCCCTGTCCGACCACGCCCCCCGCCAAGCCGAGCCATGGGGCTGCCCCCAGGCATAATACCTGCTGCACACGGTGGCAACGCTCACCAAGCATGGTTGAAGAAGAAAAACATCGGTTAGTTCTAATTCAACCTTGGAGTTGCGAACCGGTTCTGATGAAAATCTAGAGTACATGAAGGAACGCCGGGACAGGCTCATAGACAGGCTTGGCACTTGGGACGATGCTCATCTTGGACACGACATCAATCCGATGCCGGGCACATGCACATGGATAGAGACGCATCCATTCTTTCTTGAATGGTCCAAGTCCAACGCGACCGAATACTTTTATGTTTACGGAAGTGCTGGGTGTGGCAAGACATATCTCGCCAAGTCTGTTGCGAACCATCTCTCTCGAGATGCATCAAAGCCATGGGACCTGGTCTTCCCATTCTTTTGCAATGCAAGTTCAACAGGCAACAAAAAGCCACCCATCATGGAACACTTCATCCGAGAGATTCTTCGCGAACGGTCACAATGGTTCGAATTCTTGAGCAGCCAGTTCCTGTTCCCGGATGCCGACGGGAGGTTCAGCATGGCTGCGCTGTTTGGTATCCTCCGGGACATCATGTCTCACCTGCAGTTGAGCCAGGGTCCTGGAAAGTCGATTACAGTCTACTTGATAGTGGATGGGCTCCACGAATGCGACGTGGGTTTTGTCAAAGAGTTTCTGGCTCTAGTAGCTAGTCTTATCGACCACCCGGTCGCTCGTTCAACACCGCCTCCGCCTCCTCATACAGCACCCCCCGGACCGTTCAATCAATTCTTTCCCCGAGATACCGTCAGGTTCAAGTTCTTCACCACTTACACCCCGAACGAGGTCATGGCTATGGCTTCCGTGAGAGCCACTCGTATCAAGATGAAAGACCAGGACATCCGGAAGGACATTGCCACTTACGTGGACAAGAGGGTCGAGGACTTCAGTACCATCAAGTCAACGAAAGACCCGCCAACAGAAGTGGCAGATTCGATCAAAGAGCAAGCAGAGTCATTCTTTGTCTACGCCAATTGCTCCATGGAAGACGGATTCTCGACCGCAAGAGATGATGATGAGTACGGGTTCTCCATGAGCCGCCGGATCTTTCCATATCCGCAAAAGCTAGGAAAGTACTATGACTACAACCTGCTACCCTTGTTCCAGAACATTAGCAACGACAATTACGCCCTTTCAGCGCTGCACGTCATCCTAGGCACCATTGGACATATTCGTGGCAAGACCTTGCGTGACGCTCTCGCATGCCTTCACGATAATCCCCGTCTGAAGTTCATCGATATTCAGACAATCTTGATGCATCAATGCCCTCGGCTGATCAGAGTCAGCGACGAATTCGAGGCCTCCCCCTTACACCCCTCCCTTAGAATCCACTTCAATTCGTACATCAGCAAAGATGAACAACATGCCAACATGGCGTCGCTCTGTCTCAAGTATCTTTCGCAGCCCATGTTTGGAGGAGGTCTTTCCAGAGATGCTGAACGGGAATGTCCGTTTTACCATTACGCAGCAAGAAATTGGCGGACGCATTTCAAGCTCTCAGGGGACAAAACGGCAAAGCTGATACCCCTAGTGCACCGTTTTTTCAACTCATCATCATACGGAACTTGGAGTCGCCACATAGACGGAACAATATCATCGTCCCATGGTATTACTCCTCCTGTCGTGGCTCTTATCACTGCGAACGCCGCAAATATCGTTCACCTTGTTGTCGACTTGTACGTCATGGACGATCCAGAAACGTACCCTTGGCAAACCGGAGTATGGGGCTTCTTTTGGCGGCTCAAGCAAAATGCGTGGAGAGACTACCCTCGGCTTGCCATGTTCATTGACTCATTCAGAGAGAGACATGATGAGATGATAGTCGACGAAGCAGGTCTTTCTCCGTTGATGCATGCTGCAAAGGAGCCGGTGGGTCTGCCAGATATGGTTCGCCATTTCCTGCAGCGTCCCTTCGACATCAACCGAAGAGACTACGCCATAGGCGCCACCGCGTTGATGTTCTTTTGTAGATTCAACACCGATCCGGATCAAGATCTCATTTCAGAGATGATCGATGCGTTCAAGAGAGCAGGAGCAGATGTGAACATGTCTACTTACAGGGGAGAGACCCCTCTGTGGCTGGCATGCAGCAACGGAAACCCGATCCTGGTCGAGGAGCTCCTTCGAGTCGGGGCCAACCCCAACATCTCAGATATAGACGGGTCGACGCCCATACACCAGGCATTCAGCAAGCCAACGAAATATTCTTATCAGATCATCGACAAGCTTAGTCGAGCTGGGGCCGACCTGAATATCAAGTTTCCTGTCCCAGATAGACTGATACCAATGACAGCATCAATCGTCGACATGCATTTCGACATATTTTTACACCTATTAGACAACATCGACGATATCAACCAGAGAGATGAGGCGGGCTTTGCTGCCATACACTTGCTGGTGCAGCCGAAATACGCTGATTGGCTTCCTCATCTGCTTGAACGACGGGACTTGGACGTTGATCTTCTCACGGACTCTGAGTCCAGTAACGGTGCACCAGTTCGATTGACGGCTTTATCTTACGCGATTACCGAGCAGAACTTCCAGGCCGTCGAATTGCTTCTAAGGGCCGGATCAAATCCCGACCGTCATCCACAGGCAAGCGACAAGTCACCACTGTTTGTTGCCGTGGACTTCGTTGCGGGGAGAATGGAAGACATGTAAGGCATCGAATTCTTGAAGCGTGTGTATCAGACTGACAGTAGAGCAGCGGCGATAAAGACCCGAACGGAAACCTCGATATCGCAGAGCTGTTGATCTCTTATAACAGCTCCATCAACACTATCAATCCCAAGGCAAAACGTCATACAAGATCACCATTAATGCTAGCAGTCAAGAATCAGAACTACCCAATGGTTGAGCTTCTCCTGAAGCACGGTGCAGACCCCACCTTGGAAGAAGCTTACAATCTCCCTGGCGTTCTGGACGCAGCCGTATATGGGGGCAATGTGGGAATTCTCAAGTTGCTTCTGGAACATTCGTTGCCTCCAAGTATCAACTATGTACCAAAAGACTTCGACCACATCCTTATCGAGGCGGCGGAGAAGGATGTAGAGTTGGTGAAGCTACTCCTGGATCACGGTGCCGATACAAAGCGATTCTTAGCACCTGGTGACCCCAGAACCCCGCTACAGGCTGCAGTCCAGGAGGGAAATCTTGGTTTATGCAAGCTATATGTCGAACATGAGCCGGAGCTGGTGAACTACCAGGCTAATGAGGGCTTGGTGTGCGAAACGCCTCTGAACATTGCAGCCAGAGAAGGCCACCTGGAGATTGTTCAATGTCTCCTCGAAGCAGGGGCCAAACCCAACATTCAATCGTTCTACTATCAGGAGACACCGCTCTGGTCAGCATGTTCTCGAGGAAAGTTCGAGATTGCCAAGCTTCTCTATGAGAGAGCTCCTGAAACCATCAACATCCCTTCTTATGACGGCGAGACACCCCTCATGGGAGCATGCTCCTCCGGTGCCATTAAACTAGTTGCCTTTCTTCTTGACAGTGGAGCCGAACTTACGCCGAGATGCTCAAACTGCGGCTCCTGTGTCTGGAAAGCCTTGACGAATAATAGTGACGCACCAGCGTACAAGATGATCGAACTGCTGATTCAGCACGGTCTTGGCGTGGACGATGTCGTCAGCTCGGTCGGATTTACCGTGCTGGGGGAGGCCTGCAGGAGCGGGGATCTGCCGGCGGTGCGGTACTTGTTGGACTTGGGTGCTGATCCGGTGAAAGGACAACTCTGTCCGGGAAAAGAACCATCAGACAATTCTTGGAGGAGTGCCGCGCAAGTTGCCGTGGACAACCGTGAACCTGGGATCCTCGATGCCTTGCTCCAGCATCCCAAGGTCGCTGACTTCATTGCCAACGCCGATGTTTATGGGGAGACGGTACTGCATACGGACGACCCGCAAACGGAGGTACCGGTAATGATGACTATGATCCATAATACGTGTGAGAGGCTGAGAAGGGAGACCGGCATGGATCATTGGGAAAGGATGCTGCGTGCTGAAGATTTCGGGGGCCAGAAACCACTTGATACCGCACTGGGAGGGCACCACAAAACGCTGACTGACCAGGCTGTCGCCAACGCCGACGAATTCATCGCACAGTATGTCGCGCAATTAGTCACAGCCCAGCATAGGACGATTGACGACCACTTTTACATCATCAGAATGCTATCGCGGCTACTCCTCCTCCGAACTTGTTACGACGATGAAGCTGTAAGACTGATACAGGCGTACGTCGTGGATCCTTGGGTGAGGGAGAAGGACAACCGTGTCGAGGAAGCGGTGTTCTGCGAGTACTATTGCGATGAGTGCGGCAAAGATGCCGAGGAGGAGACGCTCTACTTCTGCCGGTTTTGTGTATGGACTACTGGACGGTGCTGCTTCACCGACTACAAAGGGATGCATGAACCGATTGAAGTCCCATTGGTCATGGAGAGGCGCATTGTGGATATCAATTCGGAGGAGTTCATCGGTGTGCTCAGAGTCCTTGAGCAAGACTTTGTCACCAACAAAGCCCCCCGCGTCGCGGAACCCGCCCAGAAGGAGCTATTTCAGGCGGATCCTGAGTCCGAAGACACGACGCTGTCCCTCGCCTTTCTGCATTCCTTGGGGTATCTTGAGTTCCGCCGTCGTGCATGGAGTCCTTACCTTCCCTTGACATCCAAGATATACAAGCGTATCGAGCCGTGGGAATCCTTCATGAGGCAGGAGAGGAAGGAATTTCAAGAGTGGGTCTACCGGACGGAAACCGCGCCATGGAGACTGAAGAACGAACTTGAATATTTCCTCGAATCAGGCAGGAAGACCGCTTACAAGGACGTTGGCACCACCATAGTCGAGGAGATAATGAGGGATGTGGGTGTACTATTTCACGAGCCAGGCCGCAGCAGAAGCCCGCGGATGCTGCGGCCGAATGAGAGGGGAGAGAGGGCCCCACGCATGCTTTCTGACGAAGAATCTGACTGATTTGATGGGATCCCAAGATGAATATTTGTTAGGAGGTTTGTTGGATTCATGAGACATGATGAAAGAAAAGGGGCAAATGGGTAGCATCAGAAAAGAAAAGGCCGGCTCGCGAGTTGAGATGATGAGCCGGAAAAGAGGTGATGAATCGGAAAAATACGCATAATTGTGGAAACCAAGAATATGTCTTACAGCAGGACTTTGCCAATTGATATCATTGTTACTCTTGTTTGATATCCTGGCTAACCTTCCATGCTTTCTTTGCATACTTGCTACATTGTCCCTCTCGCTATTCTCCGCCTGCACTCAAGTGGCATCATCGTTTCGACACAGACCGCCTGCTTAGCCATGTAGGAACTTCTCCAGAAACCATGAGTACTTCTCAAGTTGCTCTAAGTGAACAATATGAGCCCCATTGCTGATAGTAATCCATTTAGAATTGCGAATGTTCTTGACCAAAGGCTCAACCACTAAATAAGACGCCTCGTCAAACTCGCCATGGATAACCAGAGTAGGAACTTTGATCTCTCTGCACTTCTCACTCCAATCGTAACCTAATGCAAGCTGTTAGCTCATCTTATAGGAGGCTGCACGGAGAAGCAGGACTCACTCTTCAGGTTCCCGACGATAGTAATCTCACTTGGTCCATTCATGGTAGAATAGACCGTTGGGTCCTTCTCCAACTCATCGAAAGCATCCGCCAAGGCCTTTGGGAATGGCCAAATGCGACACATATGAACCTTGTAGTATTCCATCACGGCTGTCTGATACTCTTCCGATTCGTAGTCGCCATCCTTTTCCGCCTTCTCGATTGCCTGGCGGACACTTTTAGGCATCTCCTTTAGCCAATTTCGCTGTGCCGTTTCCCACAGCTTCATACTCGCGGGGCTGCTGGCCAATATCAGCTTCTCAATCCTCGGCGCCAGGACTGGTGATGCCGATTTCGTCGCGATGACAGCCGCAAGCATGCCGCCCCATGAGTGACCGTAGAGGTCAAATTTGTCGACGCCGAGGCGAGCCAGCAAATTCTCGAGCTCGGAGACAAAGAGCGATACAGTCCAGAAGGATTCGTCGCCCTGCTTTTCCGGGTAATGCGTCGATTTGCCGCAGCCGATTTGGTCATATAGAATCACGGGAGTCTTGGTTTGTTTGTGGTAATACGTGAATAGAGGGGCCAGGTAAACATGTGGAATCCCGGGACCGCCGTGAAGTGCGACAAGCGGCCTGCCAGCAGACAGGTCGCCGAAGATACGATAGGCAGTTTGAGGGTTCGAGTCCTCGGGAAATGAGGGATGACGAAAAGGAACTGATCCCTCGACCACCTTGATAAGAACCATCTTGTTTATAACGAAGTGTATTGCTGGTGATTTGCTCTCGTAAATAGTGAAAGGAGGTAAATGTTGATACTGCAAGAAGCGGGGATACGAAACGGGGCTTGAGCAGTGAATGATCAGCCGATCGTGCCAGTAAAATTTGTGCTGTATGTCGGAGGCATGCATGAAGCTTACGGTGGCGCATAAGCTCCTGCCGATCCGGGAGCGAGAGTTCATCAAATAATCCTAGGCTTACTGCGATTGGACAGCAACGAATAACAATGGGATAAGACTGGCCTCGACAAGGAAGGGTGTCATTGTCTTTGAGGTAATGTTAATTACTGTCGGAACCTGCGATCGAAAAGACTGGCTGTGTAATGGCATTATCGCCTGCCAACTTTAGCAGGCCAGGTTGATGCATTATTCTTTTTAGCGTTTCGTAATACTCAAAGAGACGCCGACATCAATTGCATGCTATGGCCAGACGATTTACTCATTGATTGCTTGTATAAATATCTAACGCGATCGACCAATGTGATTGGAGTGAGCTATTGAATCCTATGATTTAGAAGTTCAGCCGAGATTCCGCCTTCCTCTTCTGCCTTCGTACTGACGGCATCTGGGGCAAAGCCCGAGTTTCATTACTTCGCCTGGCACAGCTTTACTCAAAATCTGACCACAGGGGTGGCGCGGGCAGCATGTTCCAGGGCTGTGGTTACTTGTTCGACGCTCACTGCGCGTCGTGTAGCTGGTGCCGCAGCTGGTGCAGTCGACCGAGTGGATAACAAAATAACACATCTTCGAGGAGTGACTTTGCGGATGTTTCAAGATGCAAATAGAAATTGCCAGATAGAGATCCTGACTGGTTCTTTGGCGATCTTGCGCAGGGAAGTGTGGTTTCGAAATCTTTTGAAATGGAGGTCGATCGAAGGAAGCCAACAATAGGAACAATGATCCTTTATATCCTGAGGCCAGCCTCAAAGAGCTTAAGTGAATTGAGGCTTATAATCCGTTCAACATGTTGGCTGTCTTGGTGAAAGGGCCTGATGCAACTGCTTTGTTGTGATTCAGCGATTGCCAAGGCGTCAAAGCGAGTAGTTCTGAATACATCTCGAAGCGTCTTCATAGTCTCAGGACCAAGAGTGAACAAGATGACTAGAAATGTCGCGAGGAGCCCAGATGGGCTGTCAAGCCATATCCCATTTCTAGTTTCTCATTCCGTCTCATTGCGCAAAGTGTGTCTATCATCGAGCAGAAAACGAATTGAACAAACAACAACCTTTTTCGACACCAATATGTGTCATTTTATTTGGAAAGACAACCAGTGCCAGGCGTGCGGCCAGTTCTTTGATCGCAAACTTGTTTCCTGCAACCAGGCACAAACGTGCAAGCGTAAGGCTTGCGGCAGGGTCTACTTCCGAGAGAACGATGCCGATTTCAAATGTCAACAGTGTTTGGTAACGGAAGCACCTTGGAAGAGGGTGAAGCCATTGGAAAGTCAGAACAACGAAGAGTACTACAGCGATGATTCTGGGGACGAAGACTATGAGGAATCTGATGGCAGCCTTTCGGACAACGATGAAAGTACCGATGACGACGGCGACTACGAAGACAACAGAGGTAACAGGCCTTTGAAAAGAAGCTTTCAGGATGCAGGTTTCAAACTTCCTCAGAGGGAAATGCAGAAGAGAAAATGCCGAGGAGATAGGGTCAAAAGCCTGTTGCTCAACTAAATGTTGTTATAAACTCCCGCGCTTTTCAGACTATTGTTTTATGTTTGCGGATTGGTTCGATACAAAAGTTAGGCAAATAAATCAATATCTCAATCATACTCCAAGTTTCAAATGGCACATGTCTCATATCGCAAGAAATCATGTCATGGCTTCAACATTAGTTTGGCATCAACCTTACAAGTGGGCGTACCAACACAAAACAGTGAAAGCATAGAATATGTCAAAAGCAGAACTCTCTGATTTCAGGGTTCGTCCTGTGATTGGTGGCCAAAAAGCGCAGGGAGGTTTGTATGAGACACTTCCTTGTCAACAGCGTTCAAAGCAGTCCAATAAAAGCTCCTGCCGATCACAGCCACCAAGCACCAAGGCAGGATCACAAAGGCTAGCCAAGGCCACATGGCTTTGGTTAGGTTCAAGGAATTCAAACTTCAATTTTTGTTAGGGATGGGAATTTTGAACAGTAGCACGATCAGTCAAAGCCATCCATGAATGGAAACAGCCATTGTGACCGTTCCCTTGCTGAACCCCAAAGCAACCTGACGTCCACCAGTGGCCCCCATTGTCGCTCTTGTTCACAGCTGGTATGTAATCATCGGACAGCCCATTGTTGTGTTTTCTTTGTCGAACAACTCAAGCAGTCGCTTCCAGGGAAGTCTCCAGATATTTCGACAACACACCATGCAAACAATGCTCGCGACAGTCATAGTTATGCCAGCCAAAGACATAAATGTCACAACCGTCGCTCATCATGTCCCATGGTTGAGCAGCGATATGCCCAATAACAATCAGCTCGGCCAACCATCTTCATCCTCACATCAGTATTTTCAACTCAGACTTCTTCAAAAGCCACAATGGACGAACCCAAGAGCCCCGACGCCGGCGCCTGGACACTCGTCGTCCCCAAGCGCACCAAGAAATTTCTCGTCAAGCCCAAATCGTGCGAGGACACCAAGGAGAACGCTACGCAAAACACCGAGACTCCTGCATCAAAGGATCAAATCGTTGATCCCGCGTATGATGCGTCCGCCGAATATGATGCGGACTTCGAAGAGAGCGAAGCCGACAACGCCATGGTCGATATTCCAACTGAGAATCCCACGTCGGACCCCGAGGGCTTCATTGAGCAATGTGATGAGTACGCTGTCATTGAAGACAAGATGCTGGATCAGGCGGTGTATGACTTTGAAAAGCGAGAGAAGTCACTGAGTCGATTCGGAGGTCGGAAGCATGGAACTATCGCGGAAGCTCGCAGCATTCGCATGCAAAGCGTTCAGCGTATCTATCTGCGAGATGACAAAAAGGCTGCCTATTGAGAGAGGATGGGGAAAGTTGCACACTTCTCCAAGGACAAGGACCAGAGTGTTTGTTTAGGTCAAAGGTTGGATATCTTATGAGCTCATTTACATCCTAGCTGCTGTTGCTTCTGGCATGCTTAAACCATCGCAAAGAATTGCATCTATGGGCAAAGAATTTCTTCAACCCCGCAGACTGAGAGTTCACCTAGTCTCCGTCCCACTCATTCGCACATGTGATATCTGGCCTGCATAAGGGACTCCGTTGGAATTAAATTGATTCCAGTAAATACCTTGATCCAAGACTATGCTGATAGCAAGGCATAGTCTCCCACTCCATTCCTTTTTTCACATCCTCCGCTTCGGCTCTTGACACAGATCCAGGTTCCTAACCAAACTCGCCTTCAAAAATTCATCCAATCGACATAAGTGACATGCTTCAGTCTCAGGACTCTTACTTGGCATGCTTCTTTTGGTGGAGGGCCTTCACCTCTTCCGCAAGCCCTGGGATCGGCCCTTGAACAGGGGTGTTGGGAGCGACCTGGCTGATAGGAAGTGCCGCCACCTTCTTGCCAGCTGCCAGCCCAAATTCTTCCAGCCATGATGCATATTGTTCTGTTGACGACACATAGACAATCGGCCCTAAGCCCACCCAGGCATGTGCCGCAGCACACATGGGGCAGTGCTCCCCAGATGTGTAGACAGACGCCTTGGCTCTCTCCTCAGCGCTGAGGTTGAGTTGCGCCCATCGCGCCAAGGTAAACTCGGGATGAAGGGTTGCATCCGGCGTGCCGTCACCGTTCTCGCCGGTCTGTGTGCGGTTGCGGTCTTCGCGGATGATGGTTCCGTCAGCACCTACGAGGACGGAGCCGAATGGATCGTCGCCGGCATCCAGTGCTTCCTTAGCAAGTTCGACGCATCGCTTAAGAATTTTGTAGTCGGGAGACTGAGTCATGATGGGCTTTAAGGTTGAGTTGGTTTTGATCAGGACAGAGCGTTGTGGTAGCGAGTGAGTGAATGGTGGGGTAAACTCGTGATAAGATCGCAAGTCAGCATTGGGCATAAATGGATGACGTACCAAGAACGGATGAAAGTTATTGCTGGCCCACGAAAATATTTCTTCAGATATTCGTTTGGCTGGTGACTCATAACTTGAGGGGTTTTCTTGATCTTCAACCTCAATCCTGCGTCTCGAACAGCGCTCTGGTTTGAACGCGATGTTCGTGAGCTCTACACTAAGCAGGCGGCGTAGAGACTTTCCCAAGTCGCCTAGTACCAAACCTAGATTCTACGTGAGTCTCATTTCGCTGAAACTCAGTTTATCGCTTTCGGGCTTTTATTTTGATTTTGTTCTGGAGACTTCCAGGTAAATCTAGTAGACGCGATTTGAAAGTCGACCGGTACAAATTTCACATTTGTGTTTACGGAAGCATGTGTGCACATGTCTTTCAAACCGCATGCCGGACTATTTACAGAATTGACCTATGACCAACGAGCAAAGAGTATCACTAAATTAGTCTGGCGACGGCAGTATCAATGTTTCCCAAGCCTACTCATCCACTTCTCGGACTCCCATGGTGTCGCACGCTCAGAGCACTGACAGGGCATTGCATGTTTGTTCCCATATCGGAAGACGGCAGGTGTTGTGCGTCGCTTAGCAGGCTGCTTCACTATGCACAAAATCTGACGGTGACAGCGATGGATATATAAACCCTGCAACCTGAATCATGTCGGTGATATTGCCGGCAGGACCATGAGATGGGAGAAAACTGCATTACAAATGTCAGTTTTCTCTTGAGAGTGTACGTGGTTGAAACTGTGATGCGGTACTTACTGAGCATTCGTGGCGACGCCATCGCTAGCCAGAGATGACAACAGCTCGTGTACTGCTGCATGATCAAAAGTCTCCAGGAAGGCCAAGTTTCCATGGTCTGCGTCAAAGACAGCCGTAGTACTGTCGCTGGTAGGACACGCCGGAAAGACGAGAGCGTAGCCGTGATCTTCAGCATGTACGGTCGCATCCATATCGACGAGAGTCAACTGTATTTGGCTGTCCTTCAGAACGAGAGAGCCGCTTCGGCTTTTGCATGGGTTAGCCCAGTCTTCCTCGCTCAAATGGAAGTTGCATACCTGTAGGTTACGATTTGGTCTTGGGGCACAGTGGTGTAGTAGCTGGCTGCATGGTCAGGTACGATGAGCTTTGCGCCACTGGCGACGTAGTCCACAACACCAAAGGCGTGATCATGATGATGATGGGTGGGCTGGAGAACGTCAGTATCGAGCAGAGAATCTTGGCTTGTCCAGGAATACGAACCCAAACGTGAGTGATGTTTTTCCCGAGGCGAGCTTGAGCCCATTCAATGATGAGCTTGCTTTGGTGAGGAGGAGCATCCAGCACGATGACAGATCCGTCTTCAAGCTCCACTACGGCTTGTCGCATGGCCAAGGCCCCCTCGGGACTGATCACCCATAACCCGGGCAGATCATCAAAAGGCCTGGAGGCTGCCGACTCGATGATCTCAGGAGTTCCTGTGTATGCTCCCGGCCAAAGGAAGTTAGCGGATGTCTCGCCAATCTCAGAAAAGTCATATTGTGCGTCCCGCACGGGCACGCTAGCCTGAGGGATCGTCGCGTTCCCTGGTAACGTGAATAAGTTTTCAGAAATGGCAGGATTAACCAGAACCTGATCAGCACGATAATCCGCAATGAGGTGCTTTCCGTTGTAGATCGTTTTGAACCGCTGCGGGGCCTGGACGCCGTCAATTTCAACGTAGTCGTAGACAAGGAGATCGTGCGTTGAGGCACCGAAAAATGGGTGATCTTCGTAAGAACGAATGATGTATGGCAAACTGGTATTGGGCTCGAAGAGAACCGTTAGGTTAAGTAAATCATCGTGAACTTCACGATGTCAGCTAGATGGCCCGGACAGCAACGTCGAGGATGATTGGCAGGACTCACCACCGCTAAGTTCTACACCGGCTTCTGTGGCGCCTGAGCGATAGGTGAAGTTGTTGTTGGATAGAATCTGCTGATATTAGTGAGTGCTAGTGGGTGTCTCAAACTTGCCATACCGTTGAGAGCAACAATGGGTGCCACTTGTACGCCTCGTTGATCAGGTACGACGCAAGTAGACCTGATGCAAAGCTTAATTGTTAGTTTTGCCAAGGGATGAAAACGGCAAGAGAAGAAGAGTGAGGATGTTCATACCGTCGAGATATCCCTGGGGATCTCCAGTAGGATTGTAGAGGTCATAGCTTCCCCTAACGACAGCAGCAAAACCGGCCTCACTGCTATCAACGACCAAAGAGAAGTCCATCGGACTCAGGTTGGCTCTTCCAAAGGTCCATCCAGCTATTGGAACTTAGCAGAAGTCAACGGGGGGCTAGGTTTGAGCCTCTACGTACGGCCAAGAGAGGCAACCTTGTCGATGCGTTGCTTGACGTTGTTCCCATCAAAGGCAAATGTCACGTTTTGTCGGCCAGCAGTGACAGCTGCATTATCCACGCCAGTGAGAGAAATTCCCAGCATCAGGGTTCTGGCTCGAAGAATTCTATGCTTGGTCAACGAATGGCCAGCCATCACTGAAAGCACGCACCCAGCTTACGTTTCGCCATAGTACGACAAGCTGCTTATGGAATCAATGACATCCTGGCCACCAAGGGCTTCAATCCCTCGAGCAAGAAGTGCGGCAGGATCTTCGACGCTGTCATTTTGGCGGTGGTGCAGTCGATGACCAAAGGCAAAGCCGGAAAAGAGCAAGACAGTCAGACTGAGTTGAGAAACAAACATCTTGGCAGTCTCGAGGACAAGAGGCATGAGGGATGAGGCAATGGTTCGTCCAATATCTGATAACCTGACGAGCTTAAATACATGATATAGACCACCTAGCCCCTGAGTTCTTGGTTAGGAGTAAGTTGAAGACGGATTTCTAATCCGTCTCGAATGCCAAGAAGGCGACCGTAGCTTAGGTATTCCAGCGACACCTGATTTCCAGAAGATTGTAACTATGTTTAAAGGCTGTGTTGATGAATATGGCACGCTGAATATTGACAATTGCAAGGGTTCCTGAGGCCAAGTCAATTTCGAGATCTTGGATTCTTGTCTTCTCTGCTATGGCTTGCGGGTGGCTCCGGGGAATCACAGGGGTAGCGTGCGCGCGGCAGGAACTATCCAGATCAAGCTTCCAAGTCGCCCAATTTCTGGCGAATAACGAATGCGGACCGAAACTTTAATCAGTCGACGTTACTTGGCCCTCCGGACATTGGACGAATTCTGGATCCGGTTCTGCTGTTTTCCCTTGTTTTCAGACCGGGTTGGCCTCAGGTGCTGGTTAAGTCCGGAGGCTGTGGACATAGGTGCCCACATTTAAGGCCGAGGACGCCATGGAGATGGAGCCATTTCCGGAGATACAGATGGGTCAAGGGCCGCGTCTCATGCGCCTACGTTTTGGGGCACTTATTAATGGCTTTCGCAACAGTCTACTAACTGAGCAATGCATCAAAATTGAATGCGCATTCTTCATTAAAGCACTGGCTAAGTGCTGTGTTCTACTTTTCGAGTAATCAGCACGGCTCGTCCTGCCACAAGCCAACAACCGCTCAAGACTCTGGAATATCATCTACAGCAGGTATCTATAATCAGGAGACAGATCTCCCAACTCAGTCTTCTCCTCCTCTGACAACGTAGATTGTCCAGCAGCCCGATCCCTGCTCTTGTTTGCAGACCAGCATGCGATCGCGTAGATGAGACACGCAAGACCGCTCAAAATGACGAAGGCAATGCAGATGCTGTACCCGGGGATGTACTTGGGTGCGTCCTTCTTCAGGAAGGCAAATACGGCAATGATTCCACCAATGTTACCGAAGCCAACCTGCCAAGCACTGCCAATCGAGCGACGGTGGTGGCCTCCCAAGTTCATGTTGAACCAACACACGATGATGGGCATGGCTGTGTAAGAACCCATCGCCACGAGGAATAGCGATGCATATTGTACGGAGGTGTTGTTGTGCACGGAGATCAAGATCGCAAAACCAGCCATGGCAACGCAGATAGCGAAGATGGCGAATAGGAATCGGTGGCGCGTCTTGTCAGAGATGAAGGCGATAATCATCGAGAAAACGAACGCCACAGCCCATGGAGGGACACTGTGCAGCTGGGTCTGGATGCTGTCGTAGCCGTACGTCTGAATGATGCCAGGCGCGAAGTAGGCGTAGCCATAAGCGGGCACAATCAGGCCGAAGTACATGAAGCCTCCGACAATGACCTTGTAATCTTTAAAGATGTTGCCGACATCCTTGAGGGTTGTGCTGCGCTCCACGGCGGAACGCCCCTGATCGGCGCGGAGGCGGGCCGAGACAAAAGCCTTTTCGTCGTCGGTGAGCCACTTGACCTCCTCGGGGAAGTCGGGAAGCCAGAAGTAGAAGAAGAAGCTGACAATAACGGTCAAGAGGCCTTCCAGGATGAAGATCCAGCGCCATCCAGCGTAGCCGCGGATGCCACTCATCTTTCCAATCGCTGCAGCGAGGAGACCGCCGAAGGCTCCTGCGAGAGTCGTGCTGTTGAAGAAGAACGAGTATCTCCTCTGCGCCTCGTGGCGCCGGTACCACATGCCGATGAGGTAGAAAGCGCCCGGGAACATGCCCGTCTCGAAGACTCCCAAAAAGAATCGCGTGGTGCAAAGTCCGGCGTAGTTCGTGACGAAGCCTTGAAGCATGGTGACGAGACCAAATCCAAACATGTTGATGCTCAGCCAAACGTGTGGCTTAAACTTCTTCAGGAGGATGTTGGAGGGGATCTCCAGGAGGATGTAGGGCACGAAGAAGACGACAAGCGCATTGTTGTAGAGGGTGCCATTCAGGTTCAGTTCCGTGCTGAGGCCGAAGACGTTCGCATTGGCGATGTTCACTCGGTCTACGAAAGCAAATGGCCATTAGCATTTGAGTTGCGATCGTGGCTGGACGCGCGGGCGGGGAAAGTGAGCTTCTTACCGAGGAAAGCTAGCAGGTACATGACGCAGAGGAAGGGAATGACCCTCATGTCCTGACCAGGTCAGCATGTACATGGTAGTGTTTCGACAGGAAGAACTCACAATCTTGCTGACGAGCTTGCTCTCCGTCGTGTGAGGGGGACACTCGACGTGCTCGTCGCCATAGCCGGGCCGGTCAAGATCTGTCGCATGCTCGAGGGAGCGCGACGGCGACTCGGCCGGCTTGTTCTCCTTGTCGTACTGCATCTTCGGGGTCGTCGACTCTGAGAAGCTGGACTCAATTGAACTCTCTGCAACCAGTAGAGGCGCGCGCGACACACAGAACGCGCGGATGACTGGCAAGAGACAGGTGAAGGAGCAAAAGGGTGCGGCGCAAACAAGACTGACGACGATCCTGCCAGGGTCGCAGCCAGCTTTTATTTCGTCACCTACTTTTTTGACCGTCGCAAATGACTGTGAGTCGCGCCGCCGACCTCGGGGTGAAAAGGTTCCCTGGAGGACAAGGCCGGTGATCCTCGCGTCTCCACACGACTCCAAAAAGTACGAACCAACACCACGTTGGACGTGGAGCGTGTTTGGTGTCTAGCCCGGCAGCGGTAAGGAGGGACATGGATGGATGTCCTAAAGAGAAGTGATCATCCCCCCAAGCCTCCCGAGCCGAACCCCGCGTTTTCTGACCGTGGCGGGAGTTGATAATGCAGCACTAAGCTCGGGCTATTGCTTGTAGCTGATTAATGTCATGCAGGGCATTGGATTCAGTCAATGACTTGTGCTCGTATCCCGTGCATTGCATGCTGCTCAAGAGACATGGCAACTCTGCATAACTTGCACAAGATGTTCAGGCAGCAAGAAACAGTCCAGACTCGGTGTTGGATCTGCAAATCTTAAAAGGGCCCCATTCTTCCCTATTCACAACTCCACCCCGGCCCCGGGTCGGACTTGGCTGTACTCCACTCCGTCCGCCGATGCAGGAACTGTGACTCTGTGAGTAATCCCTACCACAAATTCCTTTTCGCGTGGTTGGCTCTTAGCTGACTGCATGCTGCGTCGGACGGACGCCGCCGCCGCCCTCGTCTTCTGAGCAGAAAAAAAATCCTCACCTAGGGTTCGGTCCGGTGGGATTGATAGGATGCAGGTGTGAGACAGACCGGACTTAAGCTCGAATGCGGCCGCCGGATGCCCGGAGACCATCCGTTTTTGGCCTAGACCATTAAGGGACCACAGTGACTCAAACCACTGATGGTTCGTCTGGTTTTCTTACTCAAGGAGGCCACAAACAACCATCTCGCTTGAGCGGCAGCTTGACTGTCAGGCCTTGACAGCTCGCTTTCTACCCCGCGAACGCCAAGTCCAGCCACGCCTGGCGATGCCCTTTTGTAGCTTGTGTGAATGGTTGGCGCCTGACCTCGGCTCTGAATGTCGTGCGTCGCGATTCTTGAGCAAACAAATCGAAAACAACTGCTCAGTCGGCCTGGCCTTAGTCTCGCATTCCGGCCCTCGTATGGCGACCAATCAAGCGGCAATTCAAGATTCTTCTCCAAGCTTGCGCTTACTTCTGTTTCGTGGAACAATTGATTTCTTTCTTATCCAGCGCTCATAGCCTTCAAGCTCCCAGCCACATTGACACACGTTTCGCAAGCCGGAAGAAATGGGTTTCCTGAGAAGCCATTCACGATGCCATGAAGCCCTGTTGCTATACTCGCAGGCGGGTTTTGTTTTTATCTTCGACAGAGCATCTCCCAACCTCACATCTATTTCAAGCAGAACTCATCAACCAATGTCAGTCTTCTAAGCGATGCATCCATTCTCCACAGAATTGAGAAAGGGCGCTGAAATAGTTCAATCAAGGAATGATTTGAGGGCTTAAATGATAGTTACTTCGGCATTTTCTACAATGCTATCAAATAACACTCCATCTGTCACAGCCGGTCCTGCATTCCAGAAAACATTTTTGGTAAAGACATACCCAGATCTCTGGTAAATATCTCCCATTGTAGGGTGCTTCCATGAGCTCAATACCAAGCACCCGACATGGTGGCGCGGCAAATGAGCCGGTGCCGAGTTTTCGACTCCGGTAGGAAACCGCATAACTGGCAGCAGTATCATCCTCCCTACTTTTTGTAGTACCCTATCAGTGGTGTCCGGAAAGAGCATCATGTTTCTGCTTTTATCACCGCGACGCCCAAGATATTCACCCACTGCCACTTCCCCTCCATGATCGCCGTAGTCTGTCCAGCAATACGTGATGAACATAGTGCCTTTCAGGCGAAGGAATCCACTCTTAACTTCAACTGTTGAGTCTGGGCCCTCCGTGGTGACATCCAAGTCAATCACTTTGACCATCTTTTCTCCGCCTAGAAGGCTGTCGCCAGAACGCGAGAAGACCGGTCCATCGACGGAAGCCCATGACCAGGAGGGCGCTCGATATTCTGACGGGCTGGGTAGGTTTCCGTGCGTGTACCAGCACAACTGGTTCACAATAACTGATTGCCACATGCCCGCCAGAAACCTATCTCCAGTGGCCTGCTGGAAGAGCTTTGAAAGTCCCGAGAATGCGTAAAGCTTGTCTTCAGGTCTCGTAAGCTGACAACGCGAGTAAGACTCAACGGAAACCTCCCAGGCGTTGAGCAATTCGGTCGTCATGAACCCTGTTGGGCCTGATACGAGATCAGCCAAGCTTCCCAGCGTCTTGAATCCCTTCATATGGTCGGCTGGGTAAGGGTTGACATCTCCTCTCGGAAAACCTTCACATCCGCTCTCTTGGAGACACTCCCACATGATTTGTTGAGACGAGAAGTAGACGATCCGCGATGCGAAAAATCGCTCTTGATAAACCCAACCGCGGCAATGCAACGGAGATTCCGGCAAGTGATCATCCCAGTACCTCCGTCGGTATATGTAACACCGCACTGGGCAGGTTGTTGGCGCGATGGTCAAAGTTGTGTCCACAATACCCGGCGCGATGCCTTTGGCTGCACGATATCGAAAAAGCCCTCCGTCTGGACCGTCTGAAGCAGATGCACAAATATTGCACATCGAGTTGCTGTAGACACTAGCCATCATCGGTGCCTCCGCTTTCCAATCCTCATCGTCATCTTGGATGATGCACAGACGGTCGATCCATACGTATCGGACCCCAAACTGACGGACGACAAGTATGAAATCCTGGAAGGTCTGAGGTAATGTTTTCACCGGCCAGCCAGCTTGAAGGTCGTTAATATTTTCAGATAGCAGTAAATGCTCAGGGTTGGGTGCCCAGCGGTAACTCAGAGTCATATATTCCAACGGGGTTGTCTTTTCCAAGTCTTTCGTTATTCGAAGCTTCCAGTCAGGCTCGCCTGGAATGCCAATGTCGATCAGGCGAGTCGGTAGCCATCCTGGTCGTGCAGTTGGGGGGCTTCGACATTTTCCGTGATTCTTTTTGCATTTCTGAAACCAATTGAGAGCCTGGTTCAGAGATGAAGGGGAGGCAGTGCTGCCTGCCAAGATCATCGGAAACTCTGGTAAAGGGCTATCTGTGTGGAAGTCTCAACAGCTGTACGCTTGGAATCAGCATGCAATCTACCTTGAAGGCGATTCAAATGAATCATGATATGCACGTCAACAGTGCCAGACCAGAAGTTTGGATGTCGAAACGCCACAACAACTGTCTGATCCACGGTTTGAGCAACGTCAACACGCATCCTATTCTTGTGCTGGAGGATTTGGAATTTGATTGGCTTCCAGACGGTCGCCCATACTTCTGGTGCAACTAAGAGATGGTCGTGATTCCATAAAATGGAGCAAATGAAGCAGTTGTTTGAAGCCGCCCTCCTGAAGCTCTCGAAGCTTTGGCGTTCAGGGGTAACGACCCATAGCTTTTCGACGTCATCAAAAAGAATGTGTTTAGATCGCAATCCGTCTTCAGCTTGGATAACTTGTTTGCAGGTTGAACATAGAAATGAAGTAGGATGTTCCATTGCACTAGGAGTGGTGGTGGAAACTGACGAACACAGCTTTGTTGTGTTGATCCGCTCTTCGTATACTGTCGATGAGTGATTATTCGACGGTGTGTCCCTGCCAACATGTGCTCTTATCACCTGACTTGCTGAGTCATGATGACATCCACAAGAAACGAACCAACATTCCGTCTTCGTCGTTGTACAGCGGCGAATACGGTAATAAACATGGCGATGAATCAAGATTGCAGATTTTCGGAGATTTCAGCAGCAAAGCTCCTAGTTGAACAGTGCGAGTTGGCTAACGCTAGAAACACAATACAATACATGTTGCGATTGGAATCCCGTGCATTGGTTGACATGGAGAATAGAGGCTGCTCGAAAATGCATAAAATCAAACGACTATCACCGACTTCCCTTTTCGGTACGTCCTTCGGCCGAGCCAAATCAAATCCCAAGCGCTCGCTCAAGCCACGACCAAACGCCCGTTCCCAGCCCCCATCTAGCTGTCTTGAACAGTCCACGAATGGCTCCATGCCTTGTCTCAGTTACTGGGCGATCCGTCTTGCCATGGTGTATGGTGTTGCTTTCTGAACCGGAGCCGGAACTGGCGGAAGTCTGCTTCGTGACTTGCGACTTTTCTTCGTAGGCTTTTTCCATCGCCTCAATCGCTGTGAGCCCCCAATTCTTCATCCAATCTCCTTTCATAAGATCTTCTGCTTTAATTCTGTCTTCTGGAAGCCAGCAGAAAATTTGCTCCAGCATCAACAGCAGATCTCGCAACTCTCCAGGGGGGACTTTCTCATCTTCATCCCCGTCTTCCCAAATTCCAACCAGCTTCTCGGATCTATCCTTGTCTATGAGCTGCATAATGTGGTCCGAAAGAGTGGTAGGGTCTCTGTGTCGAGGCGTCTCGTTGTCGGGGTTCGAGCCGTTGTCGTTGTTACCGGAGTCGATGTCCGCCTTCGACGCATCCAACCATGTCTGTGGGGGCTTGCCAAGAACATGGACCATCTCGGCCCAGACCTCTTCGAATCCAGGAAAATAGGTTTGGAAGACGCTGTAACGCGCATATAGCTCCACGGTAACGCAGCCCAAAGCCCACACATCAGCAGGAAACCCAATAGGTTTGCGAAGCTTCTCCGCAACCAATGCCTCAGGAGCGCGAGATTGCTCTGGTATATTGAGTTCGTACCTATCATGCTCAGCGGGTCTCCATGATTCACCGAAGTCGCTAATCCGAAGCTTTGCATCAGAAAGACGCAATTTATGGGCATGTTTGTCGTTGAAGTACATCTTGCCAACAACGTAAGGTGGAGCATTTTCAGGGATTGGTTCGTCGAAGTCGCTGACCTTCTTGCAAATGTCTACTGGATATTGTTGCGGCAAGCCGAAGCTAGCGTAGAGGTCTCGAACACTGCGCTCCGATAGCTCTGCACCTGGTAACGCTAGCAGCAGATTTCCGCTGTGTAAGTCTGAACGAAGTGTTAGCCTTGCTTCCTTTCAGGGAATGACAATCGATGATTGATATGGGACTTGCCTCCGTGAGCAACTCCTTGGGAGTGCATATATGCAACGCCCCGTATGAGCTGTGCAGTCAAAGCTCGAGCAACTTCAAGACGGAATAACCAGTTTGGATGGCTCCTGAATTTGCTTTGAGCGAGATTGATACAAGTTGGCTCACTGACAAAACAGCGATGACGTCCGTTCGGACCTTGCATCGTGAAAGTGTCCAGGCAGGGGTGAATGACTTCTGCGCCAGGGTGTGGCGAAGGGTCGCCTTGCAGTCGTTGAAGGATCGCCTGCTCGTCGGAAGGAAAGTCATCGGGTTCGCGTTCGGTCTCTGCACACGCGATCTTAATAGCAACCTTTCGACCCAGGGTTTCGTCGTGCGCAAGCCATACGGTCGAGAATGATCCGTTCCCTAGTTTATTGATGATGGTGTACCTGCCATGAGAAAGCTGATCTCCCAGTTGAACTGGATGGAGGAAGCCTTCCTGGTAAAACCAGTAGCTTTCATCGGGCTCGTCATCGTTGTATAGAAGGATCTGCATCATCCTTAAATCCTCTTGGGAGTTTGGCTCGCGAGCTGCCAACAGGGACACCATCGTATCCCTCTCGGAAGAGACATAGTTTGAAGGGATACGCTGAGCATCTGCGACATATCGGCCTGGTAGAAGCTCAGCCACCACAGAATGTATGGAGGCCATTGCAACTGAGGATCGTGGTGTGGAATGACAAGAGGTGCAAAAGATGCAAGAGCTGGTTGCTCACATCAAGAGGGCTGATCTGAACTTAAGCATCGCGGGGCGCCTGGGAGCTCAAGTTTATGTGTTCAGCTGCTATTTCAAAGCCGCATAGATGCCAACGCATATCATAAGCGAAAGGACTGAAAGAACACAAAGTAAATGCAAGGAAATTGGAAACTTTGGAACAAAGAAAAGCGTTTCAAGGGCAGGCCCTGGCTGCCAATCCACGCAGCGAGCAAGGTTCTCTCTTGGCAGACAGCCGAAAAGCAGAGGCATTCAAAGACTAATGAAAGGAACCAAAAGTATACATGCATTAAATCATTGGCCATTCAGCACACAAAGAGAGTTAGGCAAAGATTCTGATGGGTCACGTTGTTCAGAATTTGATTCTTTTGGGGCATCGCACGCCTTTTGGTCCGGAAGATTCTTTTACGCAAGTTCAGCTCGAGAACATGATGCGCTCGCTATCAATACTCGACAAGTATAGCTCGGTCAACACAATCGCATTGTTTGATATACATGTAAACACGGCTCGTGAGTAATGACCATCGCGCAGAAGGGACTATTAAATGGGAAGCCATGGGGCTCGAAAACAACCAAGCATCAACACAGCGTACATCCAATACAATCTCTTGAGCAGCAGAACCATCAATTGAACACCAAGTTCAAGCGATGACAACCGAAAACCCTAAGTTGGGAATGGTAGAGGTCATTTGGAAGATCGGTATACCACCAGATGAATCTCATGCCATTGCACTATTGGGTGCCCATTGAAAAACAGTCACTGACAATCAGTATTCATGCGATTCAATGCTAATTAGGTTAGTCTCAATCCGGCATATAACATGGTAATTAGGCTACAGGCTAACAAGTTTTAGGTCTGATCTTCACAATTCAACGAAAATGACTTTCATGACATGCAAATTTCCTGTCCAAAAGTCCGGATATGTCAAGGACGAGTGGCATATAACCACTTCTTTTAGAAACGGAAACGAATTTATCACCGCTCATGGGTATACACCAGGCAAGGGGAACTACAACGTTCATCGAACAACAGTGACCTGTCCATTGCCTGCTCCAATTACAGCGACAAACCAAGACGGCTCCAGAGTGTGGCCTGTCGAACCGCTCGATCCCAAGTACACTCGGCGAATGTACCATGAATCGTACTTGGACTCTCTTATTGGTGAGTGAAGCGCAGAAGAAATTCATCACGATGTGAGTATTTGGTTGTATGCATTTGTTCGAATATGACTGCGCTGGGACAAAATTCAAAATCTTGCTGGGACAAACTCGGGACATTCTTTTGGGGCAAAATATAACCTGACGGCCTTGTGGGCTGCTTAGCTCAGTCAGCGTACAACTATTTGTCTTCAAGCAGTAGTAGAAGAAGACGAAGACTCACCAAGTATCTTTGCTTATTTTCGCGTCGATTTCGTTCTGCGCAGAAACGATAGAAGTAATGTACGTCCAACATATATGATGAGAGCTTCCGTTAGAACTGCACGTAATGCATTCATCACGCAGTTGTAATTGAACAGAAAAGCTTTTGCAAACTGGCGGGGCTGAAGTAATCAAGCCAGGCAAAGGTTCATTCCCGCCACGTACCATGTTGGGTTCTTAATGTTATTTGTTGGGGTCTTAAGAATCAAAGCAAATGAGAGGCAAAATACTGCTTTCAAAAGATAGAACATCAATGCATCAATGTAATCAAAATTGAAGATATCGAATTGATTGAGATTCAATACACCAAAGATGCAGATTCCCATACTTATTGACTCAGTGTTACTCTTGGTATTTAATGGTATCTAATGATGTTGCGTGGCAAAACTCAAGTCAAAGCTCAGGTCAAGTGATTCCTTCTAAGTCATGACCCAATGTGCGCTTGAAGCATAAGACTTATCCTAATTGTCGCATGTTACCCTATGATGGAAACATTGTCTTCGGCCTCAGAATACGATGTACTTGCTTTCATCACAATCTAATGTATTGTCAGCACTCACGGGCTTTATTGACTTACCTGCAATCTCTGACAGTCCTGTAAGTAACTGGCCTTCTAGAGACTTGATGCACGTCTTCGAGATGAGAGAAGTCCTTCTCTAAAACACTGTTCAAGTAGTTCACGCTCAAGAACTCCGTGGGATACTTGGAATCAGATGGCCATAGATTCTTGCCTTCTCTTTTGGTGTCAAGAGGTATGTTGACAGTTACTGTTGACCTTACAACGTCATAGTTCTGTCTCCCTTTCGTGTACCCATGCGCTGTGGAGAACGTACGATCGGTATCTGGCCATGAGGTTGTTACGTGCCAGTCGTCTGGCACCGGCCCTGTTTTCGTCATTTTGGTATTGTGCAGCCCAGATCTAGTGAACCGTGAAGGCGCGCAATTAGAAAATTCAGTTCCACCGCGCGCAGCTTAATGAAAACAAAAACAGAAACGCAAACGCTGGAAGTACTAACCGCATGACAATAGTTTTGACGTCGTCCGCTTTCCCACCGTGGCCATGCAGAGCATTCAGCCAATGTGCTTTGAGAGCTCGCTCGTATTTGTCTGTGCGCCTCGGCCTCTCGCATTTCCAGATAACTTCAACGTCTGGTGAATCCGAGTCTGATGAGGATGGAGAGGACATCGCGGCTGATACTGACAGATATGGTATTTTTGCTGATTGTTTTCTGGTAACTGTTGTATCTTGTGGCCCAGAATAAATTGAGACATCTACGTGAGGAAGCCCGTTATATACCGATGAAAGCAAATCAGCATCCTCGTCACCAGACTCGATGTTTGACCAGCGGGAGTGTCTCGAACAACTCCATTGTGCTATCCCAGGTTATGCTGTATTTTCTTTTTCTCCTGACGCTGGGAAGGCCGCAACATTGGCTTGTGTCATTTGTGAGTTTTGATAAATCAGTTTCAAGTGCTAGAAGGGAATGCAATCGATGGAGCGAGTCTCTGCTACCTAACAAAGACATAGGCTGAAAGCAGTCGTGAAATGATACCTTTCTGGGCTTTCACAGCCATCTGTGCTTGGTAGATTACTTGGCCACCACGGCTCAAGCATGGAAACAAAAGGGAAGATGCCAGGGGCTTCGTGTGTCAACTCATTGACAAAGGTATGCCAAGGTTCTTTTGTCCGACCCAACCCAAGGGCGCTGATTCTGTTCACAAAGACACCTCCTCTTTGATTTCCTCGTCTGGTCAGATCCACAGAAGGTTCCATCGCATGGGTAATACATATGTCCAAATATTTCCCACTTGAACTATTGAAGTATGTCCCAAGCAAACCATCTACATTTGATACCAGCGAATCGAACCCATTCACACAATCTCTTGGACTGACGATGGAAACAATTACACCAGACGCAGGCACGGTCACGGACGTGGTTGATGTCGACGACTACATGTTTCACTGGGAGACTGAAGAGGAAGAGCGACCACAACACTACTTTCCTGGCAGCTACCATCCCGTCGAAATTGGTGATCAATTTTCCAATGGAAGGTACACCATCGTCCACAAACTTGGTCATGGTGGATATAGCACCGTCTGGCTTGCTCGCGATGAGAAACATGGCCAATTTGTTGCAATTAAGATAATGGTCCCCGAGCACCAGTCACAGTCTGAAGCACACAGCTACGGCATTGAAATCGACTTTCTGCGTGAACTCCATCAGATTCCTACCAACCATCCTGGAAAGCTGATGCTCATGTCTTGTCTGGACTCCTTCAGTCATAATGGACCCAATGGGAGCCATCTCTGCATTGTGAGTCTGCCTCATCGAATGAGCATTGGTCAAAGTAGGTATGAATCTCATGGCACTGGAACCTTCGAACTACAAGCGGCGCGGGCAATGTCCGCCCAATTAATCATCATGCTGTCCTTCCTTCATTCGAATGGCGTGGTACATGGAGGTAAGTGGGCTTGACCGCCAAGATCAGGCCACAGCTGACTTGAAACAGACTTTACGCCGAACAACGTTCTTCTTGCGCCACCTGACCTATCTCATTTGACAATCGAGGATCTCTACCATAAGTATGGAGAGCCTATCAAAGCCATGACTGAGCGTCGCGACGGCAAACCGATCCCCCACGGTGTCCCGCCCTACATCGTGCCGGAAATCTGGTTTGGCGACCGAAGCACAGACCTGGAGCTTCGAAATGCGAAACTCACCCTGACCGACTTTGGTGAGGCTTGGAGGCCAGCTTTGCGTTCGCGATATCAGCTTAACACTCCTGACAACTATCGCGCCCCTGAAGCGAATTTCGCCGAGAAGGAAAACGTTCCTATTAGCTTCCCGTCTGATATCTGGTCTCTTGGCGTGGGAATATTCGAGATCTTTGGCAACCACCTGTTTGAGGGTTCGCCAGATCCAGATGGCATGCTTGAAGACATGATCAACACCCTTGGCAAACCACCCCAGAGATGGTGGGACCTGTGGGAGGCCAAAGATGAATTCTTCAGAGGAGACGTAGAGTGGGATGAAGACGGAACCTATCCATACAGAGAGCATATCCTACTGGAGGAGAGAGTGCGTGGGTGGATCGGAGATGTCCATCGGGATGAGATGACGACTGAGGAACTTGAGGACCTGTACAGCCTCGTCAAGGGGGTTCTATGCTGGGAGCCTGATGATCGTCTCACTGCAGACGAGCTACTTCGAGGAGATTGGATGAAGAAATGGGGGCTACCAGCATTGCAGGCGATGTATGAGGCTCGCGGGGAAGGCCGCAATATCATGTCGGAGATCGACTCCATTGATCGAACGGAGCTAGCTGCCGCCGAAAACGGCGGTTCAACCAGGTGGAAAGCCGCCGTGTCTGGGGTATTCTTGCCAGAGTTCGCAACAGCATGGTGGACGAAGGTACGGGGGGTGTTGGGTTTCCCCGCAGTATAGTTTGTTTGGCATGAGCGCCGTCTTTGCTCGGTATGATCAATGATTATGGCCATTTCACCGTCAACAGATTCACCCGCGAAGTCTTGTGAGCTATTTCATGATTTGTTTAATCGGTATTCTCGTTGCGGGGTGCGTCTTATGGGCACACTCTAGACAACACATTTCGTGCCAAAATTCTAATATGAAGAATCACTCCTGAAATTGAGTTATTTTTCGAAGATGTTTCAACGCACTTTCGGTCTTTGAGTGCACCTCATTCACGCAGCTCATTTTGATTCTCGACTGAAATATTCTGCGCGATCGTTTTGGTTCTTGACAAGAGAAAAAGCACTGCAAAGTAAGATTCGGTATGAGTTTATGCCAGCCCGTCTGACAAGAGACCAGCCTTTGTATTCCATATATAATTTAACATCGGAGAGATCCGGGTCAATTAGACTGTCTTTTACCCTACTCACAACCAGGTAGTGGCTTTTGATGACATAGAGAAACCAATATCCAAATAACGATTTACCGTTCCAGTTTTATCCTCTCACTAGCTCATCCAAATATTCCTCAGTGAACCACTCTGTAATTTGCTCATCCTCGACCCAAGACGAGGTGCCCCGTCTGGGTTCGTCATCCAGGGGGATTTTCCTGCGTCCCCCAAAAGTGTCGCTGACGTCGAAGTTCTCCGCACCGCGAGTGTATCCATGGGCGGTATAGAAGTGACTGTCGTTTTCCTTCACTTTCCAGGATGCCGTCACATGAGGCAGGTCATCTTGGAACAACGGCTCGTTGTTTCGTCCGTAGTTGGCAATTGTACTGAAATGAAGTCCAGACCTGGCGGTGGAAGTATTCGATCAGCTTGTCAGAAAATAACAAACGTATCCGAGATTGAGCAAGCGGAAACAGGTCTCGCAAATATGACAATCCGGATAACCCACCTGATAAGCAAGACTTCTGGCTTCTCCCCAGACGCTTTGCACGCAGTTTACCAATGAGATTTGAGAAGTTGGTCCTTCGTTGCTTTGACTCTCGAGTCATTTGGTTTGACCTTGAACATGACTTTGATCCATTTCTTATCCGCTGGGTGCATTTTCGGTCGTCGTGTGTGGCTACTACGATGATTTTGTTTAATCAATGTTTAGCTCTCATTTCGTGAGGCTAGCATCAGCATTTTGTACTTCAGGACTCGTGGTGACCACGACGGTCTGAAGTCCTGCAAAGCATCGTTCCACGGATGTGTTGCCCCTTGACCTCCTGATCCGGAAAAGAACACGATATTTTGGATACACAAGGAACGGAAGAATGAACAAGATGAAAGCCTTCAGTTCAATTGATACCGTGTCCTTGCAGCTTTCATTCGGCATGATATGGGCAGGAGACAACTAGTTAGCAGAAAGCTTTGTGATAATCTTGGGTTTTATGTATGACCGTGGTTTGAATGGGCCGGAATATCGATTGCTTCGAGTTAGGTTACCTGTGACAAGTAATGCATTTCCTACCATGGCCATTCCTCCTTATGCATTCGTTCTGGTAGGCTCCCGTTCCCGATACCACAATGAGAGTACTAAATCCTTCAAACACTGGGGTGGGGAATGTTTTCTGATTGTTAAATCCAAGAAATCCTTAGGTTCTCGAAGGGCCCTACCTGGAAAGAACCCTCTCTTTGTTGGTGCCGTTCGCACCTTCTGTTTGTCCCAACTTACATCCAAACAGAGACGTGAAAACGGGCTTGCATTTTATTTTTAGCAGGTCCTTGCTCTGCTTGGTATGAAGCGATCTGGCTCGTTGAATTGAAGGGTGAGAATTTGTTGGACGTGGACTTCACCTCACACGTTAGCTTCCCACATTCACTACAGCATTTTTGTTCCCCAGCAGCATTCAAATTCCCAAAAAACCCCACGATTTTCTTCGGATTTCATTTCACCTCCGTCTTTAACATATTTTTCATCTCCAATCTCTTTCCTGTCAGACGGCTGCTACCAGAAAGATGGCCGACAATTCCTCATGCTCGACCACGGCGGCAATGGATACGTCCACCGGCAACTCTTGCCCCGGCAAAAGTACGGCCAAGATTGAAGCTGAGTCGCGGCATCCGAACATTGATTTCACCTTTGGGGAGACATGGACGCAGGATGATTTAGACAAACTAGATATCCTGGTCTGGAACGATGACGAGCCAGAAGAGTTCTACGCAAATTACTATGAAGGGGGGCTGCATCCGGTCCGGATTGGAGATCAACTCGCCGATGGAAGATACACGATTTTCCACAAGCTCGGCCGTGCAAGCTTTTCAACGGCGTGGCTTGCGCACGACGAGAAGGTGAACTGCAATGTCGCGATCAAGATCACCGGAGCCCAATTTACCAAGTCTTCAAACGAAGCCGATGTTCTCAAGTTCATCTCGAGCAGTGAAGTTCCAAAGACCGGCCGAGAGTACCTGCAAACCCTTCTACACCACTTTCACTACAAGGGCCCAACGGAACCCACAGCTGTCTCGTGAGCAAGCCGGCTTCATTTACGGTTGCCCAAGGCCTGTTACGGATGAAAAAGAAACGGGCTTTGCCTGCGGAAGTAGCCCGAGCTATCACGGCCCAAATCATCATCAGTTTGGACGCTTTGCATTCTATCGGCATCGTTCATGGAGGTGGGTACTGCCGACAGATTTAAATTGAAAGCACGCTGATTCGAAAGATAGATTTGCACCCCGGCAATATTATACTGCCACATCCAGATCAGACATTCGAAACGCAGACAATCGAAGAGATATACAAATCATACGATCGCCCTCCCCAAATTCCACTGCACTTGTACCAAGCAGCAACTCTCAGGAAGCCCCCGGTCCCCGATAACGCGCCGCCATACATCGTTTCGAGCGTGTACGCCATAAGAGGATTCGACACTATTGAGCTTCCAGACGCAGAGGTAATGATTGGTGACTTCAGCGAGTCATGGAGGCCATCGCAGGAGACGAAGCACGAACTTACAACGTGGCCTCCCTCTCAAGCACCCGAATCATTGTTTGGGAAGAGACTCAACATCACCATGGATCGACCTGCAGATATCTGGTCTCTCGGATGTCTCATATACCAGCTGTTTGGAGTTAGGGTCATTTTGGATACGGTGCATTATGACCCCGACGTCAATTTCGCAAGAACGGTCGGAATGATTGGAAAGCCACCAAAGCAATGGTGGGATCTGTCGAAGAAAAAAGACGGGTTGGATAGCAATGAGGGCAACAATGATGTAGCCCATGATGATTTGGATGAAAACGAAACCATTGATGACGAAACTAAAGCATCATTGAGACGGCGGGTGAAGGTTTGGCTCCCGAAAGATCGCGGTTATGATCCGGATCATGTCATGGATGAGGAGCTCGAAGACTTGTTGGCTCTTCTGGAATCCATCTTTCACTGGCTTCCTAATGAAAGGGCGACTGCTTCTGATCTCGTATTCTCACTTTGGATGAAGAAATGGGGACTACCAGCCATGGAGGCCATGAAGAAGGGAAGAGAAGCGAAGAACAAGGAGGTTGGAAAGGCATGAGCCCGAACTAGCGTCAGCAAGCTTACATTAAGGAGAGACTGACATATGCGTAGTCCAGATTCATGAATAAACTTAGATCGTTGAATTCAGGTTTTCCTGCACCCCTTCTGTTGCACTCGCATCAAGACATGTCGCATTCTGGGAACCGCAGTCCATCTGCTGGACATTGGGCATGACAATTATCCTGCAATCGAACTAAACCAAGTGCAGTGGAAATTGAATTGGATGCCAATCAGTGCACTGGAGGGCAAACACCAAGGACGGTCGTGTGCTGACCCACACTCTTTGTCCTACAAAACAGCCGCAAACAAGCAGTCACTGGAGGACCTCATGTAAGGCAAGAACATTGACCCTTGCCATTTTTTCCGACTCTCATGTTCTATTTGGCTTTTCTTCGGTCCACATGAAAAACAATATTTCGTTTCCACTTCACTGGCTGAATCTCTCCTTCAGCACAGCCTCGTTGGCTTCAAAAGTTTCCTTCGCGCTTGCCTCAACCAGTGCGACGATCATAGGCACTCCCGACAAGTTCACTGGAATGATTCCCGGCGCCGAATTTAAAACCGCTGCTATTGAGCTTGTCGCCGCCAATCCAACATGGACCATAGATGAGTTAGAGCAGGCGGAAGGCATTCTATTCGATGCGCCTGAAGAGTATTTGAGCGATTACGCACAGGGAGGATTTCACCCTGTTCAACTTGGAGATCGACTGGAATATGGCAGGTATATCGTTTTCCACAAGCTTGGGCATGGTGGATTCTCGACCGTCTGGCTCGGCCACGATGGGAAGTTGGGTCGCAACGTTGCCATCAAGATATTGAAGGCTGATGTAGCTGGATGGACCAACGATGGATACAATTTTGGCCCCTCAGTGTTTGGCACACCTATCACATTCAAAATGACACCTTCCGCCACGATGGTCCAAATGGCTCTCACTTGTGCTTCGTCAGCACCCCAGTCCGCACAATGGTCGCTCAAAGTCAAGCTGAGTGCCAACGCAGTCGATTATTTCCACTTGAGACAGCGCGGGCCATCGTGGCACAAGTCATTCAAGGACTAGCGTCGCTGCATGCTTCCGGCATCGTTCATGGAGGTACGTTTGGGGAATTGATGACCACAATCTCGCGCTGACACAGATCCTAGACTTACACCCGGGCAACGTTTTTCTGAAGTTCAGAGATGCGGAGGTGGCTGACTGCAAGGTCTCTGACGTCTATACTGCCTATGGAACGCCCGAGAAGGTCCCTCTTCTCAAACAAGACGGCTGTTCTAGAAGGGACACCGCCAGCTCCAGAAGGCCCCCCTTACATCGTCCGCAGGATCATTACGAACAGCGGATGCGACACTATTGCTATAGACAGAGCCAAGATTGCCATCGGTGACTTTGGAGAGTCGTGGAGCCCTGGCATGAGCACGAGATACGACCTCGCTACACCGGCATTCTACCAAGCCCCTGAGTCGAGGAATGCCAAAGAGAATAATTTGCCCCTTGGGTTCCCTTCAGACGTGTGGTCTCTTGGGTACATCATCTTTAACGTCTTCAGTTCCCGAACTGTGGTTGAATCCCTTGGCCCCAACTTCAACTACACACACGAGCAAATTTGCCACATGCTCCTTTAAGACCACGATTCCGACGACTTTGGTCCGCCGTTGAAGGAACGCGTTATTGTCTGGCTGAAGAAAAGTAGACGCGGAGATATATCGGATGAAGAGCTTCAGGACATCTATGAACTACTGAAGTGCATTTTCTGCCTGGAGCCTGAGGACAGGATCACTGCTTCTCAGTTGATGTGCGGTGACTGGATGAAGAAGTGGAGAGTCCCGGCATTGAAAGCCATGGAAGAGGCTTATGGAGCGGAATGCAAGCAGAGAGAATGAGCAAGACCTAACGCTGACCAACCCAGAACGAGGAAGTGTCTAACCAGGTCGAAAACATAGGTGAACAGTGAGGCTGGCAGGTGAAAAAAGGGAAGAGAGGCCGTCGAATGTACACCCGAGAAGGTGAAGAATGAGGAGAAGGATTTTGATCTTAAAGCCCATAAGGCGCAAAAAGATGACAAGTAGACACTCTGAGTAATGATGGCATTTCAAGATTCTTGAACCCCTCAACAGGGAACGGGGCAAGCTGTATAAAGATCCCGCGATCGAGTGTTTTAGTGTGTTTAACTTTGATTCAGTGTGGTCAACATGCCAACCGTGAATCGCCGATGCAACTCGTGTCCACCTATAAAAGTGTTTTTAAATCAGTCCAAACCATCCCGTCGGCCTTCCACCAAGACAAGCCCTAGCTAGTACCACGGCCATAGTCTTGTCCCGAGCAACTGGAGCCCAAGTCTTCTCGAGGCCCTCCCTTGAAACAGGCTTGGGAGTTTCTACTTTCACCTTGAAGTACGTCTTCTTTTGTGCATCCAAGCTCTCTGACTCTATACTTGTACGGACCCTTTCCATAGGAACTCTTACTCCATCGATCGTGACCTCCAGCACCGGATTCTGCTGGCCAGAGGGGATGGCTTTCACGAAGCCGTCGACAATTACGTGGAGGAATGAGCCGCTGCCGCCTTGGACAACCTCAAATCTCTCAACGACTAACTGAGGACGGGGCGCCGTTGCATTCATAGAGTGACCAAGCTGCAAAACGTCCGAGTCGAGGAGAGGCGTGTAAGGTGGCGGAACTCGGTGCTGCGTCTTTGCCTCAAACGCATGCGCCCACTTGAGCAACTTGACGTCATCATATGCTCTTCCAGCAAAAGTCAAGTTCATTGGGACGCCCTTATCTGCCAGGATACCCATCGGCACAGATACCGTCGGGATGCCCAAATGGCGAATGACTCTGTTGCCATTGCTGTAATGAACGCCATTTTGCCATGCTAGGTCCGCGCCCTCGAAGCTAGAGTCAGCATTGGCAGGACCGACATCTCCAGCGGCTGGGAACGCGACGAAGTCACAGCCCAGTCCCGTGAGCCAGTCTTCAAAAAGTTTCTCGCGCATTCCTTCCAAAGCTTGAACAGCCACATCAAGCCCTTCGATATCGGTAAGGCTGCCTTTCCTGATGTAATCGACCAGCTTATGGTACAGAATGGCGTTCGGTTTGTCGAAATGTCTCATTTCAGGCTCTGTGCGTAAGGAGTCTGGATAAATGGTGAAAGGGTCGACCGCAGCGAGGTCCGGGATTTTAGGGTCCTCAAAGCTTTTGAGAAAGCCATTCCAGGCATTGGCGATGAGGGCACTCCTTTCCATGGAAACCCAGTCCTTTGGTCTTCTTGGGCAGCCCTCGGGCAGCAAGTCATCATTTTCATAGGCTGTAACTGCAGGAAAGTCGTCAACCAAAAGGACTTCCGCACCAAGCGCCTCGAGATCCTTTTTGGCTTGCTTCCACAGCTCGATAGCCTCTGGACTTGTTGTCACCGGTTTTGCTCCAGATGGGGTAGAACCGCCAATGTACATTTCGGGAACAGCAATTCGTAAGCCTGCAAGGGACTTGCATCCAGCTAGCTCACCAAAGGACTTCGGCTTCTCCTGCCATGGTTCTGGAAGCTTCACAAATGGCTGCTGTCGCCAGAAGTTCCCATTTTTGACTGGATCCTCCACAGCAATGACATCCAGAAGGGCAAACATGTCCTTCATTGTTCTCGTATGAGGAACAGGGACGTCGCATGTCGGGTATAGCGGCCAGCTACCCCGCGGGGAGAGAAAATGTCGGGATGGTGTGTATGCAATGAGCGCATTGTTGCTAGCGGGTGATCTTCCAGATGACACCGTCTCGCCGCCGAGCCCAAAAGATGCAAATGACGCCGCGGTAGAGACAGCAGACCCGTTTGAGGAACCCGATGCAAACCCGGCTGCGAGATAATCTGGGTTATACGGGTTCTCCGCCCGTCCCCAAATGCCTCTCTGCATACCGCCGCAGGCAACTGCAGGCATATTGGTCCTGCCTAGTAGAATGCCACCTGCTTCCCGGATCTTCTCAACCAGAAATGCATCCTCGTTTGCGACGAGGTCCTTGAATGCGGGTGATCCAGCCGCAGCCACAAGCCCTTTAACTTTGTAGCTGTCCTTAACGGTGTAAGGTATGCCTTCAAGTGGTCGAACTAAGGCACCTGATGCGCGCCTATCATCGGACTGGGCTGCTTCTTCGAATAGCTTGCTGTTCAGAACCGGAATGGAGTTCAGTGCTGTGTTGCGGCAATCGTATGTGCTTATGCGACGTAAGTAGCGGGCCACCAGCTCAACACTGGTTATTGAACCGTAGTTGAGAGCGTTTTGTATGTCTTCGATTGAAGCCTCGACAAGGTTGAGTTGCGACATGTTGGGCTTGAGATCAGAAGGTTTGAGGCAGAAGTCTTCCTAGCGTGCAGTGTTGAAAACTGAAAGTATGTGAAAACATGTCAGCAAGATGATAGGCAAATATCCCCCGCGGCGAACCGTTTGGCCTTGATGGTGAATTTGCGGGGAAACCGATACGTAAGCGGTAACAATTGTCCCGGACGGTGTTGAATCCGATAACAATACCGCTTCGGCGATTCAGACCGTTGACTTCGATATCTGCCGATTACCAAGCCCCCCGCTGAAGCCGCTAGCGGCTTCCCGAGCGCCAGCGAATCTCCGCCAACACAAGTACAGGATCAAACTTGCCTACCTTCACAATTGAGAGTCCCCATCGCGGCAGACATCATCACCGAGAAGGAACTTCAACAAGCGGCTGCTCAGACAACTCCAAGTTTTAGCCAGAACATGAAAACACCGCGACGTATGCCAAAATGTCTATATGCATCATTGTAGGATCTATATGTAGCAGGATGTTTAGTGCACCGCATTACCCTATGGTTGGATAGTGCGCAGCATCGATATTGTAGCACAATTGCAATCCGTCCTCCTGATGCGTGTAGGTTGATCATGGACAGTCATACTCAGCCTCGAAGACGGACAAGGACAAACGGCCGGGTGTGGGGCTCTGCCTCTTCCCGGCCGCAACCACCCTGTAGACCTCAGTCATCCGAGCCACAGCAGTTGCACGGGGTCCAGCAGTAATTCCGGGTCGGCCTTTGACACCGGCTCTTGGTCCTTGGTAAGGGCGCGGAAGTCAGACTCTGCTCCCGGTGGTGTGCGGCGAGTCGGCCGATTTACTGGACCTACCAGGGCAAGTCAGGTCGCCCTAAAATTTACCCAGTTACCAATTTTGCGGAGGATCACCTATTTCAAACCATACCTCCGAAGAAAGTACCATTAGGGTCTCGTCAAGTCGGCCGTTGAATGTCCAAGAAAGGAGACCCGTATCCATATTCTCATTCAGTGCTGTGAAAGAGTCGTGACCCACCGCATGGGCGTTGCCGAAATCGCTCTCGAAAATATGGATGTGCTGGTTCTCGTAGACGTCTTCGGCGTCTTCATTAAATCAAGATCTGTACACGAAATTTGTCTTCATGTTCTATTTTACACAGTCGAGTCTGTAGTAGAAGCTAGGCGATGCATTATTCTGGCGTACATCTCAGAAAATCTTTTCTCTGAGAATACTACAACGTACCCAGGCACCAGCGAAGAGGCAAACTTGTGTGGGGGTCTCGCACTCAAAAAGAACTTTGGTAAGTTGCCTCTCCTGCTTTTGACGGGAAGAGTGGGGTAGATCCCTTGAACGAATCAAACGATGTCAGCAGAGACAGGCATTAGGTTGTCAAATTTTTATCAGATCGCGCCATGTCACAGTGGCAATTGGGCAGAATCCGGTCTTTTGCGGGCTCCCTCGTGTAAGATGCTTGGCTGCATTGGCTTGGTTCGTCTGGTTCGAATCCTTCGCCGGGATGTGTTTAAAGTTACCATTTCAAGACACCTTAATTACCCTCCAGCCGGTTTGATGAAATTTATGTAAAAGATGGGCAGTCCACGTTCCGATTTTCCTTTGCTGCGGTCTTTCCTTACCTCTTCATCCTCTTCGCCGCCGACGACAGCCTAAATCTTAGAGCCTTCTGGCCAAAAGATCAACGAAGATGTCAACACCAACCGGAGGTCCAGCGGCCCATTCGAAAGCTGCCGACCGATTCCCGCCTTCGGTCTCTCATGATGCTCCGCTTAGTCATGAACAGCATCTCGACGGGGACGGTAAATCCAGCGACTATCCCAAACCTGTATTCGACGCATCTCGCTCGGGTGCTGCTGATGATGGACACGCCGGTATCGGTGTCAGCAGAGTTGAAGCCTTCAACAAGGTCCTTTACCAGTCTGGGAAGTCCGGCAAGATCATTCTCTGGCTGCTGGGCATCTCCATCGGCTTAACCATGTTCGCCTATGCCCTTGACCAGGGCATCACTGGGACCATCTTCACCACCATGGCCAGCTCGACGTTCGGCCAACACAGCTCGCTCGCGGCTGTGAGTACCGCCAGTCAGATCATCCGTGCGATCAGCAAGCCCTTCATCGGCAAGCTAGCCGACATTACCTCCCGCCCGACGACCTACGTTGTTATTCTTGTCTTCTACGTTGTTGGCTTCGCCGTCGCGGCTAGTTCCAGCACCTTCGCTGCCTATACCGTGGGCATCTGCTTCACCTCCGTGGGGAAGTCTGGTCTCGACCTCCTTAGCGATATCATCGTCGGTGATCTCACCCCGTTACAGTGGAGAGGCTTCTTCGGCGCCGCCCTCTCGATCCCGTTCGTCGTCACTGTGCCTGTCAACGGCTTCATTGCGGAGGGCTTCGTTGATAATTGGCGATGGGGCTTGGGCATGTTCGCTATCGTGGTGCCGGTACTCCTTGTCCCGGCCATTTTCACTCTCTACTCCATGCAGCGACGAGGAGAGAAGATGGGCATGGTCACTATGGCTGCTTCTAAGCGTCTTAGGACCGGGGCTGCTGGCGAGTCGGATGGATCAGCCCAATCAGTGGGACTGTCTTACTGGATGAAGCTGTTCGGTGAAGGGTTGATCGACATTGATATTTTCGGGCTCATCATTCTTGGAACGGCGTTTTCGCTCATCTTGCTGCCCTTCACCCTTGCCGAGAGCGCTGACGGCGGTTGGGCCAGCCCGAGAATCATTGCCATGCTCGTTGTTGGCTTCGTTCTTCTTATCGGTTTCGTTCTATTTGAGATGTACGTCTCCCCAAAGCCGTTCATGACGAAACACATCCTTCAGAACCGCACGTTCCTCGCGGCGGCCGCGATCTACACATTCAACCAAATGGCCTCGGCAGTGCGAAACACCTACTTCTCCTCGTACGTCTACATCATCAAGCAATGGTCTACTTACGAGTGGACCATTTTTTTGGGCATTACTACAATGGGACTCAGCATCATGGGGCCTATCGTTGGCCTCATCCAAAGATCCACCCACCGTTACAAGTCCATGATGGTCTTTGGCGCAGTGGCCAGGCTGATCGCCTACGGTCTACTCGTTCAACCTAACGGCAACATGGTGCAGGACACGGCCCGACTGGTAGTCGCGCAACTTCTCTATTGCTTGGGTTCGTTCAACGTCGTTGGCGCACGCGTGGGCAGCCAAGCATCGGTACCCCATGAGGATATGGCTACGATCATTGCTGTGCTCACGCTGTGGTCAACCTTGGGTTCATCAGTTGGAAGCGCCGTCTCATCCGCCATCTGGACCAGCGAGATGCTTGACCGCATGCGGAAGGAGATGCCCGACGTCGACGAGAAAACGCTCGCGAAGCTGTACGGAAATATCAAGAAGTTACGCACCACATACGACTTCAATGATCCCATCAGGCAGGGAGCCATTCGCGCCTATGCCCACGTTAACGGCCACATCGCCATTACCGCCCTTCTCCTGGCTGCGGTCCCTCTGTTCGCCACATTCTTTATGCCTGACTTCTACCTTGGCAAGCAACAGAACGCCGTCACGAACACGGGTCTTGACGGTGAGGCGGTCGATTTACCTCAGAGAGAGTTGAGAAATGAGGAGGCGTCTGGCACGGCGCAAGAGCAGTCGAGACCTTTTTACTACAAGTGGCTTGCTTTTTACCGCAAAGATTCTTAATTTTGCGTCATGACAAATTAGCTAGGAGCAAATCTGCCGCAACGCGAGCACTATAGTCGTAATACCAACCGAATTTCGGCCTCATAAATACTATGGATCAGACGTGAAGGACATGCGCAACTCTCCCCCTCACTGCTGTCACCTTCAATGCACGACTTGCTGGATGATTGGTGTGCACACTTGCTATTTTTATTCCGCGTGTCTCGTAAAGTCTAGGATATTCTATTTCCGAAAGTCTCCATTACTCAAGAAGTCTTCTACCTCAAAATCTGGCTGGAACTCTCGATACAAGCTGTCGGGGCTAGACGTCATCCTGAACGTGTACGCAGCAACGTTATCTTCGATGATCCTTTTTGGTATGCCATTAGCAGCAGCGGCTTCAGCCAAAAGCTGAACTTGGCAGCTCTTCTCCATGAGAGTAAACAGGTACGCTGCTTCATCGACTGTCTGGCCCACAGTCAATAGACCGTGGGTCGTCAAAGTCATCACCTTTCCCTCTGGTCCCAGAGCTTCGGCCAGCCGCTTGCCCTCCTCCTCATCGAACACCACTCCCCCAAAGTCCTCATAAACTGCCTGTGCCTTGCCGTAAAATATGCAAGCATCTTGATTGATCATCTCCAGCGGTCTACCAAAGGCGGACCAGGCCTTGCCGTATATGGTATGTGCATGACAAGCCGCGTTGACGTCGGGCCGAGCCTTGTGCAGAGCGCTGTGAATGAGAAAGCCAGCAGCGTTTGAAGGCAGACTCATGTTTCCGCCGATAGCGTTGCCATTGTAGTCGACGAGAATCATATCCGAGGCTCGCATAAGCTGCCACGGACGACCAAGCGGATTGGCCCAGAACGTGTGCAGGTTCTCGGGGTCGCGAACGGAGATGTGCCCGGCCATGCCCTCGTTGAATCCCTTGCGGGCGAAGATGCGGAATGTGGCGGCCATGTGTTCGAAGATGTGAGTGCGGTGTTCATGGAATGATGGGAAAGTTGGGATGCCAGACAGAGGTGTGCCTTGAGACAATGCTTGAAGAGCCGTCTGGCCTTCCTTTGCGTGAGGCTCCCAACTCTTCTTCACCGGCACGGCATCGGCGGTGGCGGGTACCATATCCGTGTTTGAGTGTGGTGCCATTATGGATATTTGCGACCAGCGAAATTATTACCCAACTAGACAGTGATATTCGTTACGCAAAAGGTTAAATCCCCGAACTCTTTGCTATGGTTGGAAGAACGAAGGCATCCGCTGTGAATGAGCGATTTTCTGAGCTGGTGGAAGGCGCAGTGCCCGGGTTACATGTTGTTTGAAACTCGCGGACAATGAAGGCAGACACTCAAGCCGAGCAGTTCGGTTTCAAATGCCAAGAGAGGTGATAGGAGACGATCTGATTACGAATAAAAATTACCTCAATCCTACAATGCGGAGCTTGACTCGGCCCCACCTATCGGAGCATGTCTCCGGAAGTCTTCCGAAAGTCTCCCGAGCTCGTTCCGAACCCACCTAAGCTATCAAATGCCGCCGAAAGAATTGAGAGACGGTAAAGCCCAAGCGAAGACTTGCAGTATCTATGAAAGATTGTCTACTTGGAACAAAATTAGACAAGGGATGGTTGCTAATAGGACTAACAAGCGCCATCCCTGACGCTAACGCCACTGCCGATTGCTTGGTGCTGACTTCCAGCACAACCGCCGTTTGGCGACGGCACCTAAGCAGCGCTTGTGCAGCCACTCACCGCCACGGACCCTCAATATCTATGCTGCCTGTCGCAAAGACTACTTTTCGGGATTCCAGATGATCAGAAAAGGACTTGGAAGCCCCTTTCGTGAACCCTTTCCTGCAGCTAGCTGGTCTTCCGAGCTACTAAGCCGTTGGAAGATGGCTTGGAACAGCCCAGGAACACCGGCTGAGGCTGAATGAAGGATCAAGCTTAAGCTTCCTCTCCAAGCGACGAGGCTTATGAGCAGAGACACCTCCATCTGCCGCTAGGACCGAGCACCAGAAGTTCAAAGCCTAAGCCGTAGAAGGGAGATCGACAGCTCCATGCCTTGCCTACATATGATACAAATATGCGTATTACCCCTGAGACTTGTCACCCCAGGACTTCACCTCAAGATCGCTCTTCTACTACCATATCTCGGGCAATATGGAGACTCCCTCCAACTACCCTCGGCCATACTCAACGAGGCAGAATGCCTACTCAGGGGAGGGATGGGCCGAGCCCTCTGCAAAGCCCTTCCTGGACAGCACTACGACAGTTGCCGAAGTCAAGAGTCAGTTCGATTACGACGAAGACGAACCTAAACGGCGCTTCTTTCCCGGACGCAGTAACAAGACGGGCCCTAAACCAGTCATTCGCGGAACAGCAAAGCGATTCTTCCTGAGATGGCTTGTGCATGCTCCAGCTATCGCGGTCACCTGTGGCATTATCTGGATCAGCCACATGCAGCTATTTTGGTACCCAGAGCACGGGGTCGAGCCATTCAGCAACATCCACGTCAAGCTCAGCGCGACAGTCATCAGCAACTTGCTCCAGCTGGCATCCAAAATCCATGAGATTATGATCGTTGCATCTCTCGCTTCCATCTCTGTCGCCATGTTCAAGCGCAGACTTGTGGGCAAAGGTGTCCGCCTTGGCTTCCTTACTGGTGGTTACCGAGTTGGAGACCTAGAGTATCTTCTTAGTGGTGCTTTTTGGAAGCAGGGCAAGGGTGTCACATTAAATATCTGGGAGATCGGTTTGGTCGCCTACCTAGTCTTTGCGACCATCATGTCTACTGTCGTCGGACCGGCTTCCGCAATTTTGCTGGTGCCCAGTCTGGGATGGTTTGACCTCGACGGTGCTTTCCAGGATGTCAGGATGCCGCTTAGCTACGGAGCCTCGCCGGAAGAAGCTTGGCCTCGAAGCCTGAACAGCTCTTTATTCGATTCAACACCAGAGTGCAACACTACCGAGGCACTCTATACATATTGGTGTCCGGTCGGCGGCTTTTCCGACATTTGGAACTGGGCGGAAGGATTCCGATATGCTGGACTGACAGACAACATCACCTTCCAACATCCATCAACGGAGCTCCGTCGTCGATTGTCTTTGTCCGAGCACGTTACTCAGAACGACGGATCCGTTTTGATGTTCACAACTCCATCTAGTTCGATCATGACTACGATTGGACTTTTTGCCAAGTACGTTGCTCGGAAGCCAGTGCCTATCGGGACTGTTACGGACGCAAAGCGCTACCAGCTTACGACTACGACACCATTGCAACAACCCTTTGTACACGGGAAGTGCGTCTTGTACGATCGCGATCAACTTCTCCAAAGCAAAGCTCTCCCATCTTTCCCGGTGTCGGCGCTCAACTGCTACGGTGATGCTGGGTGTCTTCGCGTCCAGCAGGACAAGCCTACATTCAAATCCGGGACATGGAACGATACGAGTGTCGCGCCTAGAATGACTTATAATCTCCACTACTACGACAAGAAATCCCATGGCGGAGCGATGCTCATAGCCGGTACGATCCCTTACGTCGGTGACGGATCGAAACAAAGGCTGTGGGTTTACACATGCAGCTTTCTGCCGCGCTGGGTCCCTGCGTCTTTCACATTGGATTCTGGGGATTCCAGCATGCTCTCGTCCAACTTCAGCTCAGCGGATGACATGACTGCAATGTTGCAGAATACCACGGCGCAATCGGACAGGGTAGTACAGGCAGATCCCACTTGGGTCAAGCTCATTGACCCTGAGTTCAACATGACGCGGATGGTGTCAGGGAACTCAGCCCCCGGGGCTTCGGCAACATCACCTATCAAATTGATCTTGAACCAGTTCCTGGATAGCCGAGAGCAGAATGGGACGAAATTCACGTACATGGACACGGTAGACGGGAATCAGAAGAGTACTGAAATCTTCTTGACTAAGGTTTTTGGTGTTTTTCTCACAGACAGTCTGGCAAGAACATCCTCTCACGAGAGAGCCGCTCTCATTCTCGAGGAGACGGATACATCTATGAAGTGGATTGACCTCAAAGAGCAGATGGGGTACGAGTCGGGTATCCATAGAGTCGAGGCTCAGAACAACAAAACGTACCCATCACTTTCTTACTGGAACAACTACACGGAGCCGATGCCCCTCACGCTCACTGTTTCGGAGGTTGCCCAAGAATTCCGCAACACAGTCCAGATCGATTTCGAAACTCAGCGGTACGGATACGGATCTGGTCAATTTACCAAGACATTACAATTTGCTCTGGTCATGATGTACATCTACCTCGCAGTGGTCGGCATCTACGGCTTCACCATCTTCTCATCACATGCCACCGAACTCATGGGCCAGCTTGTGGGTCGAAGACGGTTTCATCTTAGAAGTGTGGTTGGTTGGGGTGACTTGGCTGATTTGATGCTGCTGGCATTACGATCGAACCCGCCCGATGATGTGGAGCTGAACCATGTTGGTGCGGGTGTTCGCAAGTCACCTGGAGTGTGGAACAAGGTTGTCAAGGTTCGGATTGACGAAGACAACAAGGTGCAGATGCTACTACATGAGAGAAAGGGCATGAGTCCACCAAAACGAAATGTTTTATACTCGTAGCTATGGGTAACAATGAGAGGTACGCAGCTTTTATGCAAATCAGTAAGCATCACAATACCAGCAAATAGCTCACTGTTCTCCTTGATGTTTGTAGTGGACCGCGATGCCTTGGCTCCATTGCACCGTTCAATTTACGCTCATCCCAAAGTTCCGAATAACTCTCTAGCATAATAGTCATACTGCGATTGATTCCTCAGCCAAAATACATATCACGTAGGTCCTCATCTTTGTGGTATGTAAGTTGGTTGGCCATCGAGAACGGGACCCACTCATCGAACAGGGATCGCGCTGTACCCGTACAGGTCGAGGTTGGTCTGGGCAAAGCCCTAGCCAGCTTTGCTCCATATTCACAAATCCGAAGCACCCCGTCAACAATCACCGGTTCATCAACCAGGTGCCCATGGAAGGGTGGCCGAGTTGGTTATGGCGCCAGGTTAAGGTCAGCTTAACATCTGTTTCCTGGTGGGGCAACCCGCGCGAGTTCGAGTCTCGTCCCTTTCAACTGCCTTTTGGTTGGTGTGAGAAATCTCCCACAATTTTTGGTGCATCAAGATGATGTTTCCTCCTCCATCAGCGTGTTGCTGCGTAGTCCAAGTTGCAACCCGCAAAGGATCGTCCTCTTCTTTTGCGTGACACAGGCCGTCAAGTGTTCTATTCTTGTGTTATCTACGAATGTGGCTCGCCATTTCATTTTGGATTGTCGACCTAGTATGTGTTGTCTCAAAACTAATCTATCATCTGATATTCAAATTCTTCACCTCGGTGAGGAAATTAAGGTTGTCGGTGAGCCGCATGTTGCCGCGGCTCTAGTCCATCTACGTCAGGTGCCCGAGCGTGGCAGTGCATGCTGATCGGATCGCGTTAGTGCTGTGACACTTCATCGAGTCAGGGGGACGAGCGGCGTGGTGTAAATAAACCCCTCACGGGGGAGGCCGCCCAAGCTTAGCTATTTGCGACTCTTTCATCTCTTTACCACCACTTTTCAACATGTCCAAAACGAACGGCTGTTTCCCTATCTAGAGTTGCTGGGCTAGAGAGGGCGTGCATCGGACCGGGTTGGAAGGGAAGTGCTGGAGTGGTTGTCCCACAACACGCCAAAATCCGTCACCAAGAAATTCTCCGAAACCATTTAGACAACATTCCGATACCGAATCTTTGACGTCAGATGGAAGAAGCCGAGGCCCCCCGGACCCCGGATCTCATCGACTGGACTCGACCGCTGTCGCCATGGGGTGATGGAGATGGAGAGGCGCCTGGCGCAAATGGTATCGAACCTGATTTAGAAGCTGAGAGGCATATTTCAGCGAGCGCTACTGGGAGCGTTAGCACGGAGATCCCCCCGTCGGTGTACTTCACAATCCATCGGTGAGACTTACCGGATGTTGACCAGCGACTACGCATATGACTGACATATCCCGATAGAATTCGACGACTCATCCTAGCAAGCATAGGTAGGTCCCCTTGACTGTTGGTATCACAAGAATATCGTTGACATCGACTTCAAGACGACCCTTACACGTTGGATCAGCTGCGAGAACCGCGGATGAACTCACTCGTCGTCCGCCCTCTCGTTGACAGACTCTATGATCCCGATGATCCCACGATCGGTGCGGCTCCTTGTGCTCGCTTTGATCCCAACATTTGAACTGACCTCGGTGTAGTCTACTGCCTGCTGGCGAATCGCATCCAATTCTTGAGGCAACATACAAGCACAGCTCACCAGACTGTCAACGTATCGCGCGCTGCACTCTGCGAACTGGTTGCAAGCCGCGTGTTGCGCCGATACCATGAAGATCATCCAGGTGAAATCGGCCTTCTGATCCTTGCGCACGTCCTTGTCGAAGGCTTCGACCCCTTCCAGGGTGCGCCCGAAGAGGTGGAAAGCGAATGCCGACAGCTTCAGTGGCCGATCCAGCGACGCGATGGGCATGAAAGAAAGCTCACAGCCCTTGAGCTAGCCATCATATCCGAAAGTAAGGTCTTCCTCAGCTCTTCTGCATGTCAGAGGCTGGTCGACGCTGTTTACCTAGGGGTTGTGACCTACACCCCCCTGTCATTTGTCGACATTTTACCCGATCACTACGAGTTCATCTCAGTCTCGCTCTACGAGCCACATCGAGCGCCAATACTGGACGAAAGGCGGATGCTGGTTCCTTGGATACGCCGGGTAACTGAGTTTTGTCAGTTTGTGACTCTCGTCGCGCTCTACATGTTGACGATGGTAAACCGTAGCAGTCCCACCTTAAGCGCATGGGAGTGCTTCTTCGCCATTTACACAGCTGGGTGGACCCTGAATGAGTTTGCCGCGATTATCGAGCACGGCTGGGCGGTCCACTCTCAGACTCTGTGGTCATTCCTCGACATTAGCTTCTGCTTCATCTTCAGCTGCTATGTATTCGCCAGGATATACGATGTACTGGGGTATGGAGGAGTTATCGCGGATGGATATGGCGTGCACATCCTTTGCGTGGCAGCCCCTATCCTCCTCACGAGAGTGGCTTTCACCATCATGCCCGACAACATCGTCTTCATAGCAATGCACGCCATGATGAAGGACTTCACTATCTTGACGTTCATCTCCATCTGGTGTTTTGCGGGCTTCCTCCTCGCTCTTCAGTGGCTCATCGGGAGCAACGCCGCCACCTCGGGAGTTGGAGACCAGGCATCTCTGACATGGTACGAGACGTGCAAGTGGCTCATTTGGACCTGGTTCGGTCTTGACGGTACCGGCATTGATCGGTCTCCCGATTTCCACCCAATCCTTGGGCCCGCTCTGATGATTGCGTTCGCATTCTTGGGCAACATTCTCTTTCTGACCTTGCTCGTTGCCTTGTTAAGCAATACTTTCTCCAAGATCATCGCGGACGCGCCGGCGGAAATTCAATTCCGCCGAGCTGTCATCACCTTCGCCGGAGTAAAGAGCGACTCGATCTTCGCATACCCTCCTCCATTCAACCTGCTGGCTCTTGCTGTGCTACTGCCGCTCAAGTCAGCACTCACATCTCGATCTTTCCACAGCCTGAACGTCACGCTCATCCGGGCACTTAACGCCCCGGCGCTACTGCTCATAAGTGCACTCGAGCGACGAAGAGTCGCGCATCCAAGACGAGCGCGCTCACAATCGCTGCTGCATTGGAATTTCAGTGGCTTCAACCCACACGGTGACATACAGGCAGTGTTCAAAGCCGAGCCTCCGCCTGCAGTGGAACGAGAATTGGAGGAGATGGACAATCTGAGCGATGTGGGGTTTGCGGAGAGCGAGTTGGGCTCCAGGGTAGGATCATGGGATGTAACTGGTCGGTCAAGATCCAGACGCCGCCCTTACAGCAGAAGAAGACGTCCGGGGAGGATGACGTCGCCTATTAGCATCGTATTCCCCTTGCCTAGCGTCAACCGCATGGGAACAAACGACTTCGAGCCCATGTCTGGGTCACCTGCGCGTCGTAGTCAGTTCTAGGGTAACACAAGAAGGATAGCGATAAAGATTGTAAAACAACAAATCATTCACAATACGAGTTTTCCTGAACATGAAATAGCAGGACACGTTGGCGTTCTCGGTCACGTTGCAGAGTGAATATTCTATGCCGTTTTCCGATCAACAGGCAATTGTGTAGTTGCCGGCTGAACCGAATGCGACCCTACTTGACAACAACCAGTTAGACTCAGCAACCCCCTTTCCCAACATCTACATGAAATCGACAGACAACGTAAGACTTTCTGATTACTCAATACCCTCACTTGTTGATATTAGTTGCATAGCCATCGAGAACTTGAGGTCCCCGTTCAGTGGGCTCAGAGAGGCCTGAGCAACTGTGTTTCCAAACGAAGATCCTGGTTTCTCGATATTGAGGGGGGGTTTCAGAAAGATCCACACGCTACCGACTCAACCGCCAAGCATTCAACTCAGTCCTGGCCCCAGGGGCACTAAGATGATCGATATAAACCAATCAATTAGCCTTTCGTGAAACCATCTGATCGCACCCATTCGTGAATGAATCGGGTTTCTCTAGCCATGGATTCCGCGGGTGGGCAACGGACGGTGTTTATCTCCCCGTCATTTTTCCCGTGCACGCGTCAACATGTCTGTGGCTAACCGAGGCACACGATGTTGCCATGCAGTTTGCTTTTCGGGACTAGCCCATCTATGCCAGATCACCAAAAGAAAGGCCCACGGCATCTCATGATCACGGACGTGGCGTTCACAGAAGAGTCTGGTTGGTGGCATACGCGAGTCTGCGTCCAACCAAGCAAACTTCTCCACCAATGGCCTCGGGGATTCTGGAATTCAGCCGCCGTTGCGAAGCTTGACTCGCTAATTTTATCTCACGTTTATTTGCGTTTATGAATTTGGGCCAAGAGCCGCACAGTGGCTTTTGCAGTCCCTTAACCAGGGGAGAAGGAGAAACCGAAAGAGGCTTGTGCTTGGCATCATTTTGAGGGGGGAGACGCCGCCATTGGCGGAATGTTCCTCCACACGCTCCGTATGCACTGTCTCTGCACTCCGCATTTGCAGGGCTATCCATGTCCCAAATGCCGTGGCCCCGGCGGCGTAATTGGATACTACCCTATTGACAGCATTCAGATGAACCCAATTGAGCAGGGCACAAGGATGCGCCCTCGAAAGGATGTCGCGGAGGAAAAAGAATAGTACCAGATCGGCGGGTTGTGGAAGACTGGAACTCCCGGATGGCCGTTTAAATACCCGGGGGGCAAGATCTTCATGTCCATCTGATTTCTGATGGCAGTTTACCAACCTCACGTTCCTACTTTTACACTCTTTTGAAAATGGTTGCGCTACTCCCTGTTCTGGCCCTGGCCACTTTCGCCACGGCTGTTCCTCTCGAAGTCGCCCTTGATGTTGGCACTGATGATTCTCGCAAATGCGGAGGTAAATACGCAGAGACCAGCCTCTCTGGAAAGGGAGTCATCGTCGACGCCTCGGGCAAGACAGAGAACAGCTTTCCGACTTTCAACCAGGCAGTTGCTGCCCTGACGAACACCACGGAGGAGCAGACGATCTTTGTCTACCCCGGCAACTACTCTGAGCAGATTCGCATTCCCAACCATGCCGGTCCCATCACGATCCAGGGCTACACCTGCGACGGCCGCTCCTACGCAGCCAACCAAGCCACCCTCACCGGCAACCTCTCCCGCCAGATTGCCAACCTCACCAGCAACGACCAGACGGCCACCCTCCGCCTCTGGTCCGACAATATGAAGATCTATAACCTCAACATCGAGAACACCTTCGGCCAGGCTGACAAGCTCGGCCAAGCTCTCGCCGTCAGCGCGCAGGCGACCAACCTCGGATTCTACGCCTGCAAGCTCACCGGTTATCAGGACACCATCTACGCCAACGAGGGACGCCAGATCTACTCCAAGTCCTTCATCGAGGGCGCCGTCGACTTCGTCTTCGGCCTGAGGGCCATTGCCTGGTTCGAGAAGTGCGACATCAACACCATCGGCAAGGGATACATCACCGCCAACGGCCGCGACGCCGCCAACAACACCTCCTTCTACGTCTTCAACAAGGCCAACGTCACCGGCACCAGCGGGCCCGCGTCTGTCACTCTCGGTCGTCCATGGAGGACGTTCGCCAGGGTTGTATTCCAGGACAGCGAGCTGGGCGATGTGGTCAAGCCCGAGGGATGGTCCACGTGGGATAAGACCTCCCCGACTGACAACATCTACTTCAAGGAGTACAACAACTTTGGCCCCGGTGCTGCAGGCCCTAGAGCCAACTTCAGCTCAGCCATCGACAAGCCGGTCAAGGCTGATGACCTGTTCGGCAAGGATTTCAAGAAGGAGTGGTGGGTTGACTCTGAGTTTTTGTAAAAAAGGGGTGGGGCTGTTTCCTTCTCTTCAAGTACATATTGAACAATTCAAACCATTGCATAACATCTGCGATGGCCAGCAGAGCTGGCTGCAATAGCACAGGAGGCTTTTATTTTCACAAATCATGTGTGGTGAATTCCTTTACGTGGTAAGGTATGCAGGCCTCAGTCAGGCAGAAGGTCAGTGTGAAAAGTGGAACGGGCGAGATCCGTCTACAGACATTTTTTCAGCCCACAAGGGTGGGCAGGACTTGATGTACTCAAACTCAGTATTCCCATTTCATTGGATGCTAAAGATCCGTGAACAGGTTGTACTCGTAGTGTAATATATGGTTAGGACATCATTCAGCTAAATGGCACGGAACTGTATGGTTCCTGTGGGACTTGACCTGTCCGTGCAAGCGTTTTGCTAGCTTTTCACATCTCCGACAGGATCGTCAATTCTTATTTCAGGCAGGCTTTTAAGTATCTGTGGAACCCTTTTCCATTTATGAGCCTTTCCCAAAAATACGCTCCTAAATAAATACTCGTCCCGTTAGCCATCCACATCACCTTTCTCCTCGCGACGCCGTAACACAAAATTACAAGCATCGATTTGCCTCCCACAGCACACCCACGACAGACCTCGTCAACATATATTCTCCTTTCGAGAATCAGCATCTCCTTCAACACAAAACGATCACGAAAATGACAAACCAAAAGGGCTGGATGGATCGAGCCTTGTCTTATCACATGGAAATCCAGGAGCAAGTGATGATCGAAGAAGCGCACGGCATACTCCTGAGATGGTTGATTCTACCGCACAAAGCGGCCTTCGTACGACAGATGAGACGACTGGATAATCTACTGGGCCTGCCAAACTCTATGCGAATAACAAGCGACCTCCAAGACGGCATGAGCGACTGCGGTTGTGTGTATGGCGTCGTTGGACTCATTCTCACCGGCATCCTGTTCTGTATGATGGTGACAGCTGCCACATACAACCCCCTTGTTACATTCACCGACGCCCTGATTGTTCTCCTTTTGAGCTTTGCTTTTTGGGTTTTTATGGGCATTGCGGATCGAATCGAAATGGAGGCACGCCACATGCGGAACACGAGGCAAGATGATCGCAGAGTTGTGGGGAGAGTACCTCTCGAATAGAGCCAAGGATAAGCATGAAGACATTCTCGAAATATACCTTGATTGAGAGTCCACGCGTTCTCTAGTATCGGGGTGTGTACCATTGAGATCACCAAGAAGATAAGGTGAAGTCCCCTTTTTCCTCAAACGCTAATATTCACCAAAAAAAAAAAAAAAAAGAGAACGAAAGGAAAAGAAGAGAAAGGAAAAAAGAGAAAGAAAAAAAAAAAACCAATACACGTTTCAGAGCTCCTTCTTCGTGGATGAATGCTGACCAACAAAGTTGCTATTCTTCCTCCTCATAACTCCGGGTGATTATATCTACGCAAATTATCTGCACCACTCACAAACGGACAAATGCAACAGATGCACGCACTTTTCGGTGTAAGATGCGAGGAGGCATGATGTGGTCCAGGGCTGTTGAGATACCAACTATCCGCACCCAGCAAGTACATCAAAGCACCTCCACCCTACTTAACAAACACTCCCCCTGATGTGAGCCTGCGTGGAAAACAAAGTGATGGAAACGGCCCAAGACATGGTCCCGGCCACTCCGTCCAAAATGGGGCAGAAAAGTGCCGACATTGGGGTTTTTGGGTGTCTTCTAAGCTGTGCTAGCTGATCGCTTTGGATAGCCCACCGATTTCCCTTCAGTATGATCTCTTCATATTTCTCTAGAGTGGCTCTAGCTGCCTCTTTAAGCTTCATGGCGCCCGTGGTCGCCCTGCAGCTGCGATCGCTGTTCCTATCTTATAGATTTAACCGATAATGACAGGGTATGTCTTCCAAGCGCTTTTGTCTACCTAATACCTTGGCTCCGCCGACAGCTTTTGTTAGTCATTATTAAGGAACCCTTCCCCGTACCTTAGCACACCGACACAGGATACCGCGGAAGAAGGTTCACAGCTCAGTATTTCGATAGATACATATACGTGAAGTTCGTCGTCGTGTAGTACGACACGAATTCGTACCAGCCCTCCAACACGGAAACGAGATTATGGTTGTCTAGCCTTCTAAATTCATCGATCATCCAGCTGCCCATCCAGCTATGCGATTCTTCTTCGGGATGGAGACCTTCCGGGTAAACCTCCGTGGCCCGAAGGCCGTCGCACTCCCATAGCACACAATTTGTCGCAAAGTGAACGACTCTTGTCGACAAGATACGTTCCTGGACAGCCCAGCCCCGCAATTGAAGCGGGGAGTTGGCGATTTCGCTCAACCGTGACGGCATCGATGGAAATATGGTCATGGGTGTTAATGTCCCTTCAGCGGTCCTCCGTTGCAGCGGGAGCGGCTGCGGTTGGAAGGCCAACCCCGGGCGTTGAAGGAAAAGACCGTCGACTGAGTCCGCCGCTCCCGTCGCAGAGATAGTTAGCAGAGAGTTTCTGTAATATCGACCGAACCGCTCTGCTTCTCGGTGCCAGTCTTCCTGGGCGGCGCAGTCGTCCGGTTCGGTTGACTGCATGATGCACAGGGCGTCGACCCAGATATACCTCACCCCCAACTTTCGCGTGAAGATAATGGCTTCCTGAATGGTCTTTGGGAGACGGGTCCAGTCAATGGACTCGGTCATTTGGGCGATGTTGGATGCAGTCAGCCTGATGTCCGACCCCCGATTTCCCCAGGCATAGCTGAGCGTTGTGTACTTGGTGACAGGATTCTCTTCGTTATTGATGAGTACCCTGAGGGGCATCTCATCGCCCTCTTCTCCGACATCAACCAGTCGAGTAGGTGCAGCACTTCTGCCGGGCTGGTCTTGCCCCTGCTCAGACACCGCGGAGTCGCATTTGGCATGTCCATCGCGACAGTCCGCTAGCCAACCCTGTACCATGGCTGCCACAGCAGTTATTCCTTCATCTGAGTAGCTGGGCTCAGCCCCGGGTACTATCGAGGAGAGCTGGCGGGGGATTCTCGGACGACTGGGTGAGAGCTTGATTTCAGGCGTGTCAGTAGACCATAGCAGCAATCCACACTGAAGGAACCAAGCCCGGATGCCGACGCCATCCTCCTCATCTTCTGGCTCGGACAGATAATCGGACAGCTGGACGGTTGCGAGTTCGACGGGGTCCCCGTGGAGGTAAGACATAAATGTGCTGCCATCGCCCGACTCCCAGTGGTACAAGATGGTCTGGAAGACAATCTGGCACAGTGTGCATCCGTCGAGGGCCCTTTGTCTCAACTCTTGGAGGTCCGGGGCGAATGGTATGCTTCACGGTATGATGATGCCACCGTCGGCGGTCTTCAATTGCAATCGCTCTGCGAAGCGCGAGCACACCGTGCATAAATGATGTGCTGTTTGCTCCATGTTAGATGGACTCTTTTTATGGCGGAGTTGCGATACAGTGTAGGGTTTGCGTGAGATGAGGATGACAGGCGGGGAGCTGGATGCGTGGTCCTACACGGCCCACAAAGTAGTGGAACCTGTCACAGCAGTACACAGCGGTACTGTACACTCGTGTTAGATTCGCACAAAGCTACAACGGGGCCTGTATTAGTCAGACTTCTGCTCTCGTGGCACCGTCCCTGCCTCATCCCGCTTTGTTGATTTCTATGTCCGCCTAGTTGGATAATCATGCCAAGAGAGGGGTTACAGGGGAGGCTTTTTGCGAATCTTACTAGAGTCTACCGCATAGGGGGGTCCATCCATTGCCCGAAGAAAGTCTTGCATACTGCCTATACCTTTTATCAGAGGGTCCCTTTATGCAGTAGTATATACGTACCTACGTGAGCAAGTACTCATCTCGAGTTGTTACAAAACTAAAGTCTACTCATCCTCCCAGTCTTATCTTCCCAGATGGCTGCTTACACCTATATGTCAGCTGCCCTTGCATATTCCCTAAGGTACTAGGTACCTAGTGATCTTGTTGCTGTACCTAAGTGCTAGGAAGCTAATTGCGGCATTTTAGGCTTTGATCAGTTCATAACCGAAACGTGAGTGCGGACAGGGCACCTCAGTAGGTTATCTGGGGCCGCCGGTCTAGACAACACCACAATTTTGTCTATCAGATTTATTGGTGAAGCCTACAGCTAGACATACTTTCCGTATATGTGATGTAGGCTTTGCCTGGTTGTATCAGACACTATTCGATAGAAGGGCACTCCGTCATCATCCCCCTTTTCCTCCCGCCCATGGCTTTGTTTGGTCCGTGTATGAGGTTCCAAGCCCAATAACGCAGCATAAGTCGTTAGGTCCTAACCGCCAGGGGAACGAAACAGGCAGTTCGGGCACCGAGACTTCTCCACTCAAGCTTAATTGCGGGCGGGGAATTGGGAAAATTCCGATTATGAGCAAAACAGTTTGGACATTGAAGTGAAGCCCTTGTCCTTCGTTGGGAATAGATTAATCAGTTGAAAGCAGGTATTGCCTAACGAGTCAGTCACTGAGGCTCACAAACCAAGTCGGAAGGTTCAGACTGACTATTTAAAGTTATCTAGCTTCCACTCTACAGCCTAGATATGTTGGTCCAAATCAAAGCAGACATTTACAAGTGGCAATGAAGATCGCCCATCTTATTTGCATTGCTGCCATCTACATTTCGACGGCAATGGCGGCCGTCAGAAACGTTTATTGCTTTAAATCAACGCCAACTTCTGTAAGTACAGCAGCAAGTAACAAGTGAACCAGGACTGACGTGGGTACTGTTTAGTGGCAAAGCAATTGCGGGGATGCCGACAAGACGGCTTGCAGTGGTCGTTGCAGCTCCACAGTAAGCTACGCCCAATTAACTTTTACTTTGTCCCAGCCGTCCACCTAACTGACAATCTCAGTGTCAAACAAGGAACTTCCTAGCGATGGCGACTTCAGACGGCAACTGCGACTGCTGGTGCGAGGGTTGATGGCAGGGACAACCAAGCATTCCTTTAATACAACAGAATCGCTTTTGAAGGGCTCAAAAACAGCCTTTATGTGCAGAACAAGAGGCTCAGTTTGCTGCATGATGTGGAATACCATCAAGATGCCTTTGGAATCAGCTAATGCCTGGTACTCTACCGCCATAATGAGCCCACGCATCGTGGTTCTGGACTCTTTCTTGTCTGATGTGTTACTTGAAAGTAGCATCATCTTCGTTATACCTGGCGTCACCGTGGCTTCGGAATCGCGAGTCAGGACGCGCAGTCCACATCAACCTCGCGGCTCATTTTGCTGCTCTTACATAGTGGCCACGTTTTACATGCATGCCTCAATCTTTGAATTATAATGAACCACGTGCCGTCTTTTGACCTGCGTCCAAGTGATAACAGAACCGCACGCAGTTCGAGATACTTTTCCCGGGTAATCGCCCTGCACCGGGACATTTGTATGACGGCCGTTTCCCGCGACTCATGCCAGTCAATTGGAAATTGGCCACGAACCAGAGGGGGAAAGAAGTAGATTGTCGAAAACCTTAAGCCAAAGTCAATACATAAGACGGCCTTTTCTTTACCACCATCATTTCTCTCCACAGATAAGTCGACTTCTTTCCAGCCACACTACTCATTATTCATCAATCATCATGCGTATGAACACACTCCTGTCTCTGCTTACAGCAGTACCCATAGCCCAAGTTGCTGCAAAAGACTTCTCAGGGTCATGCTCCGGAATGGCCTACTTCTCAACCAGCATTAAGGCATTCTGCTTCACAGCTGACAATGAATACTCGAATGACTCAAGCCTAGACTTGAGAAGCTGCCTCGCCAATGTCGGAGGCCAAGTTGTCGTAAGCGTCTCCCGCATCATACCTTTCCCGGCCATCTCTCCTATTCAAGTAAATGATTTCGCGACTGATAACCGATTTGCCGCTATGCCTACAGTGCCGACCTAGCAAGTAAGTTCAATCTCTTTCCGTACCCCGCTCCAGTAAAAATTGACAAATCGAAAGTCCGTCCTTCAAGTTCTGTGACTGTGGCCTTGCTGCTGATAAGAAGACACTGAATTGCCGTTGCACTGACGCTTCTGGCACAAAGAAGCCTTCATCTTTGAACTTGGGTAAGACCATGAAAGCAAAGTATGATGGGACCATTCACTAACAAGCTGCCAAGACACGTGTTTGAGTAATACGGATGGCAAATTGACCTGTTGAGTGGAACCCTACGTCAGGATAGTCGCAAACGTGAGCAAGGAGGACCAGGCAACGGCCTTTAAAGTTTAGAATCTGCCAATAATTCAATCATTCTTGGGGTTGACTGGAGCACGTCTCTCTAGACAGACTTGAATGGCGGCTAGATGTAAATTCTCTGCAGTGTTGGCATTGGAGATGAGTTATTACGTGGATTTGGCTAAGTACTTGGACGTGTCCATGCCGGAGGTGCGGTGTGATGTCACAATGTGTGGCTTGGTCGGAAAGATTTCTGATGTAATCATTTTATCATCGACTTGACAGATCCGTAGTTCTAGCGTCTGATAGTTCATCTGTTCATGAATGAGGGAGAAGGTTCCTGGAGCGTCGAGTATGAGTAACATCATCACGCAAACAGATGTTATCGTGGCCCCGCCTAAACCTACACGATAGTTGCTTCCGAATCACTACATCTATACCCCTTATGCTCAGCCGTTTCGGAAAAAGCACGATTTTCAATCACCTTGAGTTTCTCGGGGGTAAATCTGACAGACTAGAGACTGATTCATTATGTGTGATGGACCGCCGAAAGAGCTCTATAGCGCTGGTCACTACTTGCCATGTAGTGCCGCCCCTGGGTGCAAAGGGAACGGGATCTGGCTGAATTTTCAAAATGGAGGTTACAGAAATTCCTACTGATACTATGGCCAATGTCTATTATTAGTTAGCGGGTGGTGTGCTTGACCCAATTCTGGGTAAATGTGTGCTTTGCCCCAATGATGGCTCCATGTATCGAGTCTCGCAGAGGCGAGGATCGCCCCGGTTGAGACACAAGCCGTGTATAAATTGAGTGCAAAGTCAGCGCAGTCTTTGGTTTTTTTTTTCTTTTTTTCGATCGCAGATGACAGTCAAGACGCACCCTACTTTCGCGGCTGAATATCACGTGCGGCTCTAGTTTTACCACTGATGGTAACGTCTGCATCAACGGCTACACACTGTCAGTTCTCGTGCGGTAACCTCGTTATTACGATGAAAGCAAAGTTAATCGCGGTTGCTCTGGCGAACGCTGCGTGGGTTCAATCCAAACACTGGCTGAGTTTGGCCGATAGACTTGCTGACTGGCTCAACTACGGCAGCATTGCACTCGGCGGTGTTTACAAGGGCTACATCTGTGTGATGTCTAATGGCGCACAGAATCCTTCAGACAACATGTGCTGGCAAGCTTATGGAACACCTCTGCCCGGCTCACCCGGGGTGGTACGTCCTTGCCCGCCGCTCACCCACAAATGCAAACAGACAACGCTAATGCGATGCAGTGCTGTATTTCAAACTCGATCACCAAACAGAGTTTTGATGAAGGCTGTGCCAATAACGGTGGCAAGACTGGGATTCTGAAAGATTGTTGAGGTTCCTCCGTGTAACTAAAAGATATGGTTCGGTAGCTATTTGCCGATTTCGGCAGATATTTACCCAAGTCGGTATGAAGTTGCCCGATCAGGATCGCTCGACGAGTCAGTCTTCATTAAATAGGAGAAGCCTTTGATTCGAAAAGAATGTCCGAGAGATTACATTGGCATTATGGGGTTTGTGATACTGCTGGGAGAGTCCGCTTCCCCGATATTTCCACGTTTGACGTGTGATGAGTCGAGGCGGAATTGATAGGATGAACTAATCCAGTCGCGACCAAGCAGCAACTTGCTGACAATCGCTTCCACGGTTCCCTGACTAATGGCGTATGAATGAAAACTGCATCCGCAGTATAAATACATCCAAGACGTGCATTTGTAGAACGATGCGGTCACTGTGTGTGCGACTCCACTGCTTGTATACACTCACGACGAATATTGTCCCTCACGATGAGAATTTCTATATTTCCTGCTCTGCTTGTGCTAAGCCTAACTGGCAACGCCATGGGTGCATGCAGAACTCGTACTAGACGCTGCGTAAGTATCTGTCTGGTCTCCAAACAGGCTTCTGAAGGGTGTGCTAATCGCGCTGTGGTTATCTTAGTCGCCTCAGCTAGTCTGTGATGCCATATTGAAACCTGGAGCCTTCCCTTGTGCAACGAAAGAACAACCAGACCCTCAGTGTACGCAAGTCGTGGGTGATGGGTACACCGCCGTTCAAGTATGATTCTCTATCAAGCCACCCAAACATTTTTGCCGGCTTGTATCTTAACTGTTTCGTGTAGTGCGTGTGTTGCGACCGCTGAGTGACATGCCGAGTGAAGCCCTGGAGCTATATCATCGGCTAGGACGACGTCGGACAGGTTGGTTACGAACTACAATACCCAGCCATCTCCGGCGCATGCAGGATAACCGTCACTGAGAATGAACGTATAAGATCACATGGGTTTGTAAACTTTTAACCATGTATTAGAATTTAGCAACATACCAAGGTGCTTGAAAATATATCATAGTTGCACCGCTATGCAGCTCAACCGGCACCTGTAACTTCTGTAACCCCTCATCGACGGAACCCCATTTACATGCCCAGTCCCAAGCGTTACAGGCGCTCAGAACTTACCAATCATCACAAACACTAAAGGTACTTGGGCTTGTTAAATGAATCAAATGAATTTGATGGTCTTCTATGTTCAATGCTTTTGCACTTCCGTCGACCAATTGCACACCCCTCTGTCTCCCGGACCACGGTAAAGAGTCATCACTTAGAGCGGGGCTCCACGGGCGCCCGGTTGCCAGCGACACTCAACTTATGAACGCGCAAGTAGGAGCTAGTAGAACTCGCCACCGTCAAACTTCAGCTTGCTTAGACAGTTTACAATCAAGAGAGACGAGATGTCGTTGGCTCGTCATTATTGCAACTCCGGCTCGGTTCGGGTCCACGCTCTCGGGTCGGCTGCAGCCACTCAATCCACTTGGAGCGGGGAGCCGGAGGGGGCGACACCACCAATGTAAATTACCACTGAAGATGGCCGTTCACTTTGCTTCATTCTTTCTTTTCATCCATTTTCTCAGCTAGCCGCGCAGTCTTAGCTGAAAAGTTCTATCGTAGCAGATGCGCGTTGGCCTACCTTTCAGCCATACGTAAGATGCGTCTTCCAGTCTGGGTTTCCTTGGCAATGCTGCCACTCCATGTCATTGGCCTCCAGGGAAACACCTCATATACCAATCCCATCCTTCCGGGATGGCACTCGGACCCCAGCTGCACATTCGTGCCTGAATGGAATGACACGGTCTTCTGCACAACATCGACATTCATGGCCTTACCTGCAAATCCAGTTTATGCCAGCAAAGACTTCGTCAACTGGAGGCTCGCCAGCAACGCCATCAACCGAGTGACTCAATTCCCAGTAATCCGAAGCGGAACTCAAGGTAATGGAGGAGGAATGTTCGCCAACACGCTGCGTTACCGCAACGGCACCTTCTACTTGATCTCAACCTGGGCCAGCGCAGAGCTAGGAGGGCCCAGATTCGTCATGTTCACCACCACGGATCCGTACGACGACTTTGCCTGGTCTAACGTCATATGGCCTCAAACACCTGGTTACACAATCGACCCTGACATATTCTTCGACGACGACGGCTCCGTGGTTGTTGCGTCGGCCGGAGAACCCATTATCGCCGCGTATCTTGACCTGGCTACTGGAAACACAAGCGAGCCATGGGAACTTTGGGCTGGTACTGGCGGCCAGAGCGCGGAAGGGCCACACATTTACAAACGCGATGGATATTACTACCTCTTAATTGCGGAGGGTGGGACACAGCTCAACCATTCTGCAACAGTGGCCCGATCAAAGAGTCTCAAAGGGCCCTGGGAAGCAGCACCTCATAATCCATTGGTCTCGAACAAAGGCACCGACAATTACTTCCAGACCGTTGGACATGCGGATCTTTTCCAGGATGCACAGGGCAATTGGTGGGGTGTTGCATTATCAACACGTGGAGGTCCGAGGCTGTACAAGGAGTTGATCTATCCCATGGGAAGAGAGACAGTTCTCTTTCCAGTCTCCTGGCCCTCTGGAGGTTGGCCGCTTGCGGACCAAGTTCAGGGTCGGATGAGCGCTCCTTTGCCGAGTCAATCATTGATAAGCCAGGGCATCGGACCTTTGGTAGGCGAGCCGGACGTGGTAGATTTTGAGCCAGGGTCTAAATTCCCTTCGAATTGGGTGTCTTGGAGAGCACCATTCGACGCAGCCTCCTTTTCAATCTCTCCAGGGGGCCACGAAAACACACTGCGCCTTACTGCGTCACGCGCCAACCTCACTACCGATCTTAACTTCAACACCAGCATTGAGGGCGTGACTGCACTCTTCCGCAGACAAGAGCACACATACTTCAACTTTAGCGTTGATATTCAGCTCGGCTTCGGAAAGTCCTCCGGTGACGAGATGGGCATCTCTAATTTCGGCACCCCTGATCAGCACGCCGACCTCGGCATCGTGTACTTGAAGGACGTCTCTGAGTATGCGGGAAAGCTCAAGCCGTACTTGCGAGTGCGAGCCCGTTCGGTGAACGCTTTTATAGCACCCGAACCGACAACAATACCTGTTCCTGAAGGTTGGCTTGGAGACGCAATCCGACTGCGGATTTCCCCGAGGAATGAGAGTCATTATGAGTTCTTCGCCTCCTCGGTCGGTCAAAACGGTAAAGAGGAGGCGATTGGGTTATATAGCACGGCCCTATTGTCTGGTGATGGTGCGGGAACCGGAGGCGTACTGGGAATTTACGCAACTACGAACGGCGGCAGCTATCCATTCGAAGGTTACGTGAGCAGATGGCGATATCAGCCTGTCGCCCAGCAGATTGGCTACAACTCCACGATCTTCGTACCAACTTAAACAGCCACTTGACATACCAGATAGCACGTCTGCAATGGGCTCAACGTCTCAAACGGGATTCCAGATCTTTCTTCGAGTCATTTTAAGCATTACCTATTCCGGAACTTGTCAACTAGATTCCCTGGCTTGTGATGCCATCATGATGAGACATGTATGTTCAACAGTTTTCGCATGATAACAATCAAAATTCGACAGGTCATTGACAATCACATGGAACTTGAATATGTTTAAGATTAGAACGCTCTCCGGCTTTAAGCTAATTGTTGAATACAACCGACAACGACCGTTCCGCATCTGTCGCCCCTCGGTACTGTTATCTGTCCGCTGTTTTATGCCATGCGAGCGGGAAAATTGAAGGAGGCTACCAAGAGACCAGGTGTCACCTATTTTAAGTCTAAAACCCTAATTAGAATCAATCCGTCCCATTGGGTTCACCTTGCAAGAGAAACGTTTCTGGTGTGGCACTAACACCACGGGCCTCGGGCGGACTCAAGTGCCGATCTTTGTGAGTGGCCGGCACATCTTAATCCCTCCGATGCCGATGCCGATAGCGGATAACAGAGTGTGCGTTATTTTGTGAATAATTCTTTTGTGAATACTTGTATGACTAAAGGGAACATAAGGACCCTTTTTTTCCTCTACCCTAACCTAGGCTAGTCTCTTTAACTACTATATTATAACTTAGATAAGGGTAATAATAGTAATTAATTCTTAGAACTATTTACTATATTTCTTATTAAATATCTTATTAATCTCCCTTATATTATTTTTATTTTTTAAGTTCTTAGTAATCTTTTTAAATCTCTACTTAACTTAATAGAGAACTTAGTTCTAAAGGTTTTTTAAGAACTTAATATATATTATAAGGAGGTATAGAGATATTATATTATTATTCTTAGTTATAAGGATATAACTAAACTATTATTAAATATATAGTAAACTAGTCTTTTTTAGATATTTAATATTACTAGTAATAAAAACTATATTAATTAAATAGGGGGTATATATAAGATTTATCTTAGAGGGTTTTAAATTTAGGCTATAGTATAATAGGGGGTTACTTCTACTTAACTAGGTAGCTTAAAAATCCCCTTTATATACCCTATGGGTTAGCTATAGAGGTTATACTATAACCCTCTATATATTTCCCCGTTAGAGTTATATAGTAGTTAATAAGGTGCGCCTCTAGGCGGCAAACTACGAAGAAGAAAAGTTAGAAGGGAAGAAAGAACAGAGTATGCGTTTATATACTCCGCTAGCCATGATAAAGAATAAGTATAGTGGACTTTTTCAACATAATTTGACACCTGGGTAGAACGCCGATGTTGTTATTGGTTTCTCGGTGAATATCATCTCAGCATCCGCACCGCCACACCGCACATAAAGCGTCTGCTACGATGGCAGAAACCATAGAGTGGTTCGGTCTGTCATTCTACATCAGTCATATCCCATTATCAACTTGCTAATGGGAATTCAGGGGCCACGACGTTCCGTTTGAAATCCAACGGCCTTGTGATATTTCTTGATACGTGGCTGGAGAAGCCCTCCGTTCTCCCTAAGTACTTGGACATTGACGATGTTACTGAGGCGGACTACATATTCATCTCGCATGCTCACTTTGACCAGTAAGTGACGTCTTCATTCCTTCTCATCATAGCCAATTCTCTGACCAAATTTAGTCTACCAGGAGCCGACAGAATTGCAAAGAAGACGGGGGCCATCGTTGTTGCCAACGGTGAAGCCATCAACCTGCTGCGCTCGGCTGGCGTCTACGAGTCTCAGCTCTTACCTGTCGCAGGCGGTGAGCGAATTCCAATGTTCACCAAAGCCGATCGCGACGCCGCCGTGGCGGGTAAAATTCCTCTCGCCAATGGCCCACCGGGAGCACCCGCAAGACCGCACCATTCGAGGGCAGTCATGTCCGTTCACGTGTGGCCCTCTTTGCATGCTCTCATGCCGGGAAGTGGACACCATGACATCCCGGACGAAATCGACACCGGAACAGAGTACACAGGCGAGGCAACACCATACGTCTGCACCCTTGACGTGACCATGGGCATGAAATACGCCCTGATGAGGCTCAAGGAAATAATACCACCCGACCAAATGGATGAGGGCACCCGATCAATGGCAGATTACATGGAAGATCGAGATCGCCACGTCTTCTCGAATTATGATGGAGGCCAACTGGCGTACAACTTCCTTATTGGCCCTGGGAAAACTTTGTTCTGGAACGGACATTTGGGAGGCTATGAAGGGATCCTGAAAGCCATTGAACCGGCTCCAGACGTCGCGATCCTCGCTATTGCAGGGAGAGCAAACCTAAATGGGCGGCCCTACAACGGTTCTGCTGCTTCATTTGCTGTGGACGAAATTCGCTGGCTTTCGCAACCAAAGAAAGTCTACTGGTGTCTACACGATGAAGGGTGGGTTCATATCCATTGCAACTCGAATGTCACTGTCAGTCTGATACTTTCTAGTGCGATTAAGCCATTTCGAGTAAACACCGCCGCAGCGACCGCGATGGTTCACGCCAAGACCTCAACTAATGTGGAGGATTTGGCCCCTGCCACGCTGGTAAAGTTGTTTTGACTGAATCTTACACTTCCGGTCTGGCGATGCAGAGTCCGAAGTGCTTGGGATACTTCCCTGGACTTCGCTTAGTGCATTTCGTATGAAAGAATTGGTTGACTTCATGGCTTGTATCTGCTGCTAGTAACATACCACCACGACATCGTAACGTGCTCCGAACGCTGTGGGCAGGTAGCCGGAGTCGTCCACTTACCGACCTCCGAGGCGTCAAAGCGTGTTGGGGTAGAAGATGGACGTGAGAGCTTGAGCCAAAGGTGAAGCTTCAACCCTGTCACTGAGCTACATGTGTGGGGTAACATCCCGCGGCGGAGGTGGGGGATCTTCGCGGGGTTCGCAGCGAGGTATGACACTTTGACCACCAGTTGCCTCGTTAGATCTTTTAAGGCAAGAAGATGTTGATGCCGACTATGAATGCCGAAATAATGTGTAACGCGGAATATGCTGTTGTCCGAGTTCGCCGGTGGTCGCAAATGCTCATGAACGAAGTCGTGGATCATGTCTTATATATATGGTGATAAACTAGACAACTCCTGACCATCAAAACTTTCAGAAAAGTCAAGAAATCGACAAGATGGCTGTACCGTTCAAAGTCATCATCGCTGGTGGAGGACTTGCCGGCTGTCTCCTCGCCAATGGACTGGTCAACAATGGTGTCGATGTGTCGGTCTACGAGCGGGACGCGGAAGACACAAAACGAGAAGGATTCCAAATTCGGCTCGGCGAGAGTGCGCTGGCAGGGTTCCGGGCGTGTCTGAAGGCATCCGAAATTGCAACAATTCAGTCGAAGTTCAGCCAAATGTCATCGACAGGACTCACCGCACCAGCGATATGTAACACGAAATTCCAGACCGTGCTTGATCTCGGGCAGCTACCTTCGTACGCGGCGTCATGGGGCATTAATCGTGTGGTCCTCCGCGATATTCTGGTCAACCCACTGAAAGCTAAGGGGTGCGTTCACTTCGGGAAAGCCTTTGAGGGATACGAAATTGTTCAAGATGGAACCGGACAAGAAACCGTCCGAGTTCACTTCGCGGATGGATCCACGGATACGTGTGATTTGTTGATCGGGGCAGACGGCAGCAACTCGAGAGTACGATTTCGACGAGTCCAAGTTTTATTCTACGGAAGTACTAACCTAAATGGCCACAGATTAACAAGCAGGTCGGAGCTCGCAATCTGGTCCCGGTCGACAGTCATGTGATGATTCTCAGCAAAGGACCGTTACCACAGGATTGGACTGAGAAGCTGCCACCACGGTTGCTAAAAAGTCCAGTCATGGTATGGGCAGGCGGCATTTCTATGTACTACGCACGTGAGCCTCAAGACCACACTGTGTCCTGCTGCGTGCATGGCTGATCCGTGTTTAGTGTTCTTGCCAAAGGCTGAACAGCCAGAAGATGATTCAGAGAGCGGGCCAAAATACAACGTGAAAGAAGCTTCCTTTTACTGGGGGCTTCTGATTCCGAAAGATCGAGTGCCGAAGCAACAGGAGCTATCGGAGGTACAGGACCCACTCCAGATTTGTCTTGAGGCTACTAAAGACTGGGCACCCGAGTAGTATGTGCAAAATCCTTGACAAACTAGATATATATCCATATTCTAACAATCATAGCCGCACAATGTTGACGACTGGGTCGGAAGACAAGAACAAGGACTTAGTTACGGCTACAAGATTACGCGCAAGCAACAAACTACCAAAATTCTGGCGCAAGAATGTGAAGAAAACAACGGGAAACGAGGGTCATCCTCGTATATGGCTCATCGGAGACGCAGTTCATGCGATGCAGCCAAACCGGTAAGTTGATGGTCTCTGGACCAGTAAATCACGTCACAAGACCGATTGCTGACAACATTTAGGGGCATGGGAGGCAATCAGGCATTCCATGACTGCGCTGATGCACTTCCTCAAATTCTCCAGCTGAAGGTGAAAGCTGATTCTGGAGAGAGGCCATCCTCGGAAGATGTCAGCACGGCATGTAATCGATATGAAAGTGCAATGATCGACAGAGCCTTCCCTTGGGTCAGCAAGAGTGGAGGCACGAGCGTTCCCGTGAGTTATCTCCCGTCACATCTTACACCTTTCTGCATATCTAAGCGGTTTATATAACAGACTATCAACCTGGACGGCATCCTCGGTACAATTCTGTGGATCGTTGGCACTTTCTTGGTGTCTGGATACATCTTCATGGCTCGAGTAATGAAGCTTGGCGTCAGGAGTGGATGAGATACAAGCCATCAACTGGAAAGGCTGCATTACCATTGAATTTAAGTATTGCATATGATCGAAGCTCTGAAATCGTGCTTATATGAGGTTAAATCTCTTAATCTCTTACTCAGCTGCCCATAATTTCACCCTTCATGCACAACGTGCTGCCCTTCTCTACTAGAACCTCGTACGTCTCATCATCTTTCACAGACGCCGTACGGATTGTGTACTCATCGCCGGCATAGAGTGGTGACATTGCTCTATATCCAACTTGTCGCACTTCCCTGCCATCTTGCCCGTAGACATCCCTCCAGTAGTCAAGCATGTTGATCAGGTTCAAGGGTCCATGGACCACAACTTCGGGATGCCTCTCAATATCCTTCGTCCAAGGCTCGTTGTAGTGGATCATATGGCCATTAAATGTAAGAGCCGAGAACCGGAAGAGGCCAACGGGTGACCATCGAAGACGCCGAAGGACACCGCCGTCTGAACCCTTCTCATCCGTGATGGTTGACGGCCCAAAAGACGGTTGCCGGTTAGATCGCGGAGGAGCAGTCTTTGCAGCCAAAGAAACGTTGACTTCTGGGCGGAAGATCCATGACCTAGGAACCTGTAAGTCATCTGAAGCAGGATAATGTTGGTGGCGAGGACAACGTACCTCTGGTCCTTAACAACCAGCCCGTCCCGTCCCCAAAACTCCTTTTCAACGTCCACGAGAACCATCTCGTCACCGCTGCGGCTCTTCTTCGGCGTTGCGCCAACAAGCCTCGTGCGCTCTTCAACCTCTTCGCCAACTTTCAGCGAGGTCCCCTCAATGAACTGCATCTTCCCGCCAGCCCACATCCGCCGCGTGAACGGTGCTGGCGCATTGAACGTCTTGTCCGTTCCGTCCATGCCCAATTCGCTTTCAACACCTGTTGGTGTGAAATAAACAAGGTGATACCCGGGTGGGAGTGGCGTGCCTTCTTTGGGCGGTTCAGCGGAGACGTCGATTCCTGGATGCAGCTCTTTGCGATTGAGTGTCAAGCTGAGGCGCTGCAACTGATTGGAATCGAAGAGTTGTTTGCGCGTGACATCTTTCCCGGCAAAGGTCTCGAGGAGTTTTGATGCTGCGTCGGTTGCGTTGGTGGTGATGGACCTCCTGCCGCGTGGTGTACAGCGTGAGATCACCGGTCGTATCTGATGAGCAAGGGGGGCCATGTTGGCGGTTGCAGGCGCGATTGGTGTTGAAGTCCAAGTGCAAGATTGAAAGAACAACAACAATTGGATCGTTGGGAAGGCGGGAACACATGCAATAACCTCGAAAGATATCAAAGCCGACTAATGTCCGTCATCCGACGTCAAGCTTTCATCTCGGCGAGTAAACACCGGCGTGGGGAGAGCGCGCGCCGAGGAACCATCCCTATTGGGGAATGGACTGAGCACAGTGTGTTGATCGCGGGGTCTGTGGGGTAAGCGGGCTCTTCGGTTATATACTCTCGGCTTCTTCTTCCTGCAGGTGGCTGAAGTAGCCGAGTCGCGACCCTCGGCTCAAGAAGCCGAATGTTGCTATGATGCAATCAGGGTTTACGCGCTTCTGACCAGGGCAGCCACAGGGGGGAAAATGAATGCTTAGAGGGGAGTTTCTTTCGTTCTTTTGACTTTAAACTCCGCTAGGCGAATTCCGGGGCGTCATTATAGGCACCGCTGCAAGAAGTTGAGGCCCTCGACTTGCATTGGACCATTGGCATAGAGTTGCGGGTCCAGGAAGAGGCCGAGATCACCAAGAGCATGCTCGCCTTCCCAATTGGTCTGCATCAGGTTAAAGTATTGGTCCTCTATGGCGTCGGATCTGCTCTGCTCCACGGTGTCTGTGGAAAGATTCCGGGGTGTGCTGGCTGTGTTGAACGGGCTCAGGCCTGCCGTGGATCCATCAGCTGTCGCAGCGTCGGCGTCTTCGTTGTAGATTCTCTTGGCAATTGGCTTGTCGAGATACTGCAGAAAGAGATCCAAGACATTGTTGTTGATTCGCCAGTAGTTTTGGATCTCTTTCAGCCCTAAATGGCACATCTGGGCTCTGTGAACTGCGAGCTGGCGACCGATCCCATCGGCCGACTTGATGTCGATAGCGTGAATGCAGAGAGCCGCGAATAGGCTTGTAAGTCTTGAGATGTTAGTGAAAGCGTCTAGAATTAAGAAGAAATAGCGCTCACAGATGCATTTGGCCGTACTGTAAGGTTTTCTGTGCGAGCATGTCTTCCGCTATCCTGCTAATTCGACAGGCAGCTGCGAGGGCGGCCTTTTTGTCCTCTTCGTCTCGGTTTCGAAGCCATCCATTGCGATGGACGAGGATGCGCAAGTGACTGTGAAGCTCATTAGAATTACAGGGACGATTCATCATCAGTGTTCCGGCCATACTTGTAGGCAAGATGAATGAGGCATGTCAGGACTGACGATTGCCCCTCCTCGGGTTCTCTCCTCAATTCTTCTGGCAAATTCTGCTTCCACTGCTCGAGCTGTTGCTTCAGGTCGCGCACTTCACTTGGTGCAGGAGGACCACGGCCCGGCGCAAAGTGGGTATCTGTTACCCTTCCGACTATACACCTGTCAGTTGAATGGCATCGGGGGTCAAGCAACTCTGCTCAGCTTACGTAGCCTTGCTATGTCTACCATATTGATAGCGTAATGCACATGCTCAGACTCGGATGTGCCAAACGCTGTAGCTGGTTGCTCATCCGTGTCGCCCTCCAAATCAGAGGCGGTCAGGGGCTCGATGTCGCAGTCTTCGTCTCGTATTCTACATGGAAGTCCCAGAGATATCGCCGCTTGCCTTTCTCTTACCTTCAAGGAGTTAGTGAAATATCAACAGCGTTGAGGAACAGCTTACGTAAATGGACCACCAGACTCTTCTTCTCATTCGGGCAAACTGGGGTTCTCTCGTAATGAAGCGTGTTCTTTACGGTCGTCAGCTCGACCCAGTATTGAACTCACATCCGTTGACTTACGATCTATGGAGGCCATGCGTCTGCGCAAGAGTCAAGACACATCCCAGCCAGTATCTGACATCCCTCCAGTCGGTAGGGCCGCCCCTCCAAAAGCTGCACAGGAACAGAGATTGAATGAGTGTGAACTCGTCCTTTTCCCAATTGGAGTGGAAAAGAATTCTTGCGCGTGAATATGTCACACTCTTCGCTTCTGAGCGGTCTTTGAAGCCCATAGCTGTAATGGTAGCCTCATCGCAGTATGTCGACCCGATGAAGAGCATCGCCTGCAACAACAGAGGCGAGATATCCATCGTCGCAAGCCTTCGCGCCACGTCTGCGCGATCTAGTATTGGGAAGCATGGGTGAAACCATTTGAAGTATGCGCGAAGGGCAGGCAGACAGCTCTGCATGTCGGGAAAGGTCAAGGCCCCTTCATCCCTCAGGTATCGCTCCGTAGCCGAGCTGATGTTGTTAATACTAGCAGGCGAAGTCCCCAAATCTTGCGACTGAGGTGTCTGGGGAACTGGAAAGGCCAAACGACCCTTTAATACAGCGTCTCCAGCAGTCGCGTCGGACCCCGGCTCAGAGGCACCCGGCACAAGGGTGAGGAAGTTAGACTCTCCGAAGAAGCGGCTACTTCCCGTGCCAGTTGCAGAATGTGACGACGCGGGCGTCTCAGCATGAAATGGTGTTTGTGATGCGCCCGAGTTAGAAAGACCGCGAGACGGTGAAGCAGTGCTCATAGAGGCAAGGGTTGCCGCCACAGCAGACGTGAGCGCGGAGGGCGGAGCCGGCACGACAGGTTCCGGGGTGAAAGACGCTGCATCTTCTGATCGCTTCTCCTTCTTTGACTTCCGTGGGTATCTGCTGCCTTGTTATCATTCTGATCGAGAGGAACAGTGATTGCGCAGTTGACTCGCCTGCCTCTTCTCGAGGGAAGAACTTCGCATGTCGCGTTCGAGCTCTCACAGTTTGAACAGGGAAGACGCTCTGTGACGTTGCAGCGGATTCGTCGTGAGTTGCACTCTTTGCACGCGTGCTTTGCGCGGGGCTTCTTGAGGCCTTCTGTGGGCATTGTAAACTGACTATGACCACCCGTGATCGCGTCTTAGAATGATGGAATGGGTATCATCGGATTGTTTATTCGTCAAAGACGGGACCAAAATTCATCGCTCAGCGCCACAGTTCGAACTCCACAGTGTTGAGCTGCGCACTGTACCCACATGGGCCTCATTCTCGGCTATCACATCCGTGGTGGAATCCGGTGGTTCTCTACTAGCAGCTACTCCAAGATTGGACATGATGCATCATCTAATATGACTTTACCATCTCCTTGTCTAACTAGAATGATGACCATGTCAAATCCACCGACTGGAGGTAATTTTAGCCCCGTGAAATGTCGCGGACGTGGGGGCGAAGCTCAATAAGAGGAACTTCGGAAGCTGGTGCCAAAGAGTCAGCCCCAGGAGTAGCGTGGGCAATAGTTGGCTGGATGAGGTTTAAAGAATACATGCCAGGGTCGGTAGTTTGGTACAGTTCAGTGCGAAGAACACCCTCAGAACCAACAAACAGTACTGGAACCATTGAAATCACATGGACGCACTGCTGTTCTCTGAGGCAGCGCGCAAATGACGTCAACTTCGATGTTGAATAATCTCGTGTCCCCAAATAATCCACTGTATTGCAACAAAATGGCTATGTAAGACAACAAAGCTCGAATGCGGCTGGTGATGAGAAAGACCCGTCCAAAAGCATTCGATTATCTACTTATCCGCCCACATTCATACAAGCGAGGTTGCTGCCCCGACAACAGCTGCAGAACGAAGTCGTGGGTTTACTGCCCGTGTCGCAGAGGAACTGTTCGCGCGAGATGTATGGTCAGTCATCATCTAACATAGGTCTTGCCGATTAGAGTCTTACGTTGGAGGTTGAAAAGGTATTGCTACCGCAGCAGCTTTGGGTGACAGATTTGTGTACGGTGGAATCCATAGGATGCTCAGCATCGGTACAGAAAATGGGCCCTGCAAGTGAGCTGCGGCGGGACTGAAGGTTAGCCTCGTTCGATGCAAGTGGTTTAGGGCATTTTAGTGATTAATATACCTTGCTCCGAAGAGCGCAACTGCCAAAATCGTTGTTGGCAACATCGTAAAAAGAGACTTGGTGTCGTCTGTTGGTTGTAGCTTGCCTCTGATTGTGACACAGAGGTGGGCTCTCTTATATCTGCTTTTTTTATATTGTAATCTTGGAACTACACAGAAGAAAGAACCAGCTGATTTTTTCCTGACTCGCAAAATCACTTCACGGGTTGTCGGCATGGTCGATGTCTCTACAATACGGACATTCGTAGAATGACTCGCCGGCACTTTCCTACCTCAGCACCCTTATTTGAGTGGAAACCGGAGGTTCGCACATTGCCTCGCCGAGAATTACTTGTCTCGACCAAAACTTGGTCTCTACGAGGAATCAATTAATTAACATGGATAATATTTAACTTTCAGTCTTCAACCCAAGACACCGCCTATTGTACGCTAGTATGTGTTCTCTGGTCCCATAGTACTCATTAAATAGTCACGAGTCCCTGCTGGACTCTGAACTTAGATGGAAATGAATAGCTACAGTTAATCGTTCATCAATGGGATTATATGCATGCTTTAGGAACATCTCAAAGATTTGGGATGAGTTTCCCTGACCTCCTGCTGGAGGTCTATCATGGCTTTATGATACATAAATAGATTTCGCAGAGTCGAACAGGAAGGTTTCAAGGTGGATCTGCCTTCATGTCATTGTATAAAACGTATCATTATGTCTTCTTTAATCTTCGCCGTTCCTAGTAACTACGAGGCAACTGAAGGACCTTCTCTCCAATATAGTTCAGAATCATCTCTCGACTCACAGGTGCAATACGAGGAACCAGGCACTCTCTGAAATACCTCTCCACATCGTACTCGGCTGCGTAGCCCATACCTCCGTGTGTAAGAACAGCTCTCTCGCAAGCTGTGAAGGCAGCTTCTGCAGCCATGTATTTGGCGCTGTTGCAAGCCACTCCAACTGCATCCTGACGAATGGACGCGTCCTCCTTGCTGGCGTCATACAGTCTTGCTGCGTGGTAAGTGGCTAGCTTCGCAGCCTCCAACCGCATGTACGCATCGGCGAGCGGATGCGCGATGGCCTGGTTCTGTCCGATCGGCCTCTTGAAGACCACTCTGTCCCGGGCATACTCCGCGGCCTTGGTTATCGCGGCGTAGCCTAGTCCCAACGCTTCACCGGCAAGCAGACAGCGCTCAGCGTTCATGCCGTGGAGGATAATCTTGAATCCCTGACCCTCCTGGCCAATCAGGCTGGAAGCGGGGATGGCGTAGTTGTCGAAGAAGACCTCGTTGGCGTCGACGGCACGGCCGCCCATCTTCTTGATCTTGCGCATGTCCAGCCCAGGCTGAGAGCGGTCCAGGTCGATGCAGAAGAGTGAGAGACCTTCGCTCGGCTTCTTACAGTCCTCGAAGGCCTTTGTGCGCGCGAGCAGAATCATTTTGGATGCGACTTGCGCGCAGGTGATCCAGATCTTCTGGCCGGTGACTAGGTACGAGCCGTCTGATTGCTTCTTCGCTGCGGTGGAGAGGCGCAGGGTGTCGAGACCAGCGTTGGGCTCCGTGACCCCAAAACAAGCCCTCCATTTGCCGGAGATGATGTTGGGAATTGTGCTCTCGAGTTGTTCCTGAGTCCCAAACTTGGCAAGCGGCTGCGTCGCGTAGACGTTGGCGTGGATGGACTGGGCGCCGGCCATGCCTGCGCCGGACTCGGTGATGGTCTGCATCATCATCGTTGCCTCCGAAATTCCAAGGCCGGAGCCACCCAGCGATTCTGGCAGGGCAATACCGAGCCAGCCATCTTTTGCGAGGGCAGCGTGGAACTCTTTGGGATCCTTCTCTGTTTGGTCGCGTTCTTGCCAGTATGTGTTGGGAAACTCGGAGCAGATTTGATTGACGGCTTCACGGACTGTAAGTTGGTTTTCTGTGAAGCCCGTTGTCTCCATTATCCTCCGGAGAGCTGACGTTGAGAAGGCCGCTGGACGCAGGCATCCTGCCGTCCTGACCGCCGGTCGAGCAACACGCCAAAGACTCCGGGCCAGATATTGTGACATGATGAACAATACAGGAAATGATGGACCTGGATAAGTTGATTCGCTGGATTGAGAGCAGAACGAATCCTCTGACTCTAAATAACAACATCCATTGACTCCAAAGGCCGACTCACTTCTCTGAAAGGCATTTCAGGGCAACTTCAGACTCGGCAAATGGCCCCGACAGCATGCATTATTCCCGGGCAATTAGCGACCGGAGTGACGCCACTGAGTGGGTGATCAGCGGCCGGTGATTACGCTGTTCTGCATAAAGCCGAATGGACAAAGAAGTAGCCGATTCCATGTGCATGCACTGACGCCGTCACTTGTTGCTGTTGGTTGACCTCGGCCAGCACAGCAGCTGATGGGGTCTGGTCGCTGGAGGCAGCTTCATGATGAGGAGGACTTAGAAAAGTCATGCCAACCCCTAATACACGTATTGCTTCGGCATTCAAATTCCCAAGCCAATCAACCCTCATATAGCATCATCATCCTCCTTCGCTAAAGACTGATTTGCTTTTACCATTACCTCTGAACACCCCTGTCTCCAAAACAAGATGCCGTCAGGACGTGCCGCTCTGTCGCTCTTGGCTACCAGGGCATCTCCATGTCCGCACAGGGGCGCATGGGGTATCAAGCCCGCGATGCGACCAGCGAAAGCTTTCCTACGATCTTCATTCCAGCAAAATATCACCTTGAGAACCATGGAAACCACAACATCAAAACCTGAGAGAGAGCCACTACCTCTTGAAGGCATCACCGTCGTCAGTCTCGAACACGCAATCGCTGCACCCTTCTGCACCCGTCAGCTCGCCGACATGGGCGCTCGTGTCATCAAGATCGAGCGTCCAGGCGTCGGTGACTTTGCAAGGGCATACGATACCCGAGTAAATGGCATGGCGTCACATTTCGTCTGGACCAACCGTTCAAAAGAAAGTCTAGCACTCGATCTCAAAGACCCGAAACACTTTGAGGTCCTCAAGAAGCTTCTTGCCAAGTCGGATGTGCTGGTGCAGAACCTGGCACCGGGCGCCACGGAGCGACTTGGCTTGGGCTACTCAACACTCAAGGAGTCGCATCCATCACTGATTGTGTGTGATATCTCTGGCTACGGGTCAGACGGCCCTTACAGGGACAAGAAGGCATATGATCTTCTCGTACAGAGTGAAGCGGGCTTCCTCTCTGTTACTGGTAACGGTCCGGACCCAGCGAAGGCGGGCATATCCATCGCCGATATCTCAGCCGGCATGTACGCCTATTCCAACATCATGGCCGCAATTCTGAAGCGCAGCAAAACGGGCAAGGGGTCACGGATAGACATCTCAATGCTTGAGAGCATGGTTGAGTGGATGAACTTCCCACTCTACTACACGTATAATGGGGCCCCGGGCCTGTCCCGCTCCGGCGCCTCTCACGCCTCGATATACCCATACGGCCCATTTGAGACGGGTGGCGGAGGCTCGGTCATGCTTGGCGTGCAGAACGAGCGAGAGTGGGCTAACCTTTGCCGAGACGTTCTTGGCAATGAGGCTCTTGCCAAGGACCCAAAGTTTGTGAACAACACCCTCAGAACGAAGAACCGTGATGAGTTGAGAAAGATAATCTGCGACGCTTTCGCCAAATTCTCAGCAGAGGAGGTCTTGCGGAAACTAGATAAGGCGTCGATAGCCAACGCCAATGTGAATGACATGCAAGGCGTATGGGATCACCCGCAGCTTAAGGCAAGAGGCAGATGGACGGATGTCGAGACCGGTAGTGGAAAGGTTCCTGCTCTAATCCCACCGGGTTTCGGAAACGTGGAAAGCTCGAGAATGGAAAAGGTCCCGGAACTGGGAGAACACAACGAGGCCATATTCAAAGAATTGGGTATCGAGCAGTGATGTGGTAGATCCAGGTAGCCGTTAAGACATATCGTTCAAGCAAACTCTCACTCGCCATGCCCCTAGTCGTCACCTTGACCTATACACACTCCAAGCTGGGGCCTTATCGCATCACGATCACTAACTCACGTCATTGATTGGCTTCTCACACTGACCTACCTGAACCCCGCAGGAAAATTGTCGGCATCTTCGATTCTGAGATGGCTATTTGGAAACATTTGAGCTATCATCCATGCTTTCCCCGCACGATGACCCCGTGGGGTGATGGCGACCCTGGTTCTAGCGGATAAGAAGCGCGGGGAATTAATCCCGAAGGATGCTCCAAGGTGGCATTGCTGGGTCCGTCTTAGGAAAGGTGACGGGAAAAAGGAGGCTTCAGGGCAAAGTATAAATCCCAAGGACCTTGATCAGTGAACCACGTTCTTTACTTGAAAGTTGCCTGTCGCTTAAGATCACATAGACAATTCGTCTCTCGTGTAATCACTCCCTAGATCTTCTACTTCGACCAACCACTCGGTGATTGTGCCTTCATTGCCCAAGAGCCAGTAGGATGGCTGAGAAAACCCATGATGGCGACGGCACATTTGACGTCCACGATGACATCGAGAACGGCAAGCCTTCGGACAGCCGTGTCGAAAACATCAGGCAATCGCAACTTCACTTCGACATTGACCCTGTCTTGAGCAAGAAGCTCGACCGCAAGTTCGACTATCATATCATTCCTTGGCTTTTTGGTATATGGTGCGATCTCCAGTATGATCTTGTCGAGTTCTTACACTGACACCTTTGAGGCTATTTGCCTTCATTGACAGAAGCAACATTGGAAACGCTAAGATCGATGGCCTTACCGAGGACCTCAACATTTCCACTGGAACAAAGTTCAACATAGCGCTGTTGGTATTCTACATCCCCTATATTCTTGTCGACGTACCGAGCAACTGGCTTGTCAAAAAGGTTCGGGCGGGTATATATCTTCCGACTTTGATAACGTGCTGGGGCATAGTAAGCACGTTCCTCGGCTTCACTAAGAGCTTCGCCGGATTGGTAGTATGCCGCCTCTTTCTAGGCCTCTTTGAGGGAGGACTCCTGGGAGGCATTGTGGTATATCTCGCTATGTTCTACCGAAGACATCAGATGCTCTACCGTATTGGCCTATTCTACTGCGCGGCTCCTCTGTCAGGGGCTTTCGGAGGGCTTCTTGCGACTGGCTTGGCTACCATTCGTCATGGTGGCTACAACAGATGGCCCTGGATCTTTTTCAGTGAGCGCCCCTAGACTGCTACAACTTTATGTGCTAATCAGCTGCAGTTGAGGGAATAATTACGACGGTATTTGGCATAACATGCTTCTTCTTTATGCCGAGCACTCCGGCCGACGCGAGATTCCTCACTCCTGAAGAACGAACACAGGCCATGAAACGTTTGAGAGAAGATTCTCATGGGGCAACAAACGTTGAAGATGTCAACGACGAACACTTTAGTTGGCACTGGGTCAGAATGGCTGTGCTTGCTCCGCAGACCTATTTCTGCGCCTTGGCATGGATCTTTCTCCTTATCCCACTCTACGTATGTCTTCCTTCGACAGCTCGCTCGGTGGACCATGCATCTAACCTCTTTCCCAACAGAGCTTCTCGCTGTTCCTCCCGTCAATTATACAAGGCCTAGGCTATCGCAATACTACCCAAGCGCAACTTCTCACTGTGCCTCCCAACATGGCCGCCTTCTTCGTTGTTCTTTTGACAGCCAGCTTGTCAGACAGGATCAAGGCCCGTGGACCCATCATGGCTGTGGGGACTCTTGTTGCTCTTTGCGGATATATCATGGTTTTGGCGTCGAAGTCAAACGGAGTGAGATACGGCGGGACATTCTTAGTCGCAACCGGCGTCTATCCAGGGTCGGCAATGATTATGGTAAGTCTAAAGCTTGTTTGTTACTGCTTGGATGAGAGATCTCTAACATGGCTAGGGATGGCTTTCGAACAATTTGGCGCCTCACTACGTTCGTGCCACTGGTGTGGGACTCCTCATTGGATTGGCAAATATGGCTGCTTTTCCGGCAACATTCATCTATCTGCAAAAGAATGCGTAAGTTATCGGATGGCATGCGAGATTACAAGTGATATTGACCATCTGATGCCTAGTCCGGATTACATCTTGGGTCATTCTGTCTGCATCGGCTCTCTAATTCTATGCTTTGCTACTGTCTGCATTCAGATGTTGTACTGCAGGTGGGAGAATGTGAAACGGGAAAGGGGTGATCGGGATAGCCGGCTGATTGGCGATCGAGTTCATCTTCTCGGCCATCGTCACCCAGCCTATCGCTATACACTTTGATTTTGAGGCTCAAAAGCCTGCATCATGTGGATAACGTACCTAAAGGCATAAGAATGGAGCCACGCAGCATGGCGCTTGTCGAGTAAAGCAATGATTGGGAAGCTCACGAACAAATTCAGGACCGTAGGTAACTGTGGATATTCAATGTTGGAACTCAAGAGACGCCCGTTCATTTTCGTGCGGATTTCTGCCGCGAGAACGTTGACAGGCAAGGCAATTCAGCCGGACCAAGAAGAGTTTGGTGCATCAGGGATAGGAAAACACCGAGGGTTTTATGTATTTCTATTTACTCGTTTCAGGAAACAGGATTGAATTAGATGTCTCTAAATCTTCGAGCAACTCATTGACAACGTGCTCATCCCGCCAGTCAAGGCGCTGTGGTTCGACGATGAGCTCATAGCTCGTCTTTTCCGTCACTGCATTCTCCCAGCATCTCACAACTTCTTGGTTGAGTGCAGACCTCCATGTTGTCCGGATATCAATGAAAGAATATGGCTTAATGCAGCGAAGCACATACCCAGAAAAAAATGCGACATAGTTTTCTGCGTCCCATGACCATATGATCATCTTCTCCAATTTAGGCACTCGCATTGCGGCCTTTCCAGCTGCGAGAAGAACGGTGTTCATCATCTCCTCGTCAAATGATGAACTTGACAAATTGCAAGATAAGACAAGTTGATTCAGCTCAGGCCAGGCTTGTCTCCGAGACTCGATGGGTATTCCCAAATCCCCCGTGCAACGGAAAAAGTCGAACGCATCAACTACCCGCGATGTAATCAAGGACTCGAGATGGAGACTCGCGTGGAAACAGGCAAGTGCAAGATCCTCCCTCTTCTCCGTGAACGGATTGTCCTCCAAGAGATATGCGGATTCTCTGACCACCATGCATTTCACCCAACCCCTGTGTTTTTGGAATAAGGCCAAAAAGGCGTCGTCTCGTAAAGACTGGCCTTCTCCGAGTTGCGAGCAATGTGGGTGATATACCAGTCTTGTTAGGTGGTTCATGCCCCTGAGCAGGATGCTAATAGCATTTGCTGAAGCGCTTCGAGTTGATTCAGAATAGAATATCCACAAAAGCTCATTCACCATAGGAACTAGCGACAGCTTTTTCAGTTTGAAATTTAGCAGACTGCCCAGCATCCTTGGGGGCCAGTCTTCAACATCGTCCGCGGACCTGACGTTAATACGAAGCGCCAAACCATGGTCGTGCTCTGGGCCGGTCCAGTTTGCCAAAAAAAAAAAAAAAAAAAAAATTTNAAAAAAAAAAAAAAAAAAAAAAAAACTTTAAAGAGCGAAAACGCGGCCATCGTGAAGAGAGCATTGTTCCTCCGAATCTCCTTTTCAGTCTCGACTTCGACGTTGCCCGAAGAGTTTCCCGGAAGCTCGATATTGTGTGTGATTTCTTCAACAAAAGTCCTGCGGTAGCCCTTCACCATCTCTCAGAGAGCCTCAATCTCAGCTGGAGAATTGGTTAACGTGACCTCCAGGGTGCTGAATGTGTGCTCCTCGAAGAATCGCTGCCATTCCTTGGACACGCACGCCAAATTTGCCAACTTCTGAGGCTTCGGAATCAACTCGGGCTCCGCAAGCATGTTGGCTTGCGGGTATTCCAGGTCAACTTCCAGAGCAAGATTGTCGGGCCTCGCATTCGTGTTGTTAGCTCGCGCAAACATGTCATTAGCTCGCGCATACCAGTCGTTGGTTCGCGCAAGCAAGTCGTTGTTTAGTGCTATAACATCGTGCGTCGCACCTACGTTGATGCCCAAGTTAAGCATGCCGTTCAATAGCGCAGATCTGTTATGAGTCTGCACAAGCATGTCATTGAGCTGTCCAATGATGTCGACGATCTTCGGCTTTGGAGAGGGCTCCTCATCAATATTGGATTCCCCATCAAGGTTGGGTTCCTCATCCGGGTCATCGACGTCCGGCTCCTTCTCAAGGTCGGAATCCTCATCAAGGTCGTCAAGAACATGCCCCAATATCAGATAACGAAGTTCTGATGGTAAGTCTGTAAACCGAAAAGGAGAACTTGGCTCCGCGCCATTATTAAGGGGGGCCTTTAAGTGGAAAGTCGGATTGCATGGTTCCATGGTGACCAACGGAGCGCTTAGCAATGTAGCCAAGGATCAATTTCGTGTTGTGTCGCTCCAAGTCGTAATTCGTGGGTATCCTCGCCTCGTAGCACTTATGGTGTAAACAAAGTATGGATTGGTTGCAGAAAGTAAAAGCTTTTGGGCAGAATTGTTAATTCATAATATGTATTCTCAACTTGGTTTCTCCGAAGCGATGATGGCTTCCTTACAACGGAGATTCGTTTTGGAACATATGCGCGTTTGCAGAATGTTTCTCCGAAAGCCAGCGCGGCCTAGACGTGAATTTAAGCCGGAAACAGAAATTCACGTATTGCAGTTAGAGGTCTTTTTTTTTCATTTTCAGCTAACTAGACTCAACTTGGCCAGAAAATCTCAGAACCTTCCTGTCTATGCCACACAGCGGTAGGAAGCTGCTGTTGATCGCTCCACTTTCTTAGCAAACCTCATCAATATCAACGCTGCGCCACAGTAGCGAGTATTGTATTTGCGACCTAGTAGGCGTAGAAGTTCGTGGCCTCCTCCTGCGTAGTCCTTATTTGTCTGTTCATCCGTACCAAGATGAACTTCATCAACCACGCCGTCATGACGACGCCCATCGAAAAACCAATACTCGCAATCATTGCCTTCCTGAAAAGTGGGCTGTCGCTGTCGGGCCAGAGATAGGGCGTATACACGAATGACAGGTTGCCTAGTGTGTTAACCATGGCAATCGCTGCCGCCTTCTTCTCGTCCGTTTGGCCAACAGTAGCGGCCGTCCACGCAACGTTAATGTTGTTCACGCCGTACGTAGCTCCAACGAACAGGACCATAGCGAAGTACCGTGCACCGATATTCATCGTGCTCGTCGCGAGAGCGAACCCGATGCTCGCCACAATCTTAGAAACGGTAATATGCCAAGTTCGCTCGTTGTATCTCCCAGAAGACCAGGACACTAACACAGATGCTGCACCGGCAATCAAGTAGGGCGGACATGTGAGTACGAGCGTGATGGTTGTATTGAAGCCGAGAGACTTCACCGCTGTCGGCATGTAATTCTTGAAACCGTTTGCGGACAGATGGAGGTTGCCCATCAGAGCAAAGACCCAAGTGCGATAGTCTGTCGCGGCTTCCCACAAACCGGACCAAGTACTTGTTGCCTGACGCTTTTCTGTGGTGTCTTTGGCTACTCGATCGTGGGCTAGCTGCCGTTGCTCTGGCGTAAGCCATCGGGTCTCGAGGGGAGCGTTGGGAAGTAGGAATAAAGCAACGACTGCCACGCCAACTTCCAAAACTGTCAGCAGACGGAATCAAGATACGACTGCAGCCTCTGACGTACCAGTGGCAACTCCTTGTATCAAAAACAGCCATCTCCAACCAGCGAGGCCATGTTTCCCGTCAAGACCAGCGAAGACACCGGCCGCGATCAGACCCGAGAAGGAGCTAGCAAGAAGATTGCCTGTATAAAACACAGCCAATCGGGTTGCAGTCTCTTTTCTGGTGTAGAAGAGGCTGACCATGTAGCAGGCGCCGGAGTAGAAGGGGGCTTCTGTGACCCCAAGGATGAGCCTGAGCACATAAGAAAAGTCAGCTATCTTACATAGACCGAAAGAGGAGCGACTATAGTGGCCATACCTGCAAGCCAGCATTCCATGATAGTCTTTGACAATGCATATTAGAGTCGACACAACGGCCCAGGCCATCATCCACCCTGACATATACCAGGCGGGCTTAACGCGGGTGACGAGCATGTTGGAGGGAATTTGCCCGGTGATGTATCTGCATCATCTTGTCAACTATCGGGCTTTCATGTCCGTACCGCAAGGGCTTACCCCACAAAGAAGATGCTGACGCAAGTGTTGTATTGAGAGCCGACCATATTGAGATCCTTATCAAGATTGTTGAGTTTTCCATTGACAATGGCGTTTCGGTCGAGGAAGTTCTACGAAGTATTAGAGAATCCAATACCGAAGAAAGTTTCTTGATGCTCTCTTACAAGAAAGTACATGACCCATAGAATTGGCTGCGGAGAAAGAATTAGCGAATTGTTATCAAGATAAACCCATGTCTCCAGGAAAGACGCACCATGAGGTACAAATCAAGCTTCTTCACAAGAGCAATTTCTTTAGGGTCGACCTTGTCGACGGATCCAAACTTGTCGGGCTGTCTTCTCTCATCAACGGGCTTGAGTTCTTCTTGATAGTCGACATGGTCAACGACGCAAGTTTCTTGGTCCTTGTGCGGATCCACCTGAGATTTTTGACTGACAGCCATGATGATGAGGATTTGAGAATTTCGTCGATGCTTACGCGAAAACAACCAGGACAGGATGTTCATAAGATGATTATCATGTTGGAATACAGAATTGGGAGGACGTTTTAAGTCATTTCGCCCACGCGTGCGGCGCTGCTACAGACGCTTAAAGATGGACGGATACGTCTCAGACCAAACTCCTATCCTCAGTCATCCAAAATCATTGTTCGCAATATTGCACCAATCAAGTTCACCTCACGCGAGACTTTCTCATAGGTGTAGGCAAACTCGCTGCCGCAAGTGGGCAAGTCTGGGGTAGCTAGAACTTCTGAATCCGGGGTACATATATGATATCTTGGCTTCCCCGTGGGGTATGCTGGACCCATCGAAGGATGCTTGCTAGCGAAAGCATGATGGCGGGCCAAAGTCTTGGTGGCAGCAGGTATGTTGGTGTACTCCATCTGCAGCCGACGAAATAGCGCCGTCTGTAACCGCAAGCGAGGGGTTGCCTGCTTTCCTAATGCTCCAAATCTCGGGGCCATGAAAGCCATTTAAACCAACGGAGCTATCCTGACGGCTATGCACAACGGCTTCAATGACATGCACAGGCATGGGTCCGGTCAGCTAAATCCACGTTGTCATTGGCCTCTTGTTCATCCGGAAAACAGAGCCTGGCAACTTCTTATTGTTTCCGGGAAGTAAGCGAAACAGCCGACGAACCGGTGGGCGAATTATGATTGGCTACGCAAGCCCCCCTCATCCCTCCTCGAGATCCATCTCTCTGGATACTTTGAGTTCTCCCCAATCATGTCTTCGAACATCTGGACTCGATTGAAGTACGAGAATCCGCAGAAGTGGACCCATCTGTAGCCGGCAAATCCACAACTCTCACGGAGGGGTTTCCGCAACACCTCGTGGACGCTTTCTATCCATGAACCTCACTGCCGGAAATAATAATTATCCCATCGGAACGGTAACAGACGCTCGTAGCTACGAACATCAGCAAACTTCCCCGATCGTAGATCCATTGTAGGGCAGAAAAAGCGTCATGCGGGAAACGCGGGGTTCGCCCCGGGCCCGAAGCGCCAAGCATGCCCTTGCATGCGGCGGGGACGGAATTGCAACGGATACGTGCTGCCGACCGGGTGGGGGGAGCCAACTACATAAATTGAGCTCGACCATCTTCACCTCTCGACATCCTACATCACATCCCTTGTAGAGTAAGCCCTGCAGGTATCTTCACCATGGCGACGCAAACTACCACGACGTCGTCAAAGTTGACGGTGTCAAAGCTCGACCGACCCCTCTACACCGTCGACGAGCTTGTCCGCCGCCGCGCGCTTGAAATCCCCGATGCGGTTGCCATCGGATATCCCAAGGAGGGACTCTTGGATTTTGAAGAACACAGCTTTCGCGCCATAGACAGATATGTCGATGCGGCGGCACAAAGGCTTCAGGAACTGGGCATTTCTCCGGCGGTAGGCCACCTCGAAACCCTTGCGTGTACCTTCACTGACGAGGCGTAGGACCCAGCGTTAGAACAGTCCCCGGCGGTAGGCATCCTCGCCCAATCCGGACTTCATGTCGCAATCACAATCATGGCGCTGAACCGTCTGGGCTGCGCGGCATTCCTCATCTCAACCCGTCTCGCAAGCCCGGCAATCACTCGCCTTTGCGACCTAGCGAACTGCAAGTCCATGTTAACAACGCCAAACTTCCACCCTGTATTGTCGGAAGTTCAGAAGCAGCATCAACTCGAAGTCCTACCGCTCATCCAACACTCGGATTACTACGGCAAGGACGCTCCCAGGTTCACACGATCTTACGACCCGGAAAAGGAGAACAAGAAGATCATGGCCATCATCCACTCGTCCGGCTCGACGGGTCTCCCGAAGCCGATTTACCTCACGCATCGCAGTGTCATCGGCGCATCCATGACAAACATGGGTCTGCGGGCTTTCATCTGTTCACCTCTATTTCACAGCCATGGTTTCTACGAGATCTTCAGGTCCATGTACTCCAAGTTGCCGATCTACATGGGCAACTACAGCATTCCCTTGACGAGTCAGAATCTCATCAAGATGCTTGATTACGTGAAGCCGGGTGTCTTCCACGTGGTGCCGTACGTGGTCAAGCTTCTCGCAGAAACGGAAGAAGGCATTCAGGCGCTCGCGAATGTGAAACTGGTGCTCTTCGGCGGCAGTAGTTGTCCAGATGACCTCGGTGACCGCTTAGTGAGCAAGGGTGTCTACCTCGTCGGCAATTACGGCTGGTAAGTGACTCCCTTCTTCTCCGCCCCTACGACCTACTGACAACAACACAGCACCGAGATCGGCAGAATCATGAACTCCGTTCGTCCAGCAGGCGACAAGGCATGGAACTACATGCGCCCACTCGCCGTCGCAAAGCCCTACATCCTCATGGACGAAATCTCCCCCGGCATCTTCGAGTGCGTCTGCCTCGACGGCTGGCCCTCCAAGAGCACCAACAACTCGGACGACCCGCCAAACTCCTTCCGCACCAGGGACCTCTTCACGCGCCACCCCACGCAGCCGGATATGTGGAAGTACATCAGCCGCCTCGACGACCGGTTCACCCTCATCAACGGCGAGAAGGTCCTGCCCATCCCCATCGAGGGACGCATCCGCCTGGAGCAGATCGTCAAGGAGGCCATCGTCTTTGGGGAGCAGCGGGACTATCCTGGTGTGCTGATCGTCAAGGCTGATAGCGTGGCCGACATGCCTGACGAGCAGTTTCTTGAGGAGATTTGGCCCGCTGTGGAAGCTGCCAACGCCCAAGCCGAGTCATTTTCACGTATCCCCAAGGAGCTCGTTGTCATCCTGCCATCTGATGCTGAGTACCCCAAGACGGATAAGGGAACTTTTATCCGGGTGCCCTTTTACCGAAAGTTTGAGAAGGAGATCCAGGCCGCGTACGATGGGTACGAGAACGACAACGACAAGGGCGGTTCACTCTCTCTGGAGGGCGCGGAACTTGAGAACTGGCTTTTCCAACAGCTCAATGAGAAGTCTGAGAATGCTCTCCCATCGGTGGAGGCGGATTTCTTCGCATCCGGCATTGACAGTTTGCTGTGCATCCAGACGTGGAGTCTGATCAAGAGGAAGCTCGACTTGGGCGGCCGACAGGGGCAACTTGGCCAAAACGTGTTGTACGAGACTGGCAACATCAAGCAACTTGCTCGCCACCTCGAGGGGCTAAAGAGTGGCAGAGAAGATGCGGTCAAGGACGAGTTGGAGAAGATGGAGGAACTGATAGCCAAGTACTCCTCCTTCAAGACACACGTCCCAGGGTCAGCTCCCAAGCCTGGAAAGGACCTTGTCGTAAGTTTCCCTTCTCAAACTCAGAGACTTTCACTAACAGTCCCCAAAGCTCGTCACCGGCGTCACCGGCGGTCTGGGAGCCCACATCCTAGCCCAGCTCACATCCCTCCCAAACATCGCCCAAGTCTACGCCGCCGTCCGCGCCCCCAACGACGCCGCCGCAGCAACCCGCGTCTCAACCTCGCTCTCCTCCCGCGGTATCACCCTCACATCCGCCCAAGAAGCCAAGATCGTGCCTCTCTCGGCCGACCTCGGCGCCCCAGACTTCGGGCTCGCTCCGTCCCGTCTCGCGGACCTCAAGTCGAACCTCACCCTCGTGATCCACAGCGCCTGGGCCGTCAACTTCAACATCCCGGTGCAAAGCTTCGAGGACCAGCACATCAAGGCAGTCTACAATCTCATCCAGCTCTGCCAATCCGTCGACACGCCCTCGCCGGCGCGCTTCTTCTTCTGTTCGTCCGTTTCCTCGGCCGGTGGCACGCCGAGGCCGGGCACGGTGGAGGAAGGTCCCGTGCCGACGCCGAAGAACGCCCAGGGCACGGGATACGCTAGGTCCAAGTACGTCTCTGAGCACGTCACACGGAATGCGAATAAGAGTGCCGGTGCGGCTGCGCGGGTGTTGAGAATTGGGCAGCTGGTTGGAGACAGCAAGGTCGGAGAGTGGAATACAACGGAAGGAATCCCGTTGATGATTCAGACTGCTGCGACGCTGGGGGCACTACCCAAACTTGAAGAGGTGAGCTATTCCGAAGTTCTCACACTGCGATCGATTGCTAATTCATTCCAAGGAAATGTCGTGGCTACCGGTTGACTTAGCCGCGGCCATCATCCTCGACATGACAAACGCCGACAGGAGCAAGTCAGATGAAGAGATCGTCCGACGAGACTCAGACGCAGATCTCGTCTACCACGTCCTCAACCCGACCCGCTTCCACTGGACTCAGCAGATGCTCTCGTCACTGGCCAAGGCTGGTTTGGAATTCGAGGCGCTGCCAACAGACCAATGGATGGAGAGATTGCGCAGATCAGAAAGAGACCCGAAGAAGAACCCGCCGATCAAGCTTCTGGACTGGTTCGAGAGCAAGTATGGCAACAAGGCCGGCACGTTCAAGGGCGGGCTTGAATACTTGACGGAACAGAGCAAGAAGGACAGCCCGACGTTGAGAAATTTGCCTGACGTTACGGATGTAACGTTTGTTCGCATGATGATTGATAAGTTGAAGGCTCGCTGGGAAGCCGGAGCATGATAGGTATATCTCATCAGCATGGGGTTAGAATAGAGGCACATACGAATACCCTCTAGATCTAGAGTAGCTGGGCTTGAATAGCCACTTTGAGCATTATTGGTTGTCATTGGCAAACAAATTTGCGAAGTACTACTTAGATATCTCAACTTCAAAAATTATGTTTATTCATTACTTGTCACTCTCACTCAATCTGCGGTTTTCTTCTTGGTATTGGATGTTCACTTTCTTTCCTATTCATTGGATTACTCAGTCATTGCTTTTTGATTATGATCAAAGCTGTTGTAATGACCATGGTTGTTAATATTGCTATTATCCCTGGCTACTTTTATCATAGGTGTCGTCGTCGTCATTGCAGCTTGTGTTACATTCCGCTTGTAAACGAAACTCATTCGCACAACCTTCTTTTCTCACATCAACCAGTGCGATTAAACAACTTGCCTTTCTTGAAATATCCGCCGCGCAGAGTCCGTATCATGCCATTTGGTACGTTTCGTCACAGACAGTGAAGAGAGATCAACGGTGCGCGAAAACATGCATCAACTTCGGGACTGCGTTGTATTGCCGTAATGGAAAGCTTTCAGCCCACACAAAAGACCGCCACGCCTAACCCTTTTTTCTCCCCGCATTGGGGAAAAGACTGTCCTTAACACCGCACCGACTGCCTAGGTCGGTACCGTTCTGGATTCTTGCCGCCGCTCTTGCCTCCAGATTGTCATCGCCAAAGAGATTTTTGTTCGAGTTATAAAGCTGCCTCATTGGTACAGTCTGGCTGTGAATCCATGCCGAGTTCGTCATCGCGCTAGTATGTTGCCCTACTACAGGAGCACTGAATTCAATAGCTGTCGCTGCGGCATCAAGGCTTGGAACAGACTCTTGAAGCATTTTTGCTGTTGCATTCCATCTGCCCTGGAGATTGGTCGCAATCTCGTTACCCTGGAAGGGCACGGCTTGCTGCCACGGAGGCCCCGTCCCGATTCCAACTTTGTCTGGTCTCAAAGCCCCAAATGCGTGTGACGAGGTCTGACGGGGAGTGTAACGGGTTGTAGAGATACGCTCAACCAGCATGTTTGCCACGGTTTGGCAGTTGCCATCAATAAGGTCATATTTCCCCTGCAAGTGGCCGGTGCATAGCTCATTTGCTGAAATATCAGTTTAGTAAGTTACTCAATGAAGAGAAGGATGTGTGGAGCGCCCAATTACCGATAGCTAGAATCTCTTCATTTGTCTTTGATGTGGCAACCTCCGTATCTTGATACAGCAGGTTGTCGGAATTCTTTGCCTCTTCTTTAGCACGTTGCTGTCCGGAACGCGTCAGAATGCCTATTCCACCATTCGGTCGATACAGCTCAAAATAGGTTCCCCCATCCGCATCGGACGTGGCGCCAACACTGATTCCCCAGTGCTGTGCATATGATGGAAGGGGGATTGCGTTGCCAGGCCGAGTATCCTGGGATCCGCTCAGACCTGGTGTTCCGGCCGGGGTGACCAGCAAGTGGATCGCTCTGAGACCACGAGCTACATCTCTGTCGTTCATGATTCGGTTTCAGTTTGATTAGACTATTGCGTCGAAATCTTTCACGTTTCTTAGCTTGAGTTGTTAAACGGATTCAACGATAATGCATTACGCATACCGTAGTCTCTCTAGGTCCAAATGCTCTCTCCAGATACGTGAAGCGAAGGAGCAAGGTGTGTGATCCGGCTATAAAAGTTGTGTGACTTCCGGATCTCTTGGACAACTCACAGTATATATGGGTGGCATGAAACAAAAGGCGAAAAGACAACGGAGGCAGTAGTGTCAATATATACAGAGCGTTGTATTGTAATTTCAGGCCTCGTGGGCATTTGGTGGCTTGCGTCACGAGACCCGAAATTCAGGCAGAAGCACAAGACCTAGAAGCTGCAGTTAAGACATGATATGTAATTCATAACATCTTGTGCAGCACCTGATTAATATTTGGCCACATGATGGGTAGCGACCAATGCGCTGCCGCCGTGCAGCTGCAGAGCCTCAGCTCGACCGAACTTACGGTGGCTTATGCAAGATATCTGACGGCATAATCATTATCAGCCAATACAAGTTGCATTTTCCATCCCTGGGCGGTAGCACAGTGCCAGCCTGTTCTATACAAAGCGCAAGCGTTGCTTGGCAGGCTGCGGCTGAACAAACTTCGCAACCAGACGTCAAACCAAATTGACGCAACTGAATCACACCTGTGTTTGGGCGCCTCACTACAGAGTATTAATGAAGATCTTCCGGCGCTTCGCTTACGGCTTTACATTGCCTCCTCCACCTCTGCGTATTATTCAACGTAAGATCGCCATTGATAGCTCACGTAGTTTACATCGATAACCTACAATGATCGGACTTATTGCTCGCGCTACTGACTTCACCAAACAGGTAAGACTGCCCAATCATAGTGATATATTCAAAACCAAGCCACCTCATTCTGACTCCTTTCAAGACACTTTGGTACACGACGAAGTACATTCGCATGGCTTGGTCACCATCTGGAAATGCTCAGAATGTCGCGAATGTTCTTGCTGCTACTATTGCTGCTGCCTCAGATGATGAAAAGACGACTTTAATAAGGCGTTTCGTTCAATCGAAGCAAGACGAAATCTCGAATGTACTTATTGGAGTGAGTTTCCCCGAACTTATCATGTCAATAATTGCGTTGCTTAAGTCATCGGGTAGAGCGCCCTCGTTGCATCTCTTTCAGCTGGTCTTCTCTCATGGAACTGGTTTCCTGTTCCGCCATACACCGCAAAAGTGTGTTTGCTATGTTCTCTCCTGCACTCACTCGTAGGACTTGGCGTCGCAACCCAGCAAATGGTAGCATTGAGTAGGGCGAGTATACATCCCCGTTTCGCCAATATCGTTCAGCATATAGTCTTACCAGAACCATTGACATCGTCTTCGTCGATTGTCAAGCCGCAGTTATTTTGGAAATCTTTTGCGTGGCAGACACCCACCATGCTGCTGGGAAATAGTATTGTGTTTGTTATTGTCAGCATGTGCATCGCCGTTTATGCAGAAGCAGCGCGGGCGGTGGCGTGGGGCCCCGAGATGGTCACGGCGGTGTGTTTCAGCATATCTCTGGCCTTCAGTTGCGGTTGCTATCTTGTATCCTGGTATTTTATAGAGACGGAGATGCAGGCTGCTATCCAGAGTGATGCATTGTAATGAAGGCGTTGACTCGATTTTTGACGCGGCTGTTGGGTACTGGATCTTGTTCGAGGCCAGTTACTTCATCAAACAAGCTGCCGAGTCGTCAATTTGACGCTACACCATCGATTGTTATAATCATACATCCTGTGAGACCTGGCATTAGGTGGTCAGATCCCTTCAGCTTCTGTGGCAGAGAGAGGGAGAACGGCCGTGTATTTTTGCCTATATCAATTTGAAGAGGCGGCGAACCCGTCTGATGATCGCGCCGTAAGGTATAATCAGTTCTCCCTAATCTTTTGGACGTGGATGATTTTTGCTCTATTCACCCAGCAGTGATTGCTCGTCTGAATAATGCGACTCAAGGCGCCTGGTAGTCTAAGCAGCAATATGGCCCTGCGAGTACCTTCTGAATTTGAAAGAGATTAACTAGCCATCTTTCATTTTTTTAATGCGGAAGTTTGGAATGGAAATTTCAATGCATGAAGACAACACCAATAAAATCTGTAATTTGATGCTAGCAAGGGTATGTGTAGTGCGGCGCGCCAACGCACTCCCGCGTGAAGAACTTCGAAGAGAACAGCGACCTAAAGCGGTGCTACCAATTGCCCAAAACCTCGTCAAACCCCAGAGCTCAAGAGTCATGAAGAGGACGTCTACGAGGGCTTCGCGCCCGTCTAAAGTCAAATGCAACCGATGACCCGTGCCCCAGTGGTTGCAATCAGTCCCAAAACGCCAGCGACCCATGTTAAACCCAATGTTGTTTGCACTTTCCGCCGTTTAAAGCATCGCGGCACCGAGCATGGCGGCGCCGATCATGCCGAAGCCCATCTCCGGACGCACGGCGGCGGCGGTTGTGGCGCTGGCCGGGGACGCGGAGCTAGCGGTTGCGGTCGCAGTCGCGAGAGCACCGCTGAGGAGGTTCGAGGCGGAGGCGATGGCGGAGGAGTCGGGGTTGGCTTCGACGTAGCTGCAGATTTGCGGGGCGACCTTGGCGGCGGCTGTAAATCATCCAGTTAGCCATGCTTTATTCTTGATATCTAAATGGTTTTGGGAAAGAAGACTTACTGGCAATCTCAGTGGTGGAACATCCGGCAGTGAGGATGCAGGTCGTCAAGCTGGACGTAAGAGTGTCCTTGCTGTTGCAGAGACATGTAAAGTCGGTCGCGGAGCATCCAATGGTCGTGGCGGCTTTGGTGAGACAGCTGGTTGCGCATGAGGGAAGCTGGGCGACGAGACCTGCGAGGTCTGTTGAGCTGGACGAAGCGGCGGTTGTGGTGGCGGACTGCGCGGCGACGAGGCCGGTGAAGATGCTGAGCGCGACGGTGTACTTCATCTTGGCGGGTGTTGGTCTGGATGTTTGGTTTGTTGGTTCTGGAATCGGCTATCGATGATCGAGGTGATCTTTCGTTGTTCAGTGCGGTGATCAACGATGTCGTCTTGGGGTCGAGGTCAGGATTGGCGTTGGTGTAGGTGGACAACACGTGGGCGAGATTCGCGGGATGGCACGACGGGATAACGAAATGGAACCAAGAGAGCAATTACACACGACTTGGAAGGCGAGCAGGGCAAAAAGTGGTGCTTGCGGGTATCAATCTTATTCGTGGTGGTCGAATCGAGGGGAAAACTGGGAAAGAAGAAATCGGCAATGAGACGACGGCGGCGGGTACGGGGGAGTAATAAACCAGAAACGAGGTCGCTATTGCTGGCAATCTCTGGCTCCCGTCACCTATCTCTTACCTTTTGAGCCCAGCCACATTCAACTCAATCGCCGAAACGAAGACGCAAGGAAACCGCCGCCCAGAGAAATACGAGACGGTGGTTCACCAGGGTGCGCCCGAGCCAAGGATCTAGGAAATGCACCTGGCAAATACGACTGACTGGGCCCAGCCGATGGCGAGTGCGACTTGGGCTTGGCCTCTGCTGACTGCTGCCAGCGGTGTTGTGCGATCAGCAGCTTGGAAGCTCCAGTCTTTTTCCTTCGTCGTCGACACTGCCTCGATGCCGCGCGGTCCATCCTTGGCGGATACGGCTCTGGAGAGGGCCACTTGGGGATGCTGCGAGCCAATCTCAGGGCACTGTTTGGATTACACGGGCTGTGATGGCGATGTTGAGTTACAGGTTGAGAACGACTTCATGCGGCGGCAATTAGCCTTGAACCGCAACGTTCGTTGGCGAAAGCGAACTGTTCATGGTGCAAGCACGATTCACGAAACACCCAATAGCAAATGCGTTCGTTGCAGAATGCGCACTCACTGCATCTTCCCGTGCTGTTCGGATGACAGCCGTCTGAAGAGATGGGATGCACCACTGTCGTCGCACAGATTCTAGACTTTCAATCGAACAACCACCGCCCGGAACCCGAGGAATAGGGGCCCCGTCCAACGTGCGCATCTTCTCCCCTTTCACCCTGATGTCAGACTCTTATTTTAGTGATAGACCCCTGACGTGGCCCCCGCTGAGCCGCCCTTGGCAAGGGTTCGCGTGGGATGACCGGGTCTCTCCAATCTCCAATCTCCACGCCTCGCCCATCATTGTTGTCTCCCATCTCTGACAGTGGGCGCCGTCTGACCATTGCAAAAAGGCTGGACCGTGTCCATTGACGCGGAGAGCTGACGGAAGCGATGAGGGCAGCTGGATACTGTAATCAAGCTTCGTTTGCTCATCAATTCCCCCGTCCAAGTGACCGGCACTGCAGAGGGTCTGCCCCTGATATTCAGGGGTTCGTGGCTGAATGTTACAGATCCCACGCGGGCCGATGTTTCCATTCCGACATCCAGGGTGTGCGTTGTTTGAAAGTCTGCCGAACGGCCGGCCGTTGAATGTCAAATACCAGTAAAGTTGGCAAGCTCTTTTCCTGACAGCTATCGGGCGCATCGAAGATCCCTTGTGTCGTCTGCATTACTGAGCTTTGCTGATGGTTCGCTCTGAAGCTCGAGCCAAGGCGGTCCGGTTTTTGGCAGCGCCTTAGCAGAGCTTGGGGCAAAGCTGGGAGCATCTGTACCACTGACGCGGCAGCCTGGGCTGAAGTCATTTCGCCAAACGGTTTGGAACGGCTACCTGTGCGGTGAACTCAGGTGAAGCAAATGAGTGTTTTCGTAGTGGTAGCTCTTACGGCGCAGTCTCACTGCCTCTGGGTTCGTTTGAATGGGAGACACTAGCGACTCAGCCTCCTACGAAATGAGCGAGAAGGATCGGTTCAGGGTTTGATGTACGATGCAGGCCGACAATCGAAAAGCCAGGCTTCGTGAAAAGGTGAATGCTGCGCCATCTTATGGAAGCTGATGCCGATAGATCGCAATTCTGTATGACCATGAGAAACACTGGAAAGAAGGCCTGCATCCAATAGGTACGAAATGGGATCACGGCTTTGATGAGCGTCTGCTCGGTCAAAATGAAGCATTGCCGACGGCCAAATCCCACGATGACCGAGCCCTTCGGCACCCATCCTCGCTAGTGGTCCCACATCGGCGGACCTCCCGAGTCAAACACGGCGCCGACGAACTGTCGGCCGGACGGGAAGCAAGACGGCGACTTACAGAATTCTCCCGGAGCGGCTGGCCTTTAAAGGTTTTTGATTCTGACGGAATATTGAGTTCGTAGATAATCAGATCAGCATTCTATTCCATTCAACCAATCGTCATCCAGCTCGTTCTGACAATGGCCACTACACCCGCACGAAGCAACGACGCTCAGCCGAGCCAAAATCTCGTTTGGGAACAGATCCCGCTCACCGTCAACGGCACTGCTATCTCAGTCTCTGCCGTACGCCGTGATGGTCCTGCCGCACCAATTCTCTTCCTTCATGGCTTCGGCAGCACCAAGGAAGATTACACAGACATCAACCTCCACCCGTCACTCTCCAAGTACCCAATCATTGCATACGATGCACCAGGGAGCGGCTCCTCTACCATCGCGGACTACTCTGCGCTATCGATGCCCTTCCTCGTCGCCGTCGCTGAAGCAGTCTTGAAGACCCATGGCATCAAGAAATACCACCTCGTCGGCCATTCCATGGGGGGCCTAACGGCCTTACTCCTCGCCCAGCGGAACCCAGGCTCGGTACTGAGCTTCACCAATATCAAGGGCAACCTCGCTCCCGAAGATTGCTTCCTGAGCAGACAGATCCTCGACTTTCCGGCGGAAGATGCCGAGATGTTCGTCGCGGAATTCATCGAGCGCACGCGGCAGTCTGCCTTCTTCGGCAACGGAGTCTACGCCGCTGCGTTCAGGGCCAAGGTCAGAACTGAGGCTATACGTCCTACGTTTGAGAGCATGGTGGAGTATTCGGACAACGGAGATTTGCTTGGGATCTTCATGGGCCTGGCGTGCCCCAGGATGTTCATGTTTGGGGTGCAGCACGCAACGTTGTCGTATCTACCCGCCATTGCCAAAGCCGGCGTTGAACTAGCGGAGATTCCCAAGAGTGGTCATTTTGTCATGTACACCAACCCAGTTGCGATGTGGGACCGAATTGAAGACTTTTTAGAGAGAACTTCGGATGTGACCACGAAGGTGCATACACGGTCAGCTACATAGACGGGCAAGGTTGCAGCATTTATGGTCGACCTTTTTGTCCATCTGCAACATTTAAAAATTACTGTTCCAACCGAATGATTTATTCCTAGTTTTCGTTTGCACGAGAGAATTCACTTTACTTAATCCTATCACCTGTTGTTGCCTACCTTACAGTAAGTTGGACTTACCAAGCCTCAATCGCATCGGACATGGCGTGCCGAAAGTCGCACTCGGCGCAGCACACATGGGGACTCCAAACTCTTCCATGTGAGTTACGGCATCAAATCCTGGAAGATCTTCGACAGCAAGCCGGCACAGACCAAAGATTTTCCGCCTGGGCCCACGTTGCGCGGGAATGGCAACGGTTCTTTGAGCCAGACCTTTTCGAGTCTCTGAGCCTCCAGACTCCCCGCCCAGATATGCGGCAGTTCGAGAATGTGGTCGTGAATGGTCGACAGAAGTTTGTCAGAAAGATTTCTCTTCATGTGCATTTGGCGCGGTACTCCCAAAAAGAGAACTACGAGTTCGAGGATGAAGATACAAGAAAGGCTGACATAAAGGCATTCTCTGACGCCATACTCAACCTCTTCTCGGTCCTGTCTGAATGGAAAGATGGTGCCTCAGCTCAAGGCCTCACATTTGAGTTGAGTGCTAGCTCACCCAGTTACGACCTTCATCGAAACACCGGGGCCTACGTCACCAGGATTCAATACCAAGCATTAAAGCAACGCTTACTAGGAACCCTCCTTGACATCCACTCCAACTCCCCGTCGGCATCTATTCCCTCCGTGCCAATCATCACGCGCTTCTCTATGAACCAGCGATCCCATCGAAAATTGTCTCCATCAGCGGTGGCAATGCTCTTGGCCAGCATGCCTTGTTTGAGAGATGTGAACTACCAGCCAGTATGGGCAGACGGCTTGTTTGCGCCAGACGAGCCCGAGGGCGATTTCAACTCATGCGACTTAGCGATATCGACCCTCTTCAGATCGGTCTATATATCCTCGACTGTGCAGGACTTATCCTTATGGGAAGCACCATTTTTTGGTTGGAGTATGCGTCCGAGAAAAGCCCCAAAAAGTCTGGTCTCCGTCGCAGTTTTGGCGAGTTACCGGCTCCGAAATTTCACGATATCGAACGTCGCCGATGCTGTGCAATTTTTCAAGTGCCACGAGACTATGATGCATGGTCTAGGCGGCCTTAATCACGCACACTGGCCAAATCTCGTCCACTTGTGCTTGACCACCTACCGCGGCAAAGACAACCTGGACTTTTTGCTTGTGAGAGCGGCAAGAGCTGCTTGTCAGATGCCAAAGCCTAGGATCATGGAGGTATGGTGTCCGGATGTCGATAGGCATAAACCAACGTCATTCCTCTTTCGCTACGAGGTTAGGAGAACTGACACGAGACTGACTGTGATGGCGACTTCGAGAATCAGCCTCAGCGAAGAGATCCTCACCGCTTGGCAGCGAGTATCTGACCTTCATTCGCAACACAAGCTTGGATATAGGGTCGATTTCATTGATGTACGTCACCCGTGTTGTCTTCCGCGGTTTGCAAGCGTCTTCTCTTGTACGATCTGTTACGAGATTGGGGACCTGAGCTTTAGTAGTAATTGAGGAGCATAACTTTGGTTACTTTCAAGGCTTCGACACGAAGGCATTTGGTGCTTTACAAGCAAACATAATGATCATCAAAACTTCATATAAGTCATATGCAATGTTCACTATGACGTGCACTAACATGCTGAAATTCTGGGAACGCGTTGCAGGAAATCTTGGCAGCAGCCAAGTTTACGAATTTATTTACAAGGTAGCAAGATGCCAAGTATTTACATGCTGAATATACGCAACACGGAGACCTTAGAGCTAAGATCTTTGCCTACTGGGCCCATCCATCATCACCCCAAACAGGCCCACCAGGAGGAGTGTACTCGGTAACCTTGCGGTAGTCGAGAAAGATCTAGAGAGTTGTCAGTTGACATGCTTGGGGATTCCACATAGGTTGGAGTTACTCACCGACTTGGTATCATCAGCCTTGTACGCTCCAGGAAGCGCGATGCCTTCGGGGAGCTTGGTCGTTCCGTCCCCAGTAACAGTGATCTGGTGGCAGCCCGGGTAGAATTGCGCCAATTTTCCGTCCGTGTTCGTGCGTTGCAGGCCGAGAATCTCGTGTCTATGAGAACCCAAGTTAAAAGATTGTTTGGTCGCAGAGGCCGAGGCTACACTTACCGAAGGATGTACTCCCCAGGAGCAATCTTGGAGGGCAACTTGACAGTGTAGGTGCTGTTGTTCTCTGGAAGCCTCTTGCTAGCCCAGGGAATGGCCTCCTTGGCATCGTAACCAGACTGGTCAATCTTGACCCAGACATTGCCGGTGCTGCCGTCAAACTCGCTGCACTTGCCACCACAGCTGGCAAGGTATGTCATAACTTCCCGTTTGTTAGCATTTTCAACCCTCCATCGGAGTCGGACGGCGTCCACGACTTACTCGGGCCGGGGTGATCGCTCTTCCACTCAGTCCACATGAACTTGACAGTGCTTCCAGCAGCGACGTTGGCAGTCTCAGTGGCGGGGACGTTGTTCTTGTCGCTTCCGATGTTGCAGGTGATGGCGTCGGTCTATGCAGTTGACGAGTCAGCGTTGGTACAGTACAAGCGGGTAGTTTGTGCATACCTCGAAGAGCCCATCGGTGACTGGGCCATTGTCTTTGAACTTGCGGGTGATTTTCTCGACCTTCTTCGACGGATCTTTGTAAGGGTTCCAGGTGTTGACGAGGTTCTCGCCGAGCATGATCTGCTGGACGAATCCGTGGGCCGACGCGGTCGCGACCAGCGCGGAAACAGCAGTTGCCGAAGTAACCTTCATCTTGAAGTGTGGTTTTTGAAAAGAACGAAAACAATCCAAAACAAATGAGGACCCTGCTCTGAAGAACTATCAACAACTCTTGATGTCGTTCTTCACCACATCTTTTATAATTCTCGGACAGCGCAGAATTTCTCCTGGTTGGTGGACTCCCCTGCGATGTCTTGGCACGTTGCAAGCACCGTTCCTTGCCCATTTCGTTCTTGTCCATAGTCCGAGTTCACGCCTTTTTCGTTCCACTTGATCACACGTCCACTTCTGCAATTGGCCATCTCTTGGCATTCATATCCGCTCTCGTCGCTGACTGGCAGTGGCTCTGTTCGATATAAACGATGGGCCTCTCGGGCTGTGTTCCGGGCCTGGCCAAGATTGGTGGGATTTCCCCAAAACAGCACCTCTGCGACCCTGCAAGTATATCCACCCAGCGCAGATCTTCCACAACCCAAATGTTTCCAAGACTGAGATTGGTGAAGAGTCAGATAACGGTGTGAGCTTAATTACTTAGGGTGTTGGCAGGCACCTCGATATGGTTAGGAGAGTCTGAAGCTTATTAAGGAGACTGGAGTTCTTGGCAGGGTTTGACCGTGCTTGCATCAGGTTGGCGGACCACACCCTGTCCTCAGATTGATCCAGGGGCTTGAGTGGAGACATTTCTCCCATCCCACCGGACAGGAAAAGACTTCAGAATAACATCACTTTTGACATCTCAAGAACTGCCGGGGGAGCATCTGGCGCCGACGGTCACAAAGGCACTCCAGAATCAATTCAAAATTTTGTATACATAGGCAAACTGACATTGATACTAATGATAACGAGACTATAAACAAGAAGGAAAAGCATTCGTCCATGCATGTACTTGGTGCGATCGCTGATGAAAAAATGTGGACAAGAAAAGAAAACAAACTATCATGTTGATTCATGGATAACAGCCAGCGGCTGCATCAATCAGTGAGATGACCAGTACTGCTCAAGAGCGTCGTTGACTTCATCAACCTTGCTGTATGCCTCAGTGTTGGCCATAAACTGGATCGACTCCTCAATGGCGCTGTCGGAAAAGGGGCCAGCGCGGGTGCGCAAATCAGCCATGACGTAAGGCTTAGCCCTCCAGCGATCTTCCATGGGGTCAATGAAAGTGGTCTCGTTGTAGCCCCAGTCAGGAAGAGTGGTGACGTTAAATGCCGCCATCATGTCTTGGTCCTCGTGAATCAGGTTGTGGCAGTGGAACATGTAGACTCCGTCCCAGGGCGCATAGTGAGCCTCGACGAGGACAGACTCGCCGCGGCCGAGCCATACAACATCCTTAAGACCCTCTGCCTCGTAGGGCATGACACCACGGTCACCATCTCTGGCAATGACCTTGAAGTCGACCAGATGGACATGAATAGGGTGGGACCATCCATCAGAGCTGTTCTCCAGCTCCCAGATCTCAACGGTGCCTCGAGGAACATTGGCGAGCATGCGGTTCTCGACGTCAGCGAATCCGACACCGTTGATACGCCATTCGCCATTGGTGCGGTGGAATCTGAAGTGGTGGTTGATAGCGTTTCCGGTTGAGGTTGGGAATGGGACAGTTCGAAGAGTCTCCGGGACGCTGGATGTGTCGGGGGAGGAGGTGGTGGTGCCGACGATGAACTTCATAACCTTGTCGGTGTTCAAGTAGTCATCCTCAACTCCGACACCGCCGGCCTTGGGGAAGTTTCGGATCTCAAGCTGTTGTCCAGCGTACTTGGAAAAGTCGATGATAATTTCGTACCGCTCAGCACCAGACACGTACTGCAACAGGTCAGTTCTGTACTGAAACCACGAGAGCTAAACACATAAACTAAATTTACTCACCAGATCGGAGACCTGTACAGGCTTGGTCAAGAGGCCACCATCAGCTGCAATGACCTGGAAAGGCAGCTTGCCGTTGGGCGCATTGGAGTTGACGAGGTAAAGAGCAAATGCACGAGAGACGGAAGCGTCCAAGAGGCGGAATCTATACTTGCGGGGTTCGACGTTCAGGAATGGCCAGGGCTGACCATTGACGTGAATCACATCACCCCACAAGCTGTCCTTCTCCCCAACGGTCGAGAACAGTGTTCCGTCATCGTTATACTGCTTGGAAGTGAGAACCAAAGGGATGTCATAAACGCCATAGCCAGTAGGCAAGTTCAAAGCGTCCTCGGCCGGATCGCTAATGAGATAAGCTCCAGCTTGACCCATGTATGCGTTTTCAGCGGTCTTGGTTGTCAAGAGTCAGTATGGTATCCTTTGGGAAGCGTGCTTAATGACTCACCAAGTGCATTGCGTGATCATGATACCACAGCGTTCTGGCTGACTGCTGGTTGGGGTAGTAGTAATCCTTGTACTCTCCGGGATTGGTAATATCCTCCGCCCAGCCATCGAAAGCGGCGCGGGAGTAGGATCCATGGAGATGAACAGAGTTCTCGTAAGCAGCGTTGTTGATGAAACGAACCACAGACTCGGTGCCACGGGGGATGATCAGAGTGGGGCCAGGAGACATCCCGTCGTAGCCAACAAGAGTGGCAGGACGGAGGTTGGGGTACACCTGGTGACTGAAAGGCTTGATCTCCAGCTCATAGTACCAGATCTCCTTTCCAGTGACAGGACTTATGACTTTCCTATTCTCGTCTTAGATATATCGTCACTAAACTAGCGCTTCGTAGATTGTCCTTACTTGGTCGGCTCCTTTACCGGAGGAATAGGAAGAGCAACTTTATAGATCAAAGCATACTCTGGACTCAACCAGTCTTTTTGAAGAGTGAAGACATCTCCAGGGTCATCTTCAACAATCTGAGCAAGAGCAACGACCTCTGACTCTGGAATCTCCGAGACGTGTGTTTCGCTGAAGGAAGAGTTCTGCGCCTTTACAGAACTGAAAGAGACGGCAGCTTGGAGAGCTGCGATAGCGAGTTGATAACGCATGATGATGACCGCTTGACCACTCAGACTGACAAAATCTGATGCTGATGTTTGAAGTTGTTCAGAAGACTGATGTCTGATGTTTTGTGGCTTGGTTCTCAGTAGATCTCCAGAGGAGATGTCCATAGCCTTATATCATGATGGCTGACTTCACTTCGTTGTCCGGCGACGGAAAAGCATGCTAATATCTTGTAAGCCGGCGGAAAAGACAACCCTCAGACGCATACTAATCATCAAGTTGCAGTTGAGATCCGATATCGTCCGTTCCCCCTCCAGCCTCTCCACTTGACATGTGCTTCATCCCACACTTTGCTCGCGCTCCATGCTCTGATAGGAAATCAATAGCCGCCGTGACTGCTGTCTGCTCTTGCAGATTTGTCGCATGATTCTTCGAAATCCCTCAATCTCGTAGGAATCTGGGCCGCCGTTCCGGTCGAGATGGAGTCGACATGGCAGCACAAACTTCTGTCATAGCTTTGCAATGTGACAGTAAGATCCACCAGTATGGCGGTCTGTCCGGGTTTCCTTTTTCTGCGGTACGAGATGCTAGCCACATTGGTATTTCTTGTAAGTCTTGTTATACCAGCACCAGACATGGCTGACTCCGGCATGTAGGATGAGTGCCCCTTGCCAAGAAGCTTCCCTTGCAGCGATGGCACAGAACACCCGCGGTTAACGAGATGATGGTCTTGGTAAATGGAACCTTAAAGTCAAAGACGTCAGTAAGGGCACAATGGTATTCGAGTAGTGGGAGAATTCTTAGGGGCTCAGCGATTTCCATGTTGCGACTACTCGCAAATATGTTTTGTGGATAGTTGGTGTACCGTGTTATTGAACTAGCCATACCACGGTCACTTCACTTACGACTCTGCACTTAGCACTGTAGATCGACTACGACAATTCTGGAGAAATTTAAGGATTGCTTGTTGTAACATTTGCAACTTCGTCACGAATCGTCTGTCACCCAAAGCAACGAAGCAACACGCGCCATGCTGCAGCACGGTCACGGCATGCAGCTAATATCACGCAAAAGATGTGGATACATGTCGTTGGAGAGACCTTCGTTGAATCACATGATTCGATGTTGCACTCGTATCCATACGAGTCCCAGGCCGAGGCTCAAGGCTTTCTCTTTTGCGATTAATACAGCCCAATAAGGGTGGGCATGGTCTCCAGCCTCTACCTAGTCCTGAGTCTTGCCAAGACAAGTCCAACCTTTGACTAACCTACCCGCACCTCCATGAGTACCATGCTGATAAGCACTCTAAAGAGACGATGAACCATCGATCTTAACGTGAAGTTGTGTGGTCTTCGGGATGGGGACGATCCGGGTGACATCGTGCTAGTGCCGTCGAGGCTGCCTGCTCGCCAGTGGTTGGTTAGTGTTCTTGGATTTTGCCGACTGTTTGCGCGGCTAGCCAACCCCAGACTGACTAAATCCCGCAATATTGACCGCTGCAAAAGTCATTAGTCTTCTACTGGGGTCAAGGGTATTGACTCCTTCGTGGACAGTCGAGGGGATAATGCCACGCACGGTTCAGGGGGCATCCAAGCCACGAAGGCTTTTCCAACGTGCTTCGGTTGAGCCCCTATTACCCGAGCCCGAGCTAGGAACGGTATTTGGGGGCCTTCTTTGAATTTCGATGAGATCGAAACTTTGCCATCATTGCGCTCTCGATCGAACGAAACATGGAAAGCTTTACGGCGATATGCGCTTTGTTTCGTCCCTCGCATACACAATCTCCCATAGCAAATGGTATTACACGGAAGCAGAATTGGCATCACTTGGCTACTTACGGAATCAAAAGTAAAAATTACCAAGCAACTGGTTTTCTGCGGACACGTGCTTAGACAGCATCAGCTGCCGGTGGCGACTCGTGAAAACCTGCCTCCTTGCCGCCAAGCGTGTACATTCAGGTGAAGATTAGGTCCTGTCATGCATCTTGACTGCAACTATATCACGCCGCATCCGGCCCGTACCCTACGTTAGCCGTAGCTTGTTGGACGAAATGCCCCGGGTGGCATACGGAGCCGAACTCTATGTGCCTATGAAGGTTGCGGCGAAGCCTTCAGAAAGGAAGGTGGTAAAGCAGGCAGCCATTTGACCCATTTTTACGGTAGTTCTTGGCGGGAAGGGCTTGTCAGGTCCAACGATGTCCACATGAAATACGCGGGGAGGCTCCAAGTGGAGGGTCGACGCGGGGAGTTCCATAGTGTTTGGGCCCGAATCGGAATAATGGCCTGGAGAGCCCACGACGCACGGTTCCACTAATCCTGTCCAGACGTGCAGTTGTGGAATATCGCGTAAGTATCAGTCATGGCTGGAACGTGATGAGTCGTGATGCAAGCCGTCTACGAATACGGCATCCATGTTAGCAGTTGTCTTTGACTGAGGAGGAGCAGACCTCTTTGACCGTGGTGGTGGCAATTGCCAAGATGTAGCATCACCTCGAGGAACGGCAAGTTTTGACTAGCGAAGAATCCTGTTTGTCGGCAAAACCTGCGACTGTTGCATGTGAACAGGGGAACCGGAGCGAACCCCGATCTGTTTGAGTAGCGTCTAGCAAAAGATGCACGGACTGAGATGATTTGCAACTGCGCTGTTGTCTATTCTGAGAGAAAGATCACATCTCGTTTGATGATGATCTTTCACTTTCATCCGTAGTTCGTGACTTGATCTTCTTGGCTAGGTAACAGAACTGTATCCAAAGTGCAGTGGGCAAACTTTGACAGAGTATGGCTGAGACTCATGTGGCTGCGCTTGGATACCTTCTGGGGACGAAGGTTTAGGCGACTAAATGAGGTCAAGAGATCCCTGTCGCCACCAATGAGGGGTTCCCTATTTCATGATAAAATGCATCCCTGACCAGGGATCGTTCAGGAGCCTCCTGTTACGAGCCTCTTTCTTGCCGTCCCACGATCCTACTTTTCGAGTGACAACGTTCAAGTTGCAACGTGCAGCAATGACCAGCAGTCTAAGCCGGCCCAGGAGGCTGGGTTGCATTCCCCCGGTTGCTATGAACTCCGCTCCAGGGGTTTCTGAATCAAGATCCTGGGCAGGCAGGTTTTGACGACTCGGCTCCCCTTTCTCCCGAGCACCAATCCGGCATAGGTCACCAATTATAGACATGTAGCGCGCGGCGCGGAATCGGTCCCGGTAACAACACCATGCAGTTGAGATGCGTTGGGTGGGGCCCGATCAAGGGATTCTCACGATACACTTACTGTTTACTGCGAGAAAGGGAGCGCCACAAGTTGAATTTCTGCTCGGGTTGTCACGAGCATCGCGCGTTCAAAAATGGCTCGCCCAAGTTGGATACATCTCCATCTTGGCAGAGGGTCACGATTCCAGGAGGCTAGCGAACATGGAGTTGGGCATGGGGCATCTGCAGTCTCCCCAGTGCCTTCACAGGCGACTAGACCGTTCTATGATAGAGGGATGAACCGAAATGGCTTTTCCGAGCCACGCCTTGGTTGACCGGTCTCGGGGGAAGGTCGGAGGCCTCGTCCTCATTGCTCACCGGCGTCCGCACCGGCTCTTCCGGTGAACAAAACGGCTATTGCGCAGCGTCACGTTGCAGGGTCCCATTGAGTGCATATGTGCTTTGCTAAGAGGAAACGTCTTCTGCCTCCTTGAGAGCCAAGACAGTCCATTTGCAAAGACAACTCAGCACAATAGTTCGCCTTGGCAATGGTCAACAACGTTGAAGCGAGATCAATCTTGGGCGTCACGCACAACCGATATTCGCTTGAAAGTAATCTCGTGAGCCAAAGTTATGGATGATTCGGAGATGGCTCGAAAGAGTAAATGCAGATTTAGCGAAAGGGGGGCGGACGGCGATGGCATTCATAGTGATCAAAATCTTGATAAATGGGCCAAGACGCCCGTGGTAGATCGCGAACTTTTTGGTATCACCACCCTCAACTTCTCTTGGCTCCTCAGTCTCTTGTCTTTAGCCTCCAATGCACTATCTTGAGCTGTTCCTTGCCCTCTGGGCTCTCTTTTCTACCCCTGTGTGGGCTCAAGAGTCGCCAATCTGGGTTCAGGGCGCTCTCGAAGATGCCATTGCTACAGATGACACTTTCAACACCGGCGGCACCATTGTTGTCAATGGCTTCACTATGAACGTTCCCAAAAACCTTCTTGTGCAGTTTCCTGCTGCATGGGTTCCTTGGAAGGAGTTCGTCGCCAACAAGGCCGACTTCGCTGGCTATGAGACTTTGGTAAGTCCAGTCCCCACACGTGTATCGAGAACGGATCGACTAACCACAACTTGTATTAGGTTATTGGAAACAGCATCAACGGAGAACCCCGAGTTGCACAAGTTCAGCTCTATGAGTTTTTTGAAGGCTTGAGCAGTGGTTGGGTCGAATCTGTTGACTTTGCGGACGGAAGTCTCAAGATCCAGAACGGTCCTACTGTGCGTATCTCGGATCCCAACGCTGTCTTCTCCAAGGGCTTCACTGGCGCACCGCTCATGACTGCCGACGATCAGAGCCCCAGTATCACGTCTTTCTCGGGCTTCCCCATGTGCATCCCTAGGAACGAAACTGATCCGCTTTGCCCGTTGACCAACCGCCCTTTCGCCGGCCCTGGCACTTTGTAAGTTCTTCGCCCAGCTTATGAAGGCTGCCAACTAACTGTGAACAGCACTGCTCCCGACCCTCTGGTCATGGCGCCGTTCCAAGCTGGCGACTTCATCACATTCTCCGGATTCCGTCGAGGCAGCGAGGTTATTGCATTCAGCATTGTTGCTCAGAACGTGCAGATCAACACCCTTGGCGATATTGTCTATGTTCGTATGGAGCTTGGGCTTCTGGGAATTGACAACCCCAGCCCCAACGCAGAGATTGCGGAATCTCGAGTAAGCTTACATGTGACAACCGTTTTGACATCATGTCGGTGCTGATATGATCCAGTTTATCGGTTTCGTGTCAAACAACCGGGCCACTGTCTCACTTTACGCCATGGATGTTGATCCCTGCACCGGCGCCACCTCCGACCGGATCATCGCTTCCATGGGACTCCGCGGAGGCCGCAACGCCCAGAACAAGTTTGAATACCGCAACGAGATTCTCTTCAGATACACCAGAGAGTACCGCGTTATTACCGAGATTGACGGCGTTGCGAAGACTCGCGTCACCAAGAACAACCTCACCGCCGGTACATACGTGCAGCCTGTCAACGTCTGGGTACCCGGAGAACAGGATGTTCCTGGAGTTCCCCCCGTCTCGTATGACTTCTCCCAGATGGAGTTCCTGACCAAGGGCGTCGGCGCCGATGATGCGGGTAACGTTTGGGGTCCTCTGGAGCCGTTCCCTCAGACGGGTGTTTTCATCGAGACTCCTGTTTGTGCCGCTAGTCCCGCGGCCCGCGACTTGAAGGTGGAAAAGCGGGGAAGCATCGGACGATGGTACGGCAGAGCTCGCGCCGATGCCATTTCTCAGCTTGAGAATGTTGACACCACGGATCCGGTCGTCTTTGTGGCTCCGGAAGAAGCTGCCGCGATCGCCGAGAAGAAACAGGAGGAGGCTGCCAACAATGACTCGCAGTGAAATGCGAATCGGTTGACAGCTCACAGAACCTTCACCTGACGGATATGACGGAACTTTGATGCATTGTCTGTCACCTGAAATTTGAGTTCGGACATCCGATATGGGACGAATTTCAACAACGCCCCAGACAGCTTTCATTTGTACATGTGGATGGTGGATTTGGAAATTAACTTCTTGTACATATATTGTCAATCTTTGGACATGTTCCTGCGCATGCTCTGGCTAGACACTCTATTGTTGGAGAAGCCTGAAACACGGGCTTCTCCATCCCGTAGCTGTCAAATTGACCAGGTGTACCCTGCAAATTTCAACTCAAGATGATGTCAATTGATGCACTGTCTACTCAAAGTTTACTCTCAAATGGGGCTGTCTGGGACCACACCGTTGTACGGCTTATGCCAACTTGTCATTGTTCAAAAGATCAAAGAATTCAACTATGTACATGAAAAGTTGTGTACAAATCGCTGCCTCCACTGAAGATGATCCGGCAATTCATCGTGCTGTCATAAGGGGCCATCCTAACATCGACTCGATGATATGGACTTTAAGCGGGGCTATTGACGGTGATTGAGGCGCTACCGCTGCTGTAGTATCCTTCCGTGGCAACAATCATGTAATTGTGAGTTCCCAAATTCAACCCGACTGAAGCCCAAGCTGCGAAATGATTGCCAGTCGTCACAGTGCCCCCGACCCGCTTTTCAGTGCGCTAATTGACGCTGTTAGCATACAACTTTCAGGTTGTTGAATGGAAAGACACACAATGGACCAGTATTGCTGGAATGTTGCTGTGCCTTCAATGCTGGGCTGCTGCACGCGAGTGCTGACGTAGATGTCGTAGGTTCCGCCGTCACTCGTCAGAGAACCCTTCTTCGTAGCACCGGAAGCAGGGTTGTACGTGCCGTAAGATTCGATGATGTAGTATTCGATCAACGGGTTCTGGGTCCAGCCATACACAGCAAGATACTAAAAGCATTAGCCTATGTTACGCGCCATTGTTCTATTCTAGTTGCGTTTCTTTCAGGTATGACACCAAGATGAGCACCTACGCTGTTTCCATTGGGGTTGTAAATTCCTGAGTACTGGATCGTCCTAAGTCGGGAGGCATTAGCTACAGCTTTCGAGACTGGTTATGTTGCGTCTTACTTAGAGCCACCAGGGTTCCAACCCTTGCCGCCGACAAAGTTGCCGCCTCCTCCGCCCCAGTTGACACTGTAAGAGCCGCCTGCTCCGTTCGTGTAAGTGACTTGAGAACCACCGTCGGTCCACCAAGAGTAATAGTATCCATTGTGATAGCCAGTCGAGCTCGGCGTCGACTGACGTTTGACGAGGTCAGTGCCTGTAGGGCTGGCAATGACGCTGGCGAAAGCCGCAACGGCCACAAGGAGGTTCGAGAAAGAGACCATCACTGGAACAGGAGTGAGCGTAACAGAGATTGGCAAGAGGTTGTAATGATTGATATTTTGATTCACGAATTCAATCAGCGCAACAACTTATACATTTACAAATGTGTTATGTTTTCGGCGCCGCGAATTGTGAAGGTATTTCACTCGCAAGCTCGTGATCACGCAAGATACAATGGATAAATCCAATTCAGCGAAGTGTGATCTTAGATGACGCGCGTTCAATTGGCATTTTCTTGATTACATTGAGGGGAGGTGTTGAAGCGTGGAAATCTGGCTAAATTCAGACCTATGATATCTCAGCCAGGAAAATCTGGGGTAAAGAGTCCTTTGACCCATTTGGTAAATGAACATGATGATCTGCATGTCGTCCCGCCCTTGCAGCGGTAGAATTCAAAAGTGCCGAGTCACCCGCGATTGAGGTTCCATTTCCTGGTGAAAGATCCTCTTGGCATAATCTACCTTGGCAACATTCATCGCGCAGATCTTTTGTTTAAGACTTTGCTGTATTCAGCCTCAAACTAAATGGTGGCTTTCTGCCGGCGTAATATCGAGGGAAAAACGACTTGAATGACATGGCGAAACACACGTACACTTTAGCCTAAATTTTGATGTCTTTTGGCGAAATGTCGTTGCGTACAAATATACAATGGTGAATCTCACACACTGCGCAATGTTAGCATGGAACAAATCGAGGATCATTTGTTGTCTGATTTTCCAAAAGTCTTCAATGAACACGAACCAAAAGCTTCAGCTTGCACCAAAATCCAAGTTGGATGCTTTCATGCTGCCGAAGCATCCAAGCGACCCAAGCTGTAGCAGACTTGGTGGGAGCCGTTGTAGGGGTAAACTGTTGCATCGTGGCTGACATCTGTTACAATCGTATTGGCCAGGGTTTGAAATGGCTCACCCTTCACCTTTTCTCCCGTCGCTCGCCTAGCCTCAAAGCCTTGGCCCTCGTTTCTGCTGCAGAATCGGTGGAAATATGCGATATGTGTTATGCAATTTCTCACGAAATGTCTCCTGTGCATTCGATGTTACTGGGTATACAAGGCTCGAGAGAGCAGGTCACATGTTCTTAGTTATTTTTGTCTCAAACAGTTCCGCCCACCGGGGATTGGCAAAAGAAGAACCATGAAATTGGCATCAGTCTGAGCATGTAAGAATTTCTGGCTGATCTTCAGATCATGAGCCAAGTCGCAAATTCTTGCTCCAAAATTCACTTGAAGGATGATTGCTGTGCTCTGCGTCTGACGCCGTGCAGCGATCTTGCGCTCATCGTACGGCAAAACTTGCCGCAAGCTGATACAAGCACTGTTGATCTTGGCAGGGGTGCGAGGCCCCCAGCTGCTTGATGAGCGACGATCTGGAAGCTGTCGGCAATAATGACAGCCCAACAGGAAAAGCGAGCATTCAAATTGTGGCAGTGCACATTGTTCGTGTGACTCAAAGGCTTGGTAGAAGCTTCATGATTAAGCATGCCTGGGAGGAAATTCTTGAGCTGATTCGAGAGCATTAATGACGTCTCAATAAGTCAGCTTTGGACGATCAGCCTCAGTAAAGGGATCCAAGGTGAAATCAGTAAAGGGGTCCAGGTTGAGACGAGTAAACTCGCTACCAAGAACAGCAGGCCGGTTTGGTGTGAATGATTCGTTTATCGAGGTGGGCGTTTCTAATATTTTTATCCCGAATCCCCTTAAACAGTCCCCAATGTTACCCGAGTCATTCTGTGACAAATTCGACGAAATGGCAAAGATCGAAGGCAACTCGGTGGCCGGCGGCACCGATGGTCACAGAATGGGGCTGATCTAGGCCCGCCAGGAGTCGGAGAATAATGCATGGCATCTGGGGGAGCCCAATTTTTCCGTTCATTCTTGGCACAAACAAGTCTGCAGCTCTCGCCTAGAACCTCGCGTGTTTGAGAGGGGGGCGGTTTCTCCATCCCCTGGCCACCCAAAAACAAGCATCAAAATATTCCAATAAGGGTAGCAGCAAGCTTAAAAGACGGTTCCATCATTCATCCCTGTGGAGTTCCTCTTGTCAAGAGGCAGGCCTCTCTCAAATCATGCGCAGCAAAACTCCCAAGTGCGGGGGTCCGTGAGGCTTGAAGAGGGTGCTTGAGCGTCAGGACCCCGGAAAAGTGTGCCCATCTACGGCCCAATTGCAGTGTGTGTTGCATTAACTTTAAAGCTTGAAACAGCGATGCGGACAGTTTTTGTGGCAGGATTGGTCGAGTCTGGTCAAGGCAGTCCGACATAACCGAGCTTCGCGTGTGCCGTAGATCCGGGGCCATCCTAGTCTGCGGCACAATAAGCCTCGTTTGAGCTAATGATGTGACGGGATGATCAGGCATCTGAACAGGTGCCTGTAGCAGGATGAGGCTCCAGGGCTGTCATCTCGAGTCAAAAAAACTCATCCTTAGTAGAGTTCTGTATTGACCGGTGTCGAGGCTCAGGTGACGCCGCCATCCGGAGTTTCAGAGTGTGGCAGCCATGGCTGCGAGGACATGAAGAGACGAAAAGATATAAGACCTAGAAGAGAGCGATGTCTCCCAGTCTGCGGTTCTGTTCCCACTTTGAGCGTCTACCTGGATAACTCCTTCAACTTCTTACTATTACATTCTTTCCGTGCTGTGCGCGGCTCTTTTTAATCGAGCGACCATTCATTACACGACCTGGAGTCCACTCTCTCATAGTATTTACTCTCGTAAAACCCACACCAACCTATCAACATGAAGTTCTCCGCTGCTGCTTTTGTTGCTCTCGGCCTCTTGGCTGGCAACGTTCTTTCTGGTATGTGCACTTGATGAACTCTTCCCTATGTTTCCCCTGGCTTACAACCCAAAACAGCCCCCACTGTCGATGCTAGCGACGTCGCCCTCCCCATCGAAGTCCGTGCCGAAGACTTTGTGGCAAACGACGCCGCTCATCTCGAGGCCCGAGCCAAGAAGAAGAAGAACGCCAAGGCCGCCGGTGCGAAGGCAAAGGGTGCCGCAGCTAAGGGCAACGCCAACGCCAACGCGAAGAAGGCAGCTAACAACAACGCCGGAGCTGCTGCTGCCGCCAAGAAGAACAATGGCAACGCGAACGCCGGCGCGGCCGCGAAGAAGAACAACGGCAATGCGAACGCAAAGAAGAACAACGGCAACGCGAACGCGAAGAAGAACAACGGCAACGCCGCTACCGCACCCCCCGCCAACGCCGCGCAGTTCTCCGGTCTGGCTTGCACCGATGGCAAGGGTGCTGGATCTTGCAACGCCCAGGGACAGTGCGCTGTCAACGGAAAGACCACGGCGATTGCTGGCCAGTGCGGTGTCGCGGCTGCGAAGAAGAACAAGCGTTGGGTCTCCGACATTGCTCATATGATCTAGATGACTTTCGATATGTTCTTTCTTTTACGGCTAGGTGGAGCATCGGGACTTGGATGTAGTTAGTGGAAATGACCTCATGAATAAGGGCGGGTAGCCTTGGAGTAATGCTTTCTCCGAAAACGTGTAATCAAAATGGACTCATGCTTTTTGGTTTAATCCGGCTCGCTGAATGATTACATCATGATCTCGGCTAACTACCATAGGGATGCTGAATATCATTCGACACCGTACATCTCTCATTGAAGAATCAAAGAATTGCAGAATTGAAAACGGTTTAGGTCAAAACAGAGACCTGAGCTCCCGAACGTATGAGTAGTACATACTACTTCATTCACACCGTGAACATTACACTTGTCTCATCCAACCTGCGCGCCTCGAACTGCTTGTGGCCACTGATCTGAAGAGCAGTGCGGATGAAATTTCGCGCAGCTCCTACACTTCTCCCAAGGGGAGAGACCATGTAAACTGGGAACGTTCGACACCACGGACAGTCGTCTTCGAGATGATGGAGGCCCATGGCAATAGCATCGAATAACCTTTGCCAAAATACCACGTCTCGTTGTCGTATAGTCTGTTTCCGTTCTTCATCTTCCCCCTTGAAAGCGTCGGCACCCTTAATGTCTCGTCTGCTCGTTATCGCCGTACCCATAACAAGTAGCCATTCCTGCTGGTTGCACTCGAAGCCCCCCTTAATCAAAATGAGAGCTGATCCGATATGCCAGTTTTTCGCAGCAGATATCATGGGCATGAGATGGGTGATGCTCAAGCCAGGGTCCGATTTCTTCGCATAGGCCTCGACGCACCTCAGACTAGGCCCGTAAGGACTGGAGCCTCCGACCAGCAGCGAGTTCAACTTGGACTCATCCCCGCACTCGGCCGCGATCTCGATGGGAAACCTCCCATCATAGGGCCGTTCCGCAGACAGCCAAGGTAAGCCGCAAGTCTTTTCCCATCTGCACATCCAGTACGTTCGATCGTTTGCGTGGGCAGAATCTAGGATCATGCCGAATATATGCGCATAACCATGGGAGATGGCTTCCTCCAAGCCTGTTTCTACTCCTCGATGTTGCCACCCGTACGCCAGATACCGCCATTCCCAAACAGGGCCTCGTACAGGAGGCTCCTGCAGTGAATAAGGGCAGTTCAGCAAAACTTGCAGTGCTTCCATTTGCCGATTGCATACAACTTGCATGAGCAAGTCCGCGAACTCTCCTCGCAGCATCCGACCGTCTGAGCACTCAAGCAGAACTGCGAATGTCTCCACATCCCCATACTTGAATGCCACTCGACAAAAGTAGGTATCGTAGTACTTTTTAATCTTTTTCTTGTTGCCGTCTGGTGCCTTGTAACTTTTGCCCCGGGACACGTCGATCTCGTACTTCACCAGGAGAGCGGCGAGGTTCTGGTTGCCACTTCGAATCGCCGCCTCCAGAAGAGAGCCGAGTAGAGGCTTCTTCGTCGTCAATTTCTTTGGTTCAGCTTCGTCGGAAGACTCGTCTATGGTAATGGGTTGATAGGTAGACAGAGCTTTTGGTCCTTGTGTGAGAATCTTTGAGAGTATCGTGTTATCGACGTCGGACCTCTTGAGATAGATTTTGGCCACGAGTAAGAGGTTGTCGATTGTTTCTTTGGTGATCGCAGACTTTGAGGGGAACAGGGCGGACTGAAAGTAAGGATGAAACAGCATCCATATTCCGTATCGCGTCGTGATATTTGCTAGCGATGGCTGGGGATGCACAGCATAGCGACACAAGTCATGTACGTAACTGAATCTTCGCTTTCCTGTAGGATCCATGCCATCCTGTTTCATGAGTTTATCTGCCAACGAGTTTATGACGCTCGATAGGTTCGTCTTCCACGGCAGGTGTTGATATGGCTGTTGGTAGATGTAACGCGCCAAGAAAGCACTCGCATCACCGTTTTCTGTGAGTTTGCAGTCTGCAGAAGCTCTGCCGGCTGTAGGTTGAGCCTTTTGATGCAGGATGGTGGCTTCGCGGTTCTTTCTCATCCTTCTCAATAGTCTTGTTCTTGAAATTGCCCCCATGACTTCTGTTTCGAAAAGTTCTACAGTTGTCAGATCTATGTCACGTCATTCATAGATTCAGGTTGCCTTACTGCAAACTCTCATGAGCCGAACTGCATCCCGGAGGTTGGTGTCACTCTCTTCGCGGTACTCCACAACCTCGTCCAAAATCTGGCATAGGCACTCTGTTGGAAGAGACATTAAGTCAATGCCCTGTATCGCTGTCGTGAACTTGGGCCGGAAGGCCAATTCCATGTTCTGTTGTTTCTTCATCTTGGGTGACAACAGGTGTGGTAGAGTGAAACAGCGTCAGAAGGACGACCGAAATGCTGGCACGATGTGAGTATTTGAATATTTCGAATGGAAGTACCCAAATTTCAGGTTTGTTGTACAATATTTTGGTATTTGTATTCATGTTATTTCGATGGACGAGGTAAAGAATGTTGTGCTTTGGATGACTCTAGCCTATTTTGACTCATCACGCAGCATCCCTGCACTGAGGCCAAATGTCTCCCGGGGCGCATCACCTAGAGCCGCCCTTGCAGAATCACTGCCGAAATAAATCCTTGCGATAAACGCTTGATCCCATGGCAAGTGCCTAGTATTCCTTGCTCGACTCTGCTCCAGCGCCTTTCATGATCAGCGGCCCCCGAGCTGGGTCAAGAGACCCTCATTTCTGGATGGCCAGACATTCCCTACATTCGGAAGTGCCCGGAGAGTATCAAGGTTGTGATTGCCCGTCTCGATCACCACGCCTGAGAAGATCGCGTGGTCGAAGCGCTTGACGACCTTTGTTCTCTCGTCGGTAGTCAGTTTCTCGATCAGCTCTTCTCTGTCTTCGTTCTAGAAGCAACCGTCAGCTGTATGCAATCAAGATAGCGGGTACACCGGGGCTCTGATAGCGGGGAAAGCGTACCTTGCTGCTGCCAAACTCCACAATGAACTTCTCGCCCATGATGGCCAGAGTGCAGTACGTGACGAGGAGGAACAGGTGTGGTAGCATTGATCGGGTTCTTGTTGAGGGCTGTTGAGGGCAAGCAGTATTCCCAGCTTGTTGTTGCAGACATGAAATCGCGTGTTTTTTTCGAAGTCCAGCGTGATGACGCACTGGCACGTGCGACACACAAGAGCTGTTCACACCTTCCTAAACGGGCCTTTTCTAGAAGGAAGAAGGACAACACCGAAGGCCACAGTCATCGCGAAAGCATTTATCAAAACGAAATTGCTAGACCTTTTGGTCGCTTTTTCCCCCTCTCGAAATGACTAGCCGTACGTAGTAATAACTGAATATGCTGGGACGAAGCTGCGATGGCAGCCAAACCTTGTTCGCTCGAGCAATCCCTGGGAAGTCAATGCTCGGACAGAGTTCATCCTGTCAACTCTAAAAGTTCACTATCACATCCGCTGTCAACTAAAACGAATTAATAAAGTTAAGCTCAGAATTATGCTTGAGTAGCTTAAGTAGATTTTGGCTGCCCAAGAAAACATGTTCGCATTATGGAAACTACAGTAACAAATTATTGGTTGATGTGACCGCTGTATTCGCCCTTGTCCAAGTGCCCGCGATGTATCCAATGACGCTGCCATCTTTATGGGCACAATTACGCAAATAACGCATTCATGTGAGACTGAACGAAAATCCTGAATCTGATCGCAAGCCGGTCAGCATTTGTACCGATTCTCAACTGAGATATCTTACCATCTTTGATCCTCAAGCAGAGCACTTGCCCTTGGCGTAGTAGCCGCATCGCACAGCGTAGTTGCCAATCTTATCGGGGATGTCATAATCCTTCGTCCCACTTCTAGCACCCCGGCAGATACCGCACCGTAAGTCCGGGTTGGTAGCAGAGTTGGAGAGATTCGATTCGTCACTGGCCATCTTCCCGCCGATATCGTTCTCGCAGTACCATATGGCATTGGAAGTGGGAATGCCTTCGTACAGAGAGGTATCGACATGCGAGTTGTAGAAGAAGGCGCAGTCCTTGGCAGCGACGGCTGCGGCCAAGGTGGCCAATATCAAAGTACCGAAGCCTTGCATGGTGATGAAGCTTGTTGCAGTTGTTGTGGAGATGGTTCGCAATTCGTAAATCGTAGCAGACCGGTCGTGACACTTTCGTGGCGTCTATTCGCTTTTAAAAGGTTTCTGAGAGCATGGTGCTGTACTGCTAACTGTCGGACCGGGCCTTCCTTGCACTGACTCGTGGCATCACCAAGACCTGAAGGTGTTCATTAAAAAGAGTTGCGGATCTACGTGCCATGAATCAGATACGGCCCCTAAACCCAATTACAGGTCTGTCTTGATTGATTAAATCTAGCTGCAAATAGCCTAGGAAGTCCCAGTCAAATTACCAGGCCTCGTCTTTGACACGGATTCTCGCATTCGTTATCCGGGAACTGTCATGTGCGCTGCAAATGTGCAGGAGGAACACGCTGCGCGATTCCTGCCACGATTGAATACCACTGGGGCTTTCAAATCAGGGGCCATTGTTGTATCAGAATACATCCTCGTTATCGGTCAACGTCGGTCAACGGAAAAGTCCGCGCCGCAATTCTTCCAGAAGGCTCTTATATTCTTGGTATATGTCACATCATACTTATGTTTTTGGACAAATAGCTTAATGCCCCACAAGCTTCTGCTCAGTCCCCCGTAGATAGACGTCGTAGTTATGTACAATTGCACACAGCACGACGACGCTCCTTCAAAACTAGTATTAGCCGTGATTTTACACTTACATGTGCAGAAACATCCAGCAAGTGCATGGGGAAAAACTGACTTTTAGTCACTCTCCGAATCAGAATCTTGTTCAACATCCTTGGAAAAAGTGTTTGGGCAGGCACGAAGGGAATGGGATATGCCGAGGCCATATTGAAGTTTATCGAGATGCGGTTTTACTGCATTGTCTAGGCTCTGGAGGAAGAAGTACATCGAGTACAACAGCGGATAGGCGGAACTTCTATAGCGATTCTGCTGTTGAGAGTATAGAGAGAAACGGAAAGAACAGAGGCAGAAAAGGCCATTTACTTGGCGTGGTTCTTGCTAGATCTCACACTTGTGATGGTCTACTGCGCAGGAGAAGGTCAGTAGAATCTGGGTGCACGGGAAACAGTTCAACTTTATTTACGTAATATCAACGTCGATAATTCTAAAAACAAAACACTTCCACCGTAAGCTTCTAAGGTCTCTGCTGGATGCATGCGATACACAGCCATAACAAGTCTTGAATTGAGATACCAATCAAATCAACTCTTAACAACGAAGACTATCTTAACAGGGGCAACTGGGCCGTTGCAAGCTTCTTAGCGAGAGCGCTGGGGTTTATGTTGTGGTGTCAGTAATAAACAAAGTCTGAAAGCATTGTGCGTTGAGGTCGGTTCTCCTGTGTGACTAATTCCGAGGTTGCGGAGCTTTGCAGCTCGGTTTTCAATCCTAGCTATTCTGGGTCAATATTCCGTGCCGACGGGAGCGCCACGTCATAGGTGGGCATTATTAGGTACTCAAAAGGCGTGGAAGACATCTCGTTTCTGCCAGGAAAAGACTCTTCTCATCCGTGCATCGCGAAAACTTCAAAGCGCACAACACCAGATTTGTAAGCTCTAGACGATTATAAGGGCTTTTGTCGCTTTTTCGCTGCCGTGGAACCCAAACATCAATCCACTCTGCCGATCGCCCAACATGGCTTACAGTGCGGAGCAACTCGACCAATACTTCAACCACATCAACTACCCTCGCGAGAAGCATGCATCGGACCCGCTTCAGCGTCTCACGGAGATCCAGGCACATCATCTTGCGAGAGTGCCGTTCGAAAGCTTGACGCTACACTACTCTAAACACAGGCTGATCTCACTAGATCTGCAGGACCTGTTCCGCAAGATAGTCATTGAGGGTCACGGCGGCTACTGCATGGAGGTGAACGCCTTCCTCGGCGCGATTTTGAAATGTTTGGGCTACACTGTCCTCAGCGTAGGCGGGAGGATCAAAGGAGATGAACGTTTCGGTGGATGGTGAGTTCCGCGACTTGAACATTACGAATTGTGCAGTGATGACTCATTGATCCCAGGTCTCATATGGTCAATCTCATCCGCATTGGCGAACAGCGTTACATGGTCGATGTCGGCTTCGGAAAAGGTGCAGCAATGGTTCCCGTACCTCTGAATAGCGGTCATGAATTCACTACCATCGCGCCGTTGAGGGGCAAGCTTGTGTACGAGAAATTGGACCAGCACACAGACTCAGACCAGCGCATGTGGGTTTACTACTCCACAGACAGCGCCGATGGCCCCTTCAGGCAACGTAACTGCTTCACCGAAATGGAGTTCTTCCCGGAAGACTTTGAGGTCATGAACTTGGCCACTATGAGCAGGCCGACGAGTTACTTTGTCAAGACCGTTCTTGCCATGAGAACGATCTTAGACCCCGAAACACGCACAGCGGTGGGAACTCTCGTTCTGCATAAGGATGAAGTGAAGCAGAAGATTGGCGACAAGCTCGAGCTCCTGGAAACACTCAAGAATGAGGCCCAGCGCGTTGCAGCTTTAGAGAAGTACTTCTCGATCAAGCTGAGGCCAGAGGAACAGAGAGCCATCAAGAACATGCCTACGGAGCTGCTATAAAGTAAATAGACTGATCTGATTACTAGATGATACATAACAGTTCTGCACCCCTATTTCATTTCTGCAGTCTCCGCATGTGAGCCTTCGATAGTCTCGCGCTCCTTCTCGTGCAGTCTGTTCTCTAAGTCTTGACTGTGTTGTCTCCTGGTGGTCTTGCCTGCTACGAACCAGCTATTACTAGAAAACAGTTCGTTCATCTCTTCCAAGGGACGGCCCTTGGTCTCGGGAAGGAAAGCCCAGAAAAAGATGGCATTGGTAATGTTGCAGACGACGAACAGGAAGTAGAACCTGTAGCCTACAGACTCCATGGCCTCTGGAGTTACTTGACCCTGAAAAGGTTGTCAGAATCCGTTCAAGCACGCTTTAGAGCCCATTCAACTTACAATCATAGTGTTGAAAGCAAATGATACCATGGTGGTGATGCTGACACCCTTAGCACGAGTTCTCGTATCGAAGACTTCGGCGCAGATGATCCAACTCAGTGGCCCATTGGTCGCGCTGAAGGAGAAGTTGTACAGCCAGGTGACAACAATAAAGCCCCACTGAGCGCTCAGGTTGTTGGATTCGCCCGGAGGGAACTTGGCCAGAAGAACCGCGGCGATAATGAAGGTGATAGAGTTGAAAAAACTGCCTCCAATGAGGGGCCAGCGACGGCCGAGTTTGTCGACAAGCAGCATTGCGCAGATTTGGGCGATGATCGCTAGGCCGTTGCTGATACCTTGATACTTCAGCGTGTCATCGGTGGCAATACCTATTTGCTCGAAAATACGAGGAGAGTAGTACTGTAATTCGTTAGTTCAGGAATGTTGGTATCATTTTCATGTGAAAGCATACCTGAATCGCAGAGACTCCAGTCATTTGAACCGATGCTTGGACGGCACAGCAGAGAAACAGACGCCGGAAAGAGCTCTTGGAGCGGAAGAGTTCCATATAAGACTTTGCTTCGTTGTGGTGCTCGTGAGAGATGGCGGCCTTGATTTGTTCATACTCGGCCCGGACGAAAGGGTCGTCGACGTCGTGGTTCGCGTGGAGTCGTGCCAGTGTCTTGAGCATATCCTCGTCTCTTCCCTTGTCACCAAGCCATCTGTGAACGGGGTCAGGTTTTGTGGCTTTCACTTAGAGGACCCTACTTACCTAGGACTTTCCGGAAATAAAAAGGTCAGAAGAGCGAGAAGCAGTGCTGGGATGTTCTGGATCGCCAGTGGAATCCGCCACTGCGCACTTGTCGTGGTAAGGTTTGTGTAGCAACCCCATCCAACCCATGTCGCAACGAATGCTCCGATACCGATCATGAGTTGCTGCAAAGCCGTGACGGTTCCACGGATGCTTGGGTGAGCTAGCTCGGCCTGGTAAAGGGGAACGATCATGCAGAGAGCTCCGACACCGATTCCGGAGATGAACCGGCCAGTCCACATCATGTGGATATCACGGGCACCCGTCTGGAGACCTCCGCCCAATAGGAAGAACAAGGCTCCGGTGACGATGGTTCCTCGTCGGCCGAGGCGGTCTCCGAGAGGACCAGCCGCTCCAGCCCCGAAGAAGGCGCCCGCTGTGAACATTGATACGACAAGTCCCTCAGTGGACGTATCTGGGCTGAAAGCATCTTGGAAGGTGTTTGATGCTACGACTGCCGCGATAACACCCAAGTCGTAGCCGAAAAGAAAGGCTCCGAGGGATGCAAAGACTCCCACGAGCCATTGATAAACTTTGGGGGAAAGAAGCGCCATTGCGACAGGAGATCCGTGGATCTATGGAGATCACTTGGAATACAGAGTGCTATTCTCTCCATAATACGTTGTCATTGATCCATCCTGTCTACCTCTTATACCAATGCCGATCCGGGGAAGTAAAGTAGCCGCCTGTTGTGGGGCAGTGTTCCGGGTCCGCAATTTCGGTTGCTTCGGTGAACCAACACCCCGGAGTGAACTCTGGTTCGCGCGGCTCTGAGTACGGGTCTTGGTACCTTGCTTGGCTCTCGACAGTGACGCAAACGGCCAAGGGCTGCTGAACGCGCTTCTTGGACATAAACCTTGCCGAGGCAGGCCACCTGACAAATCACACCACGTTTTCTTGCGCTGATTGAATGTCAAAGGGACATTTGAGCGCGTCGTGACGTCGATACTTTCCCTATGGAATTCGGTACCCGGCATGTCACCCGATCTAGATGCAGTGCGGTGGAACCCGACGGGGACTCGGAGGCCTTTGACAGCAACAGCGCCAATCCGGATCAGTAGCGAGCTTGAGGATCCTCCCAAGTTCGAGCAAACAAAATCATTGGATGCGTTCTCAGAAATGCGACAAAAGGAAACGGATTTCCGAGGCGTTATATGAAGGAACACGCATCGACCGAGGCCGAACGCGGGAGCCGGCGGCCGGCTTTCCCCCGGGACCCACCCGTCGGCCTTTGAGTCCGGCCCCAGGTTTCGGCTCAGCGGCCAAGAAGATGACAGATGGGAGCCTGGAGGAAAACGTGACTTCGTGTTTCTCCTTGCCCCGCACGCGTCTGGTCGAACGCGTCAACAAGAAAGCAACAAGCACGACTGATGCGGCTTCTCCCAGCTTGGATAGATCACTTTCGCGTTGGTCTAGTCTTTTTCCCCTCGCGAATGGGCGTCAGAATTCACATCCATCAATCGTCATGCCCGATAATCGTCTTGAAGATCATCCATCTGAGACCGGCCCTCGACTCAAAAGGAGGAAGATTCGGAAGGGTACAACAAGCTGTTGGGAATGTAAGGACGCCGGAAACTACGCCGCAAGATTTGTTCGCATGCTGATTGGCATCTGCCAGGCAAGAAAAGAAAGATACGATGCCAATTCGCCTCTGCATCTCACGAGATTTGCGAGGGGTACGAACGACGCGGAACGGCATGTTTGACGCAAGAATACGACAACGAGATCACAGACCAACGCGCTGCCGAAACGACTAAACACAAGGAAACTGTAAAGAGGCTAAAAAGGGCCGAGGAACTTCTCGAGAGAATGACGGAGGCGGCCAACCGTTTGACACCAACGGCAGAGTCCCTCATTCCACCAGGGGGGCACTCGCCATCTCACGTTCGAAGAGACCGTCAGTTATCTAGCAGATTTCTGTCACAGTCAGCGTCTCCATCATCATGTCCTAGCATCCAGGTCTTTGACAGTATATTGGTATGTTTCTCAAAATCCTCGATATAGGTAATTGACTGAATGAAGTAACAGGTTGACGAAGGTGTTGACCTGCCGGACAATCTTGGACAAGGTCCGCCTGAGACTCATCAATATCGATATCGGAACCTCTGCATACATCTTCACGAAGCCATGCCTACCCAACGAGAAGCCGCCTTCCTCATCTCTGCAGGACACACGGCCGCGTTTCTCCAATTTTTCACACTTCCCTACCGTGACCTATTCAGCGGCAATACGCGTCCGTCTTCTTCGCTTTCTGCTCTGCCAGATCAATCAGATCACCCTGTTCTCCTGGCTCTGACTCTCTTGTACCTTGCCAACGGTCTTCAGAATCTTCATCCGTGTACTCCTAGCGCACAACTTCTCAATCCTGACCGGCCATCGGAGGCCATGGACGGGTTTATTCACGCGGCTTCCCTGGTCACCAAAGACGATGAGCTCATATGTTCCCTAGAGGGCCTCGAATGCCTCATCCTCGAGGCTGTATTATATACCAATGCGGGTAACCTCGGCCAAGCCTGGCTCATCATCAAGCGAGCCGTTGGACACGCCCAGCTCTTGGGGCTCCATAGCAACCACCCTAAAAGCTATGCCATTCTCAACCCGATGTCGAAGGCGTCGCCCTCCATCATGTGGCATAGGATTGTTAGTCAAGACAGATACTTGTCGCTTATGCTAGATCTACCTGCTTCCACAGCGAGCTCTGCATCCCCTGAAGTAGCTTTCGTGCCAGGAGAGTGCCCTAGCGAGTATCTCGAGCGCGCACACTCCATGTTAATGGGGCATATAGCTATCAGGAATGAGGAGGACCAAGATATGCATGACCTTTCCATCACCCAAAGCATTGATCGAGCAATTCAGGAAGCGGCTCAAAGCATGCCTCCCGAATGGTGGTTTCTGCCTAACACCAGGAACAAGAACATTTTTGCTAAGTCCGATAGCTCACAAACTCTGGAAGGTATCCTGCGTGTGCTTTTTCAAATCACACACTTCAGCCTGCTCATCCTTCTCCATCTGCCATGCATGCTTCGCTCATCTGGCGAAAGCACATACAACTACAGCAAGCAAGCATGTGTGAACGCCAGCAGAGAGCTTCTAAACCGCTACATCAAGTTTAGATGCATGAATCATGTTGCCTTTTGTTGCAGAGGCACCGACTTCTCTGCGTTCACAGCCTGCCTGGCTCTTGTGCTAGCGCACATTGAGAGATGGCAAAGGGCGACGACGAAGGGGGTAGACATCCTGGCCCATCAACGGCTAAGCGATCGGGCTGTGGTTGAAGAAGCCATCGAGCTCTTCTTGGGGGTGAACGGATCAAGCAGCGATGACTTGCTGGAGCAAACTGCTTCTATACTGAGGTCTTTATTGGACATGGAGGCCGATGCTGCCACTCAAGCAACCTCCCCGCTGACCTCATTGCTGTAGAGACTCGGCACTCCCACCGCTGTCTACGCCTCAAGATACCATACTTCGGAGCCGTGACTATCACTCGTAATAGCACATCTTCGAAATCAACACCGGTCGTCTCCTCAAATTGGACCCCCTATATAGCAGACAGAGATCTAGGGAACACCGATTTCCGCATACTCCATCAACAATACTTCCAATCCGACGGCACCAATTCATTTGAGCCTGTATTCGTCCCCCATGACTCCGAGCAAAGCACCCTGTACTCAGGTCTGTCTGCCAATCCAGAGGACTGGTTGCTGCACCCTCACGACGGTGGTTATATTGGCGAGGATACCACCTGTCCGTCCGCCGAAGTTACCACAGATATACCAGAGGTATTGGCGTATTCTTGGCCGTAGATGGTCTCGAGTCGTTTGCCTTGGCATCAGTCTCTCTCTGTTCATGGTAGTACTCAAAATCGGGACGAAGGATTGGTCTCATTGGTCTGGAAACCAAGGCACCTAGGTGAGAGAGAGATTTAGTCTTTACAATGTCCTTACACCTTGTCGTCTTACTGCAGTTTGGGCCTTAAGCCAAGCTTGCTAGCCAACGCCCCCCAATCATGGGTCTTTGTCGTAGCGTTCTCTCCATCGTGTTTCGATGAGGGTTTGAGAAGAGCAACATAAAGTAGGTCTAGAGGTGTTCTCGATAGTCTCAATAATTCCTAAATGTATTTTTGACAAACAACTATCGATATCACGTAGCGATAATGTGCATGAAATAAACAGTGATTCGATGTCTATGTCTGTGAATGAATGTCCACCACAACGTCCCGAGGTCCTGGAATGTCTTCCTAGACATTATCTTTGAATATTTTGTCAGCCCTGCTGCATAGTCTGGCTCAGCTCAAGGCAGTTTGGACCGTCCGTCGTTCAAGGCAGCATCACTCACCTAACGCTGCCGCATGCCTCAAAACTTCTCTGGACGTCTTGCTCCTGGGACGATGTCATGGTAGCATCGAATCTTGGGCGGTATTACGCGCTCATGTTAACCGACAAGCAGTTTTCACACTTGGTTCCGACAGTGTCACAACTCATACACTCAGCCATGTTTCGATACGGGTTTTCGCAGACGTTTCTCACGAAGCTACCAAAACCTTTTCTAGTCACGTTCGGGCCGTTCAGGAGTACATTTTGACGGAGACTTTCCTTCTCTAGCAGATAGTCTCTTCAACATGAGTGGTAGGGACAGCCTCGCTCGCCCGAGATAGGCGATTCCCGGTTCCGATGGCCAATGAACTATGGTAGCAGCAATTGAGTTTAGACTCTGTCTTCTTAACTCACCACTACTGCATAGCACATATCTTACTCCCCGATGCTAATCCATCCATGCGCCAAGAAGGGGGCAGTGAGGCTCTGGAATTCAACCGGATAACCCGATTAAAGCGAAGGAGAAAGCGAAAACGAGAATCTCCCGTCGGCTGCCTTGCCCGCGAACAATATCCTGCAAGCTCAGCCTTTCCGCCTTGAACCCATTCAGGTGCAACGAATTACACCGCTTGGCAACGCTTGGCCCGACACTTCAATTGAGTTTTCCCGGTTAATTCAACCAAGACAACTTTTGTGACTTTCCTAATTGAGCTCGAGTAGGAGCTCCAGCAATTCGACAAACCATGACTCGACCCCGCTTTGCCCGCGTCCCCTTTCCCGTTCTCAAACGCGAAGAAATGCCCCCAAGAAATGATCGTCGTGTCACAGTCGCAGAAGATCTCGTCTCAAAGACCGCCAAGACAGCAGGAGCTGTGTGATCTGCACGCGACAGCTCGCCAACTCCTGCCTCCTTCACCCCCGCCGGGTTTCGCACTAATGTATGCTTATAATAGTCTAAACGACCTCACCCTTGATCCCGCCCCCAGCCGCATTGGAACGTTCAACGTATGGTTCGTGTAAATCCTCGGGATCTTTGCCGTGCGTTCTGATACCAAAGTCTAATAGCGGCGGCGGCGCGGAGATTGCAAGTTCTTTTTGACGGGGGCGTGGGATGCAAGTCATGCTGACTGACAACTGAGACAGGAACCGGTTATCGAACTGAGTATCGCAGCACGCATGGACCGTCGGAAAGCCTTGTTTTCGCATGTATTTGTCAAGTGATCACCATCGAAGTTTCCAAGACCGAGGAACTGGTTAAAGCAGGGCGCCCAAGAGCGACCATGCTCTCGTCCCAAGGCTCGGACTCCGAGTCCTCACACGTGCCATGGGTATCCCTTCTGGAACCCCCGAGCGTCGAGTCGCCGATAGCATGTCAGCAACGACGACCAACATTAAGGTTAATCCCTATTTTGCGCCGACGAGAGACTATCTGAACTGCCGAGCTTCGAAAAGGCTCTGGCAGAACACCCACAGCTGGACCTAAAAGACCTTAAAATGGGCAAGAACATGACGGCTTCATTAACGCTTAGTAGTTGATGACATTTCTTGATAATGCATTTGTCAAGATCAATAGCATAGGTATTAAGACAGCTTAAATGACTTTGACGGGTGTCACCAGAAACCGAATCTTTGAGCTTCCTGTTGCATGCGGCCACATGAACCTCCCTTGGTTAGCCCAAAGGATATTCACAACGATAATGGCTCCAACAGCAGCAACCTCCTGATCATGGTTTGTCCCAACTAGGGCTCCCATGGCGGAAGTAGCCAGACGCGATAGAGTTGCAAAACTGACGTTCACGTTATTCTAGTTTCAGCAATTCAAGCATATTTTGAGCAAGGCTACTCCTTGAGCCTGACAACGTTATCTATCAGACCTGACTTCAAACGCTTCGAACTCGACTGCGACCTGCCAAGAAGCTCGAATTAATTGATGAGCAGCTGCTTGCTGATCTCCAAAGGCAACGATACTGATAGCAAGAACTGACACAGCAGCCTGGGAAACCCGCTTGGACTTGGTAAACTGCTGGGGTAATAAGCTGGCCTCGTCGTGTTCACGTCCCAACCGCTTGGGTCGATCTCCAACCTTCGTCTAAAGCCTCGCCCGAAGTTCGAGATCCCACTGGCCGGTTGGACCTGCCTGCGGCCGCCGCGGGCTGCGAACACCATCTTCTTCCCATCGCTTGTAAAGTTGCGCTCCCACGCGAGCCTTTCGTTAGTTTAGCTCGCAACCTTGAAGCTTAGGCGCGACTGCGAGATCGATGACGAAGACTGCCAACTAAACTAAAGACTTAACCTTGACGGGAACCCTAATCCAGCAGATGGGTGCCTATTCGTAAATACGAACCGAACCGAACCGCTGCTGTGTTGCTGCTGTCGCTAAGCGTGCGTGCTGCGGCTGTGTGTCTCTGTGCGTTCATTGCGTGTTTCCTCCAGACGGAAACTCTCATCGAAACAAGGTGATGGTTCGCGCAACTTTAGGCCTACATAGGCTAAAGCCTGATAATTAGCCCAGAAAGTCTATGCTAAAGTGTTCTGTACTACGGTCGAGAAGACGCAAGGTTAACCTCAAAAACCTTTGACACCACCATCTTCGGATCACTCGCACCGAACAGCCCCCTCCTGCGCACCCGGTCGAGAGCAGACCCATGTTGGGAAGCCTGTGCCGAACAACGGTCGTCTCAGAAAATTCCGCCTCCCAACTCCCGTCCCATCTGATGACGCAAAAAGGCAATACCACAAGCACCTTAAATCGTTTTAGCTTTTCAGTCTTCTTGTTTCCTAGAATCACTCCCTCCCACATTCCCGATGTCCCCTGTCCCCCAACGTCCTTGCGACGCGAGGCGAGCACACACCAGCAAGATACAGAGATACACACGCGACACCAGCAACGCGAACTGTCTCGTCTAGACATGCCCTCTATTTTTGGCTCTCCCTTCAACCCCCAGAATTTGGCTTCGCGAATTCATGCCCTTTGGGCAACTTGCGCGGCACTTTAAAATCACCCGCATCGACATGGGATGCCATCCCAGCGTCTGGTGTTCTCAACCATCAAAAGAACCCAAATGGACCGTCCATCCCCTTTGTACCATCTGCGGGTTCGCAGGGGGTGGGCGTAGATTGGGGGCCGCGCGGAAGTGAACCTTACCCAGCTATACCCTCCGTAAGTGCAGCGTCTCCACGACTTGCGCGGGCAGAACCATCCATACAAGAGTGAAAACTCCGAGGCAGATTGAATTAGATGCGTTTGGCGCCGAGCATCTCGGCCCCAAAAGAAATGCGCGAACATGGGGGCCTAAGGGATCTTCCCCTGCGTCAAGTCTCTTCGCCTCCCCCCGTATTGTTCGATTAACCTATCGAACTAGCGGCGTAGTGAGATTTGGGCCACTGCCAGCCGGGAATCTGACAAGACGCGCGTAAGCTCCAAAGTCGACGAGTCCGGCGCCGTTCTGGGGCCATGATCGAGCCACCTGAGTATCCACCCCCACCGGCCCGAGACGACTTGTCCGGCGCCGCGTCCGCGCCGAACAGCGAGGCTGCTGTGTCCACCTCTGCAACCGTTGGGTTGAAGGTGATATCCAAAGACAGACATTGGTTCGCTGATGGGACATGTCACGCCTTGGCATGGCTATCGCTGACGAACACCAGGTGAAAGTGGATGGAGGCAGCGTCCCAGACCTCCTTAAGGGCTCCATTGAGTTCCCACTAAACCGGGTTTTCCGGTGCCCTAGTTCAGCTGGGCCACGGCTTCGCATTCTGCTCCAAACCCATCGGCCCCGAAGATGACGGACGAAGTGGACAAGAAAACCTCGAACATGGAAATGAGTATATTGCAACTTGTTTATTTCCCCTGCGTAGCGGCACATCGCGCCCTTCAGTCCCACGTGGTTTAAATCCGTTCGAGCCGGGGAGCGCCCAAGGAAGATAGGGGAGTTGAGGCTGTGCAAACTCGCCGCGTCTGCCGTCATCCCTCGCGTCCACCTCATTTCGGGGGAGCCTCCTGTATCTTCACATCCCCGAATCTCACCTACAGCGGGCATTGACGGCTCAAACATGTTGTGCCAATATCTATCGTAAGGGGACGAAAAAAAAAGTGGCATTCTTTCCGAGCACCTTTCCGAGGCTGCGGAATAGACAATCGCTCGATGGTAGGTGGGAAATGGGACCACGCACGACCAGGACCCAGGGCCAACCCGAAACGAACTGCGATCCCATCAACTGGGTCGTGGCCCTCAAGCTTAACCCTCCTCGGCTCAACCTGCCCTCTGCACTCATTTGGCTCTCTGATCCATGCTGTCAAGATCTCGCGCTTCTTTAGCGGAGCCTCCCACCAAAAGGCGCTCACTCGAAGGCCGTTGCCTCCCTCGTCCGCAGCTGCACACGCCCGGCTCCGTCATAACTCACAACCCATGGGACCAGAAACACTTAGATTACCATGTCGACGGGCTCGAACCTGTAATTCCCCAAGGCTTGCGTGTCCCCCCGGTGCTGATGGCGTCCCGCCGGGGATGCGACGCCTGCGCCAGTGCGCGTTGCTGCTTCATTCAATTCCAACCACTCCCTCCTTGCCTTCCCTCCGTTTGTATCCGACTCCCGTTTACCGAGTGGAACGTCCAAATTCCAATCACCAATTTTTGTGGGAATAATTGGGGAGGCCGTAACGGGGGGACTGGTCCTTCTCGCAGCTCCAACCGCTCGCGTTTTTCTCGCTTCTTGCATCTCGCAGCGTTCCAATTCTCCACAGTATTTCCTCATAGAGTAAAAAATACGGCAGCGTGCCGTTCAAGGGTTTACGTCTCAATGATACATACAGTAGCCACTCTCGCTAGAAGGATTCGAGGGTTGGAAGACGTACCAACTTGGGCAAAGAAGCGCCGTTGTGTGGCGCTCCGATGGATATCTCATCTTTGAACGGGGCTGGACGGTTGACGGAGTGTACTCTATACGTATCGCGACAGTCGATCAAGACGCATGTCAAGAATACAATGACAGGTGTGTCTCTACAATATCATAAAGACAGGTCCATATTTCAGGGCGAAGCTTTGAATAGACTTGCCCGTCAAGGGCGATGAAACCGCAAATCAAGACTTGGCATCCCAATGTACGCTCTCAATCCTTCAATAGGAATCGATGGAAACGAGTCTGCAATTACGAGTCTTGGCCCAGCGCCTACCGAGTGTCTATCACAAACCGCAGCTGACCACTGGTCAAACAGATACCAAGAAACGACCCCCCAAGAAAGACGCGTAGGTCAGGGGTGACCCCCCTGGAAATGTTTCCAAGAGGTGAGCGTCGGGTTGGCACGCTGCTGCCAGCTGCAGAGCCAAAGTGAAAAAAACAAAAGGGAGATACGCCATTGTCTTGGCGAAACCAATGAGGAGGCCATCGCAACGGCGAAGGGGACAGGAAATACGACAGGAATAGCAAAATTGAGTGAGGTTAATTCCACCGGGCAAGAATTCGCGACAGACCATCGGCCGCCAAGCCTCCTTTATTCTGTGAATCTCTCCTAATCCTTCCCTGCCGACCGTCTAACCCGCGCCGTTCGGCCCGCCAGGACAACCCAAAATGCGTCCTCTGTTTGCAATCTGAAGCAAGTTTACCCTGCCGCCCCTTGCCGATCCCCGTCCAGGCGGGGACGAGGGTCCCAACTCAAAACGCAAACGAGGCAAGCTTTGACGAAAGGGTAAAAGACCAGCTCCGCGTTGGCAGTCTGCAGTGGGTGGCTGGCAGCCTGTAGCCTGTAGGCCCAGAGAGACACAGAGAGAGAGAGCAGGCACCGTAGCCAGTTGATTACCCAGGGGCAAGAATTGACGATGCTTGGTGGGCAAGGCCCCAGAGAGCTAAGACTCGAGCGAAGTCTCAGGAGGGCGAGTGCAGGCGAAAGATCCACGGCGGCTAGCGCACCTTGCACCTGGCACCCTGCCAGTCCCACGGAATGCGACCACTGAACCGTGCTGTTGGCCGTTGGAGCTCGGCTTTACTTGCGGTTTTCTCCAAACAAGCCTGACGACAGGAGACTTGGCTCCGTCCCAAGTATTTGGCAAGTTGCAATCGGACTTTTCGAGATGCGGAATACTGGAGAACGCGGAGACGCTGGGCCTCTTTTTGCTTGTTACTCTGCCAAAGATAGATGGCATGCGGGATTCGAAACGGTTGCTCCTGGAGGTTGGCGTTGAATCGTACGCCCTCTCATCACCGATTCATGGGCGCCTGAGGGGGGGGGGGGGGGGCNGGGGGGGGGGGGGGGGGGGGGGGGGGGCATCGGAAGACGCCCGATTGAGTGTCTTCACGGGAGACGTCGATCCAATCGAGAGTCTACAGAAAGGTGACAAGTTTGCTGAATGGTGAAAATGGGCTCTCATTGGAGTACGCCGTGCTGTTTAAGTGATACTTGGCAGGAGGTCTGTTGGAAGGGGTGTCTTCAGCGGGCGTCTGATCGCGGGCTTCCAAGCTGGTGAGCGGCAAAACAATCTAGCGTTGTTCTTGTTTTCGTTTACCAGGTATCTTGGGCCTTCTAGTGCTCGCTTTCATTGCCTTTAGCATGTTTGGATAGTGCTATTGACAGTGACACAGGCCAGGGCTGTCAGGTCCGCCAAAGGGGCTTCATTTCGCGTTGACTCAAAGACATGAAGAACCTACGATGTACCATGACATTAGTAAACGAACGCCACTTTCATTGTCGATAATACGCAATTGTCTAGAATTCAGCTAAGTGACAGACGGACATACGGACTTTTGGTGCGGTGTAGTCTCAATCAAACATGACATGTCCTCGGAACACGAAACCACCTGCTGGCGCGTCCATGACGGGGTGCCTTGCCGTACTTTGCCGTATTATCGCTGCATTGCCACCCAAGACGATGCCCTGGAGGTGCCAGAAGAGCCTGCCTCAGAACTACAGGCTAAACCTCTCGGGCAGACGCGCCAAGTCCATTTGTCCATCGGCAATTGAAGGCTTCACAGCAGCGCTGCACACAGCTGCTCAACGCCCAGAACACCACAACTACACCCGCTTGACACATCTCGATCATCAAGTTACAATCACTCTATTTCAAACAATCGTATTTTCCCCTTGCTACATTTGATCAAAAAAACATCATCGTCAGTAGTTGAGTGACATACGTACATCACGGCACCAACACGCCGAACATCGTCGGAACACCTCCACTCACCATCGGCAAAACCTCCCAACGCAGAAACGCAGCTCCTGCTGCCGCAAGGGCCAGCGCCCCAGGTCCGCGGCACGCTAACCGGACAATCCGCCGAAAGCTGCCTGCGTAGGCGGGTTTGCTTGGAACTGCATTGCAGGCCGCTTGGACCAACCCACGACGACGCAGGCGGACATGAAACTGCAGAACGCTGACGGCGTCTCCTAGACGTAGGTGACACTCTGTGGAAGACAACGAAAAAGATCGGCAGAAAATGGCTATCGCATGCCGCGAGGTGGACTGACTGATTTCGCCTTACGTGTGCGTGTATCGGCCGAAATATGCGATGCCTGGTCTCATCTTGCCCAAGGGTCTTTTTTATTTTCTCACTCACGACCTTTGTAACGGAAACCTGGGACACAAACGAGCAGCCCCTGGTATCAGTCTCACGGCAACGGGCTTAACTCCGCGGAACAGTAAGCGGGATGTTGAACAACTAGTCACGTCAGTCGTTGCAAACTTAGCCCGCGGACAGCCAGCCAACGTACATACTGCGTACGCCCGGAAGCAAAATAAACCTTCGCCAGGAGTTAATAATCCAACAATTATACATGAACCCTCAAGCCACGAGATATGCGTAAAAATAAGGTCCACTGCGCCTCACCGAGACACATACGCACACAACCACCACCACCCTACCAACAAACCCCCAAGGGTATGTGACATCTACCACGCACGCAGGCCGCAAAACATGGTGAGAGCCGCCCAGAGGGTGAAGGAAGCCCACTTTGCACAACGAACTGACACAATCAAAAATGTGGAACCAATGGCACGGCGCTGGCCTATACGAATCCTGGCCGTCCTGCATCCGGCGGCCTTTGCCTCACCTGGAACATGAGCACCATAAAAAAAAAAAACGGCAGAGAGGCAGATTGACTGTGTGTGCATACGTCGCCCCATGCCGCCGCCAAGAACGGTATAGATAGCATTTCTGTGCTTTTGTAAGCATCACATATGCAAAGTCAGTAGTGTCGGGCGTACGTAACGTCCAAACACCCTCCAAGCCAACGGTTCCCACACAACCTTCTTTTTTGACTCTCTTGCGTGACAGGCGTAAGAGAACCGCACCCTGGCCAAACCCGCGACAAGCTTCTAGCAGACGCCTATTAAGTAGGAAATACGGACTTTATCTTTTTTCCCGCGCGCGTCGCTGGACGGGATGACGCGGTATGCTTTACGTGCCTATTCACTCGGTACTTCGTAACAAAACATGGGCCAGTTGAGGAAACCTTCTTTCTCCAGTGATGTCTCCCCACGCACCTATCACCAAAAACCTGCTCATCCCTTCGCCGACGATCATTGATGCCAACCACCTTAAAACCGCACAGGAGCAGACGTCGCGGTGATCCTGCTTAACTAGCGTCGCTCCGGATCCTCGCCGACGACCAGGGGCTGCTCGGGGAAGGGAGCGGGCGGCTCAACCAAAAACCCAAAATAAAGCCGTATATCATCTATCGATCTTTCCAAAGGGGGAAAACGTAGCCTGCACATCATGGACGCCAACGTCGCATGAGCCTGGAGACAGTCCCTCTCCAACGTTGCGTTCGATAAATAAAATCGAAAGCCAAGCACCGTTAACAGTCCACTATTCCCAATAAAATATAAGAAAAAGAAAATATGGACATATCCAAGCAAAGAGGGAGCCCCACAAACTCCCCAAACAAGTCAACATATTCGCAGCCTATGTCCTTGCCTGCCCCGAACGGCGACAGAAACCGTCCGTTCAAACTGCTCTCCCCCCCTTCATCGCATCGCCCCCACAAAACACGACACTTACACATTCCTCAAGGGGACGGCCGTCAAGTCGAATTCTTACTCAGCGCCGCCCATTTATTTTCGAGACCACAGGTAAACTGACTAGAGGGGGGGGGGGCAAGACCGCCTAACCCCACTTAAGGCGGAAAGTATACTACCCACACCTACTTAAAGTAGTTAGAGGTACTAAGGTAGTAGTAGAATATTTAGTAGGGTATAATTTTTTTAATTAGCTAGATTTAAATAAATAATTAGGGTAAGTATATAGATTACCTATTTAAAAATAAATTTCTCTTCTAATTCTATTTCTCTTTATTTTTTTTTCTTTTCTTTAAACTATAGTTAAAATTACTTTTTATAAGTAATTATAAATTAATTCTACTTTTTTTTTTTTCTTATATATTACTATACTAAGATATTTACTATAGTTTTTAAATTAAAAAGAACTATAAGTACTTTAGGATTACTTCTAAATTAATCTAAAACTAATTTAAAATAAAATAAGTATTAGACCTACTTTAAAGATCTAATTAATAAGGATAGTTAATAAATCTTACTCCTTAATAAGTTTTAGTAACTTATTTATCTCCCCCTCTTTACTTATAATACTATAAGTATTTCTAAATTAATTCTATACTAATTTAGAACTAATTTATATTTAATTTAAAATAATAAGATTATTATTATTTTAAGTAAAGTATATTATTACTTTTCTAAGTTTAGTAACTTAATTAACTATACTAATATAAGTCTTTCTATTTCTAAACTAATTTAAAATTAATTCTAACTTAATCTAGAAGATATAGTTTTTCTCTAAGTTTAATATATATAGTTATATTATTAAATATAAAGAAGTTAATAGCTTTAAGTCTTATTTTAAGGTCTATAAGCTTAATACTACTAGCCTTATTAAGGTTAAAACTACTACTAATTTATAATTATTTCTAAAGTAATCCTAAATTAATTACTAATTAATCCTAAAGTTTTCTATAATAAGATTAATACTCTAAAAGATAGCTTTCTTACCTAATAGAATATTATAATTATTATACCTTCTAAGAAGAGAAAGATTATTACTTACTTTACTTTTACTCTCTTATAGCTTCTTATTAAGAAGTATAATAATAAGACCTTTATAAGTAATTCTAAACTACTTTAGTATTAATTCTAAATTAATTCTAACTTATTCTAAGCTAATATTTCTAGTATACTTACTACTCTTAGTAAGAGTATTAAGATTAAGAAGAATAATTACTATAATAGTTATAAGAGTACTAAGGAGAATAAATATAAGTTCCTTAATCCTTTCTAAATTAATTCTAAATTAATTTAGGATTAATTAGGCCCTCCTAAAGAGTATACTACTACCTACCTTTAGTAGACTAAGTTTACCTATAATAAAGCTATTAAAAGTCTTAAAAAGGAAGCTAAGGAGCTTAAGGAACTTAAAGAGCTTAAAGAGGGTAATAAGGCTAGTAATAAGGAGATTTAAGGTTAATTTAAGATCAGTTTAGAATTAATTTAGGAATAGTTATAACTTATAAATTTTTATAATTAAAAATACCTATAGTATTAGCTTTTACTAAAAAATTTAATATAGTATTCACTTTTAGATTACTTTATAACTACTTTAGAATTAATTCCTATATAATATATAGTTAATATTCTTATTTTTAAAGAACTTTAGATTTAAAATAAACTAATATTTAAAAAAAGATTTATATATTATATTATTAATTAGTATTTAAAAATA